>NC_087062.1:47107282-47657430 GCF_963678635.1 Symsagittifera roscoffensis
CGTATTACATTTATAAAACGGGTAATGCTCTGTAACCCAATTGGGTTCGATAAATGTCCCCTCACTGTTTCTGGTGCTTTATGTTTAAATTGTCGTTATTTGCTCATTTACCATTAACAATGAGAAATAAATTCTTTCTTTCTTGTTTTCTTAGGTTATTTGGTTATATGCCAAAATGTTTACATCTGTTTCTTTTTTTTTCCTTCAATTTTGGGCTTTAAAAATTAATTTATGAAGGTCATTACAGTCTGCAGAGCAACATTTTTTAAATCTCACTATAATTTCGTTTTGTTTTTAATACTTTTGATAATTTTATTAGCTTCTTTATGTTCTCTAGAGAACAAAATGTACAAAAACGAAAATCTATTATTTCGCTAATAACAACAAAAAGTTTTGTAAGTTTTTGCTATACTGTCAAAAAGTGCAGCCAGTGCCCAGTAAGTAATAAAAAATTTGCTTTCTCTTCTAATTTTGAGGAATTTTGCTAAATTGGCTCGCTGGAGTTGCTCTAATAGGGTTTAAAAGCAACATTTGCAATCCGTTTTTTTTTTACTACACAAAGAAAAATGTTCCATTTTTTTTTCGGTTTTTGATCAAATCCCATTTGAACGAGTCTTAATATGAGCTGCTCATTACCTGCCTGATGTGTTTTCGACCTCTATCTGGTAGAACCTTTTTCGAAAATTAAAACACACTGAAATAATGACTCAGTTATGTCTCATCATCACTCAATTAAATACTTAAATAATGAACTATGTACCCAAAATATTGCAAAATAAAGTAAATTTCTAATTTCAGCAAAGACAACTAGTTGCTGTGCAAGTAGCGCAGAACGCTTTCACCACCATGATTTCAGTTTTTTTTTTCAATAACGACTTTTTTAAAAACGAAAAAAAAATTTCATGTTTTTTTTTGTAAGAAGCGGTTAATTTAAGAAAAAACGCAGAATAAAAATTAAATTTGTTCCAAATGACCTTAGTTTTGCAGTGGCGTCAAAATTGAGTTGTCATTGTCACCAATTTTCGTGAAGTTTAGTCTGAAAAGTCAAAAACTTCAGACTAAATTTTGTTCGAATTTGAGAAAATTGTTTGACAGTGTTTTTTGCAATACAAATCACGGCTGAGAAGGTTTTTATACGATATCACTGTTGATCCCCCGAAAACCTATTTTTTTCGCATTAATACATGGGGTTCGAAAAATGCCATATTAAAGATCAAGATAGGGATAAAGGAAATTTGAAGTTTGATTTCAAACACTGCCCTTATATTGAATTAGTTCAAAACACCGGCTCGGAGGCTTCGTAAATAGTGTAAATAATTTTTGGCTCTAAATCAGCTCAGATCAGACTGTGTGTAAATTTTAAAACCAACTGACGTAAGTTGTCAGCTTAATTCGATCTTCTAGAGCGTAATTGGAAGTTCCCTTTGAACTGGGAATGTCCTCGAGAGTGAAGGAAGGTGGAAATATAATGGGGTAGCACAGTACAATTGTAAACATTTAATACTACGAATCCAAGCAATGCAGTGTTTTGTTACTAAAACAGCTGTGTTTGTTTACATCTCAATTTTGAATGAGTGAATTAGAGTACTTCTAACCAGAAAAATATACGGAGATCATTCAACATGTGCTCTCATTAGGTAGTTTCGTAAAGGCTAATTTCAAATGTTTCAAAGACTGACTTATAGGTGACGCTTTGTGGAGAGATTATTCGTTTTGACTGCTCAGTTGGGTGACAGACTTTTGGATCGCTCACGGCCAAATATTTAAACAGATTGCAGCGCAATAGTCTCAAATCAGACCACGAAATTCCACCAAGATATATCTGCTGGCTGATAGAAATCCGATAGCAATGAAGTCTAACTGTCACATAACGTTTTCAGTTTTCTATTAACTAGAAATTGTTGAAAAAGGTTCTTTATACAAAACAAAGCCCCGTGTAAGTTCTTTTTAGCCGTATGTATAACATTATAAATCTACTTTTGGAAATTTTATATTTTTGCATTTTTTCCGAGTAACCACCAAAAACGCTATTTTTTGGATAACCGACAAAACTGATAATTGTTCAAACGATTCTCAATGATTCGCTTATCTTGTAAAATATTGAAAAACTACGCTTCAAGAGGATTCCAGATATGAATAATACTTGATATCTTTTTTTTAGAAAATTCAAGAAATTTTCAAAGATTTTTCTGAATTTTTTTCATTCGGGACTTAAACAAGCAATTCTTCTTTCTCTGAAGTAACATTCAACAAATATCAACCTATTTCATGAAAAATCAGAATCAAAATCTTTTCAAAATACTTCAAACTCGGTCAAAATTTTTTTAGTTTTCAAGTCAATTTTTTTTCCTTTTTTTTTTAAATTTCAAAAACTCATTAAATAATTTCTTAACAACCAGAATTTCTTAAAAAGCGTTCTATGTACCAAAAAAACCATGTAAAAGTTATTTATGGCCGTATGTATAACATTATAAATCTAACTTTGGCAATTTTATATTTTGGTGTTTTTTCCGAGAAACCGCTAAAAACGCTACTCTTTGGATACCCGAAAAAACAGATAACCATCCAAACGATTCTGATTTCTTCTCCTCGAGTTTAATGTATTTGGAAAGAACTCTTCAAGAGATTTCCAAATATGTATAATACTTAATATAGTTTCTTTTGGAACTTTGAGAAAACAAAAAGTTTTACTCGAAAACGGCTGTTTTCCACCTTTTTTGTTAAATGAACCAAAAAAATCGATTCAATATGATAAAATTTCGCTTTCAAAAAATATTGTGATTTTGGATATCGCTTTGCACGGTCAAATTCGGCTAGAAAACCAATTCTGGAAAGTCTGGTGCGGTGTATCACAGCATCACAGCTCGAGGAATTTGAGACACTTTTTATTGGAATACGACTTCCTCAACCTACAAGGAGTGAAAGGGATTAGACGACGCATCATTGCATTTTTTTATTGTTCAGGACTACACTCATGTGTTTGTCACTTTGATAACTGCTTCAGAATTCGAAATGCTCAATGCTTTGACTCAATTTTAGGATTCTCAGTAGGAGAAGCCTGCAGATGCAGACTCTGCGATAGTCAGCTGACGGACAATTACCATTTATTCCATTGCAAGAATCTATGTGGGACACTTTTCCAGAGAGTAAAAGCAGTTTTTTGGATGATTTCTAACGCCCGTGGGTCCTAAGATACAATTCCAGACACTCAGTCTAAGCTCTGCCTTAACCACTCAATTATGGGCTATCCCGACGCCTCTGGTCCGATTTATTGCATTTCTACCATATCCACCCTACCCGGATCAATTTGGGACTATCCCGACCCCTCTGGGTCGATTTATTGCATTTCTACCATATTCACTCTATCCGGATCAATTTAGGACCAATCCGACGCCTTTGGGCGGTCGCGGCATTATTTGGAAGAATCATCAGAAAATCTATTTGAATCCGAAATTTCATTCCGGCCAAATGGTTTGTAGCAATATCAGTGATTTGTAAGCCAAGTTATAGAACCGTACTAGGAGCGCTTATATTCCGAGACCTCTCAGAGATTTGTCCCAATAAGCATGAGTTACACCGTAATAAAAGAACACTTTTAATTTATAAACGTTATGATCCCACCCTGTTATGATCCCCCCCTTATGATCGATCGATACCGAAGTCCCCCAGATACGAGGAAGGATTTAAGGGTAATTTCAATAAGTACTGTACTATTCATAATTTGGAAGGATAGAATGGTGATAAAGGATTATTTACCAAGTTAATTTAGCACGAGTTTTCCTTATAAAAAGAATAATTGACCATGTCTTTCAGTTAATGATAACTGAATCAAATACCGAACTCAATTTATCAGGAGAGAAATTTGAATTGATTCCCGCAGCCATTTTAACCGGGATTCTTAAAAACACACCCAATTCAGACAAGCGAAATTTCAACTAGACGAACATCGACAGCACGCTATTTAAAAAGTTCAAAGATTTTTCCAAGATCAGAAAGGGAAGATGGCACTACAGCGAGTAGAAAAGGCTCAAAAAGAGCTAAAGGGGGCGGATAGCCAGTAATCCACCAAGCGTGATTGCCGAAAAACAAAGACAGTTTCAAGAAGTGTTGGCATCTATAGCAAAGTCGGACGAGGAAAAGCGTGAAATGTTGCGAAATTACAAAATACCAAAAATCTGTATCGACTACGATGATCTAGACTTAATGAATTGGCGAATATATCCATAGAAACTAAACAGCGAAGGCTAGCAGTAACCGCAACAGTGCAGTTAACGGATGAGGAAACGGTGGATGATGAGATTGATGTTTCCGATTTGTCCAATCAGATCTCCAAACAACATGTACAAACAACATCAAGTCACCATGTTCAAACAACATCAGTAAGCAACATTGAACGAGCCAAAGCTGTGCAGCTTGTTGACGTGAAGATAAAAATCCTCAGGATCAGAGGAGTCAATGTTGTGAAGTTACGTAAAATAATGAATCCTGAAAACCAGCTGGCCATTTTTGGCGATTCAACACTTTCGGGTGTGTGCGCTCGAATTGTTGATAGTCATTTTGTTTCGGAACGAAACCATTAAACAATCTGCCAGCAATTTACAACATCCATTTCAATGAGTATCACTGTATTGACTTTCTGATAGGATTAGGCGGCCTCACCAGCTTCCGAAATTTGGCTCGGTTGAAGCCGATAACCGTGTACAAAGATATAACTCAGCTTGTCAATAATGCAAGTGACTATACAAATGTTGCTGTTTTTGGTGTTTTGTCCAGATCAGATTGTTACGCTATACGCAAAAACTGCCAAAATCTCAACCAAATTCTGTGCCACCATTTTACAGAGCGTTATGTTTCCCCTCATGGTATGCTCGAATCGTATCTTTCGGAGGAAATACATCTTAGCGTTGAAGACGCCCGGAAATTCGTCGTCAGAGTGATACCTCAATTCGAAAACCAAGCATGGAAAATATTTGAACTACAATAGTTTTCAAACTAACTTATTTTTTCTTATCCAACTGTTTTGATGTCGAGCTTATATTGAATGTTTTTTTTCCCAGTTTTGACAGTTTATGAAGCTCTGACCTGTGGTCTCTGCGGTGACTCAGGTCACAAAAGAAACAATTTATTACAAATTGGAGGCCTAGACTAGTGTTTTTAGAAATGCTAAGACCGCTGGTCTCTGCGGTGTCTCAGGTCACAAAGCAACAAAGTATTACAAATCGGAGTACTAGACTAGATTTTTTGGAAAAGCTAAGACCAGGTCACAAAAAGTATGCATTGTATATACACATCGGAACTTGTTTTTTTATGAAAACTCAATTATAAAATTATGAAAATTTTTTTAAAAAAAGTAGAAGAGACTACGTTAGACAAATAAACATACGTTGACATACAATTATAATTGTACCTACATAGACACATGTCGATTTACTCTGTGAAAACTTGATATAATTAAATGTTTTATAGCTTGAATAGCTTGCAATTTATACAAACAAAAATCCACTCATACACATACTTACATAAATACATATATACGTGCAAATGCATATATATACGAACACCTTTACTTAACTTACTTCACTCTCATTCATGTACGCATACATGCCTTTACACATGCATTCATATGCACATATATGCATATACACATACATACATATACAAATACATACATACACATACACATACATACATGCATACATACGTACTTACTTATTTACATAGATACATACAAACACTTACATACATAAATAATCTTACATGCATACACATAAAAACATATATAAAAAGATACATGTACATACATACACATAAACAAACAGTTACATAAACAAACATATGCACATACTTACCTACACACATCCATGCATATGCTTAAACATGCATTAACCAATACATACTTTTAAAAATAAATACACATTTCTAAATACAAACACATACATACATACTTATCTACACTCAAACGTGTTCATACATAAACATACATTCACATAAATATCCATACACATACATACATGTATAAATACATACACGTACAAACATACACATATAAAATATATATACACATACAAACACATACACATACCTACCTACACACATTTCTTCTTATACACATACATACATGCATGCATCCACATACATAGGTACATACTTTCTTACATACATACATATTTACATACATACACATACATACAGAAATACACGCATACACATACCCATACAAATACTCATACACATATATACACATACAGATACATACATGTACATGCATACACATACAAACATATACTCACACATTTATGAATACATACACATATAAAAACAGATAGTTATAAAAACAGATATTCACACAAACACATACACGTACCTACCTACACTCATTCCTTTATTTACACATACAAATACTCATACATACGTACATGCGTTCTTACATGCAGTTAAATATATACATACAAACATATACACATAAATACACATACACATTCATACACATACCTACCATCACATATTCAATCATATACGCATACATGCATTTACACATTCATTCATATGCACATAGATACATTTACTCATACAAACGTGAACAAACACTTAAAATACATACACATACATACAAACGAGGTATTGTTCCGTATAATGCAGAACGGGTGAGAAATTATTCAATAAACATTTTACTTTTAATTCAATCACAAAGAGCCAATAGGTTTCGCCTGTCTCCAGAAGTTTTCGACACAATTGAGCAATTGAAGGTCAAAATTGTCAAATCTTACATGTCGAAGCCATTTGAACATTTAGAAATTGATCTTGTTGGGCTAAATTTTCTATTTAATAAGTCTGAAGCTGTCTATAAGCTCAGGGTCATTGACAAAGAAAGTCGTTTTAATTTCGTGTTTCCTATTTAAAAAATCAGTAGTAGTAGTGTTATAGTTATTGCATTCTCGCGCAATCTGTTGTCTTTGCTCGGGACTCCAGCTTTTTTCCATTCAGATAGAGGGCATTAATTCGTGTCCAACGAATCCAGTTCTTTTTTCATAAAAGTGGCATACCTCATTTTCGTCCAACAACATACCATTCAAGTGAAATTGGTAAATTTGAGCATTTTAATAGAACGATATGGACGGCGATTTGCTGCATTTTACACTTGATCTGGAGAAAAGAGAAAGTGACCTTCCACAAGCAATTGCATTCATTCACAGCTCGGTATTTCCAGCTACTAACTAAACACCTCCTTCACGGGTATTTCGCTTCGACAAAAGGCGCAGTGCTGGTTTTTTATATTGGTTAACATCTAGCCGCAGCGCTGATTGCTTATTGAAGTGGAGCCATCAACTCGGTTCTCAGAAAGAACACAGCGCTGGATGGCACAGTGCTAGTTTTTCATTTGTTTATTGGTTATCATCTGGCTGCGGCTCTGATTTGAAAAAGTTTGTCCGCAACAAGGACAACCCTTTAGTGACTCCGGTGATAATGATCAGGTAATTAACCCACTTTTTGTCAGAGTAAGACTTCCGAACGGAAAATTAGCAAATAGCTACAGTTGAGCCCAAAGCGCAGATTAAAGTATCTGTTGAAAATATGCTCGAAACCACGGGCATGACCTAAGAATTTGATGAGACAATCAACAGTCGAGTAGACGATGCGCAAGAGTCAAGCATGCAAGTTGACCAAAAGACGAGTTCTCGAGGTACAAAAAACAAACTCAGTCTTATGTTGGGAGCTCAGATATCAATGAGAAGCCCGAAGATGGTGAATTAGTACGGCGTTGTGATTCACTATTCTTTTGGCGGGAATGAAAATTGGATATTGCTCATTATAAAGGTGATTTTTGATCTGGTTGAATGAAAGCTTCATAAAGAAACGACGTCCAACGCAAAAATTTAGAGGAAAAAAAATCGACCATTAAAAAGTACTCCAAAAACGAAAAACCATCCGCATTACAGATTTCCTACCTACGCCTTGTTTTCGGCGAAAACTTCAAAGAAAACCACTGAAAATACTTTTGAGGTAATTTTTGGGATGTTGTGCTAGGCCAAAGCGGGAGGTGAATTGAGGTCTAGGTATGCCACTTACGTCGCGCAAAATCATTGCGGCCAAAAATGTTTTCTTTTGCGATCTTCGCAACTCAAAATGGGTAGAACATATATACGTCACCGCTACTACTACGGTACTAACTTGAGATAATAACTAGTTCCTACTTCCAAAGAAATAAACTGTTCTTCTAAATAGTAGTTTTTCTCTGTGAGAACTGCTGAATTCTACGTAGATTCATTCCAGTCTGATCAAACCAGCGGTAGTTTTGAAGATTTGAAGATTTGAACTACAGTAACATTGATCTATAAAAAGGAAGCAAAAATAGGTATATAAAACACTTAAGGTTAGCCTACGTTAGTGCTATTGCAGTAGCAAAACCACATAGCTGCTGAGGTGAAAAGAAAATTAAACATTTTTGGAAATAACCTTATAATAACATTAGGAGTTTTCATTCTCAGTTTTAAAAGTTGCCATCTCAATTGCAAAATTGTTTGTTGTCTATTTTCATTTCTCAATATTTGTCTAGTTATATTACCCAGCTGAGTTTCCAGTCAACGCCTTCCTATAGTGTAGCGTATCCAAATTTTCGTCTAAATAAGTGTCTCTCCAATAGCCTCAGTCGCGTTTTGATTGGTTGATCGTTTCGTGTCTTAAAGTAATCTTAAGTAATCTCTCGTAGTCTTGTAGTGTCGCTTTTAAAAATTCCTACCTGAGAGTTCTTCTTGCGAAGTTTCCATTATCGAATGCTTGGCTGGATTGCCATAACATTGGAGTTCCTTACTCTTAGTTTGTCGGGAGCTTCTTCTGACCCCGGTGTCCTCCATGCTCGAGTCGTCAGATGCGCCTGTTGGAGGGTCAAATCGGTCATCCCTCTTTGGTTTTTCCCGTGGATTGGTTTTTCCCTCTGAATTCGTCTGCCATTTTTACATTCCCTTCTTTAGTGATTTGTAGCCGAGTTCTCCATTCGACACGCGTTAGGTCATGATTTTGGAAGATGTCTGAGATGTCCTCTGATTTAGTGGACAGATCTTTTTTCTTTTGTTTTCCGCCTTTCTGCTGTTTCCGGGCTGTTGAACTGTCTTCATTTTTCCGTTTCTTCTGTGACGGGTTCCCTTGCTGCCGTCGCAGCTTTTTCTTAGCGGAATTCTTGGATTGTCTTTTTTTTTCTTCTCGTTTTTTTTTCAAAAAGACTTCTCCATTCGTTTTTGGTCCGCTTGATGAGCCTGGTCCTCCCTTGTTTGGTTTAGCCCACTTTTTTGCTAGATTTAACCCTCCCCCTGCCTCTGTTACCCTAGAGGTGACTAGGGTCCGATTGTGTTGGAACCTTTCTTCGGCGAACAATGAGTCCGTTCGCTGTGACTGCAGTTGCAGTTTCATGTCGGCATCACTCTCCTCCAATCTCTCTGGCGAATTGATCTCTTGGAGTTTTTCCTTCGCTCCGCTGATGAGTTTTTACTCAAGCCTTGTGTCGGTTCTTGTTGTTAATGAGTTTTTGCTTCTACAATATCCGATTTTCGGTAGACTGAACCTCCGGATGTTTTCACTGTCGACCCTGTCTCGGAAGCTATCCTTACCTTCAGGCGTTTCAGGAGGGCCTGGCCGCTTTTTTAAAATTTCTCTTTTCGGAGTATCGTTTTTTCGTGGAAGGCGATTACTCCTCCTCTTTGTCCTCAAAAAATCCCTTTTTCCCAGGAGTAGATCATTTTTTTTCTGAGTTCGGGATTGGACTGCTGCATCCACAATTAATCGAAAGTCATTTTTCGCGGCGTCTGTACGCTCTTAATTCCATCTGACGTTCGCCTCCCGTTAGGCCTTCTAGGACCTTTGCATGTTCTCTATCTCGTGCTGTGGTAAGTTGCTGTTTGTACATCGGACTTGTATCTCCTCTAATTGCCCCGTTTCTGGTGGCAATTTTCAGATTTCCCTGGTCGGTCGATTCCTCTTTTGAGCTACAAGGCTGTGAGCCAGATCATTCCAGATGTCTAAGTAGTCAGAACTCGTCATAAATCGAACACCTAGTATTTTAAATTAAGTTTTCGGGATTCTTCCTAAATGTGCATGAAATGGAGAGACTTGGATAGTTTTTTGTTTGTTCTACCGAAGATCACGGGTTTTTCTGTTGAGGCAGGGTTTGTTCAAGCGCTTGTTTTCTTTTACTAACATTACTACTTGTCTTTGCTTTATTGATTGCATGGTTCTTCCTTCTTATCCGCAATCGCGATGGTCACCCACAGGGCAGAAGTGTTGCTCTATATCGTTTTCTGTACAAAATTACTTATACGATTTCCCCTTGAAGCCCTAAATTGATCTGATTGGATTGATTCCGAGATACCATGTGTATCGATATATGTTTGCAAATATTTTACCATAGTGTTTCCACTCGTTAATTTAGTTATTCTTATTAACGGAAAACTTGAGAATCTATCAATAGCTACGAGCAAGTATTTTTTTCCGTTATGTTTTTCTATTGGACCCGTGTTCTCTAACTGGAGTTCCTGAACCGGATGCGTAGGCAGTCGTAGAGGTTTTGATGCAATTTTTGATACTTTGCGTTTGAAACATATCTGGTGCAACTACGGCATTCCTCCTCGAGATTCACTGTCCTTGTGCATTTGAGGCCACCACATTTTGATACTCCCAGCATCGCTACCTGTCATGGGTGTCCTCTGTGAATTCGTTTTAGTACTACCTGACAATGAGGTCTAACTGTCAGGTAACTTTTTCAGTTTTCTATTAACTAGAAATTGTTGAAAAAGGTTCTTTATACAAAACAAAACCCCGTGTAAGTTCTTTATAGCCGTATGTATAACATTATAAATCTACTTTTGGAAATTTTATATTTTTGCATTTTTTCCGAGTAACCACCAAAAGCGCTATTTTTTGTATAACTGACAAAACTGATAACTGTTCAAAGGATTTTCAATGATTCGATTATCTTGTAAAATATTGAAAAACTACGCTTCAAGAGGATTCCACATATGAATAATACTTGATATCTTTTTCTTAGAAAATTCAAGAAGTTTTCAGTGATTTTCCTGATTTTTTTTTTCATTCGGGACTTAAACACGCAATTCTTCTTTCTCTGAAGTAACATTCAACAAATATCAACCTATTTCATGAAGAATCAGAATCAAAATCTTTTCAAAATACTTCAAACTCGGTCAAAATTTTTTTAGTTTTCAAGTCATTTTTTTTTCCTTTTTTTTTAAATTTCAAAAACTCATTAAATAATTTTTTAACAACCAGAATTTGTTAAAAAGCGTTCTATGTACCAAAAAAACCATGTAAAAATTATTTGTGGCCGTATGTATAACATTATAAATCTACCTTTGGAAATTTTTTTTTTGGTGCTTTTTCCGAGAAACCGCTAAAAACGCTACTCTTTGGATACCCGACAAAACGGATAACCATCCAAACGATTCTGATTTCTTCTCCTCGATTTCAATGTATTTGGAAAGAACTCTTCAAGAGATTTCCAAATGTGTATAATACTTAATATAGTTTCTTTTGGAACTTTGAGAAAACAAAAATTTTTACTCATAAACGGCTGTTTTCCACCTTTTTTGTTAAATGAACCAAAAAATCGATTCAATATGATAAAATTTCGATTTCAAAAGATTTTGTGGTCTTTGATATCGCTATGCACGGTCAAATTTGGCTAAAAAACCAATTCTGGAAAATCTGGTGCGGTGTATCACAGCATCACAGCTCGAGGAATTTGAGACACCATTTATTGGAATACGACTTCCTCAACCTACAAGGAGCGAAAGGGATTAGACGACGCATCATAGCATTATTTTTTTGTTCAGGACTACACTCATGTGTTTGTTACTTTGATAACTGCTTCAGAATTCAAAATGCTCATTGCTTTGACTCAATTTTAGGATTCTCAGTAGGAGAAGCCTGCAGATGCAGACTCTGCGATAGTCAGCTGACGGACAATTACCATGTACTTCATTACAAGAATCTATGTGGGACACCCTTCCAGAGAGTAAAAGCAGTTTTTTGGATGATTTTGGAAAATCAATTAGAATCCGAAATTTCATTCCGGTCAAATGGTTCGTAGCAATATCAGTGATTTGTAAGCCAAGTTATAGAACCGTACTAAGAGCGCTTATATTCCGAGACTTCTCAGAGATTTGTCCCAAAAGGCATGAGTTACACAGTAGTAAAGTGTCACTTTTATTTAAAAACGTTAAAAGTTGACTAGATATTACCTAAAACAACTACACCTAGACTTCAACTGATGTTTGATACTTTGAAACTTTAGCTATTGATACTTTTCAAGTTTTCATAATTGTTTTATTGTCTTTTCAGAAAACTTGAATATACACTTCTTCTTCTATGCATGGACAAATGAATCATTTTTTTTGCAAATAGTTGGTTGCAAAATAGCCGCGTCCCTAATAACCCAAAAAAATTGTGATTTATAAGATTTTTTGGGTGGCACGTATCGAAAAAATTTTTATGCCCCTAGAGTTTTCGAATGCTAATCTTTAAAACTTTATTTGGGTCGGAAACTGAGCTGCCGTGAGTGTTCAACTTCGGCCGTAACGAAGATGTTTTAATTTTTTTTAGATATAGCTAAATAAGTTCCGTGTGTTGTAGAATGCAATGCAAGTGATTTTGATAGGTCTTCATTGCGGCAGTTGTTCGAAAGACACCTCAGCTCAGGTTTTGTCCCAGTCAATTCAAACTATTATTTTTAAAAACGTACTCGAACGGGTTCAGGTCCCCCAGTTACAATCAAGTTCCACCAGTTACGATCAGGTCCCCCTATTTACGAACGATGACAACTGGGTTAACTTCGATCTGGGGGACTTCGATGTCAGTCGATCTTAACAGGAAAGATCATAACTGGGGAGATCATAGCTGGGTCCATCATAATTGAGGGCTCAATCATAACTGCAGTTATTATCGACCCCTCGGTTTTGATCGACCCACTTATGATCCCCCCAGTTATGATCCCCCCTTTATGATCGACCGACCTCGAAGTCCCCCAGATACGAGGAATGATTTAAGGGTAATTTCAATACGCACTGTACTATTCATGATTTGGAAGGATAGAATGGTGATGAAGGATGATTTACCAAGTTAATTTAGCACGAGTTTTTCTTATAGAAAGAATAATTGACCATGTCTTTCAGTTAATGATAACTGAATCAAATACCGAACTCAATTTATCAGGAGAGAAATTTGAATTGATTCCCGCAGCCATTTTAACCGGGATTCTTAAAAACACACCCAATTCAGACAAGCGAAATTTCAACTAGACGAACATCGACAGCACGCTAATTAAAAAGTTCAAAGATTTTTCCAAGATCAGAAAGTGAAGATGGCACTACTGCGAGTAGAAAAGGCTCAAAAAGAGCTAAAGGGGGGGGGGTGGATAGCCAGTAATCCACCAAACAACCACAGTTTCAAGAAGTGTTGGCATCTATAGCAAAGTCGAACGAGGAAAAGCGTGAAATGTTGCGAAATTACAAAATACCAAAAATCTGTATCGACTACGATGATCTAGACTTCAATGAAATGGCGAATATAGCCATAGAGACTAAACAGCGAAGGCTAGCAGTAACCGCAACAGTGCAGTTAACGGATGAGGAAACGGTGGATGATGAGATTGATGTTTCCGATTTGTCCAATCAATCATTTTCTGATAGGATTAAGCGGCCTCACCAGCTTACGAAATTTGGCTCGGTTGAAGCCGATAACCGTGTACAAAGATATAACTCAGCTTGTCAATAATGCAAGTGAATATAAAAATGTTGCTGTTTTTGGTGTTTTGTCCAGTTCAGATTGTTACGCCATACGCAAAAACTGCCAAAAGCTCAACCAAAATCTGTGCCAGCATTTTAAAGGGCGTAATGTTTCCCCTCATGGTATGCTCGAATAGTATCTTTATGACGAAATACATCTTAGCGTTGAAGACGCCCGGAAATTTGTCGTCAGAGTGATACCTCGATTTGAAAACCAAGCATGGAAATTATTTGAACTACGATAGTTTTCAAACTAACTTATTTTTTCTTATCCAATTGTTTTGATGTTGAGCTTATATTGAATGTTTTTTTTTCCCAGTTTTGACAGTTTATGAAGCTCTGACTGAGGTCTCTGCGGTGACTGAGGTCACAAAGGCAACAATTTATTACAAATCGGAGGGCTAGACTAGTGTTTTTAGAAATGCTAAGACCGCTGGTCTCTGCGGTGACTCAGGGCACAAAGCAACAAAGTATTACAAATCGGAGTACTAGACTAGGTTTTTTGGAAAAACTAAGACCAGGTCACAAAAAGTGTTCATTGTATATACACATCGGAATTTGAATTTTTTTTCTGAAAACTCAATAAAAAATTATGAAGTTTTTTTTAGAAAAAAAAAGTAGAAGAGATTACGTTAGACAAATAAACATACGTTGACATACAATTATATTTGTACCTACATAGACACATGTCGATTTGCTCTGTGAAAACTTGATATAATTAAATGTTTTATAGCTTGAATGGCTTGCAATATATACAAACAAAAATCCATTCACATACTCATACACATACTTACAAAAATACATATATACGTTCACATACATATATATACGAACACATTTACTTAACTAACTACACTTTCATTCATATACGCATACATGCCTTTACACATGCATTCATATGCACATATATGCATATATACATACATACATATACAAATACATACATACACATACACACATACATACGCTTTAATACATGCATACATACGTACTTACATATATACATAGATACATACAAACACTTAAATACATAAATACACTTACATGCATACACATAAAAACATATATAAAAAGATACATGTACATACATACACATTAACAAACAGACAAACAGATACATAAACAAACATACACATATTTACCTACACACATCCATGCATATGCTCAAACATGCATTAACCAATACATACTTTTAAAAATAAATAAACATTTTTACATACAAACACATACATACATACTTATCTACACTAATACGTGTTCATACATAAACATACATTCACATAAATATCCATACACTTACATACATGTATAAATACATACACGTACATACATATACATATAAAAATATATATACACATACAAACACATACACATACCTACCTACACACATTTCTCCTTATACACATACATACATATACACATACATACATGCATGCATCCACATACATAGGTACATACTTTCTTACATACTTATATATATATACATACATACACATACATACAGAAATACACGCATACACATACCCATACAAAATATCATACACATATATACATATACAGATACATACGTGTACATGCATACACATACAAACATATACTCACTCATTTATGAATACATACACATATAAAAACTTATAGTTATAAAAACAGATACACATACAAACACATACACCTACCTACCTACACTCATTCTTTTATTTACACATACAAATACTCATACATACATGCATAAACACACATACATACGTTTATACGTTCTTACATGCAGTTAAATATATACATACAAACGTATACACATACTACTGCATGCACATTCATACACATACCTACCTACACATATTCATTCATATACGCATACATGCATTTACACAGACATTCATTTGCACATAAATGCATTTACTCATACATACGTGAACAAACACTTAAAAATACATACACATATATACATACGAGGTTTTGTTGTGTATAGTAGAGAATGGGTGAGAAATTATTTAATAAAAATTTTACTTTTACTTCAATCACAAAGAGCCAACAGGTTTCGTCTGTCTCCAGAAGTTTTCGACACAATTGAGCAATTGAAGGTCAAAATTGTCAAATCTTACATGTCGAAGCCATTTGAACATTTAGAAATTGATCTTGTTGGGCTAAATTTTCTATTTAATAAGTCTGAAGCTGTCTATAAGCTCAGGGTCATTGACAAAGAAAGTCGTTTTAATTTCGTGTTTCCTATTTAAAAAATCAGTAGTAGTAGTGTTATAGTTATTGCATTTTCACGCAGTCTGTTGTCTTTGCTCGGAACTCCAGCTTTTATCCATTCAGATAGAGGGCAATAACTCGTGTCCAACGAATGCAGTTCTTTTTTCATAAAAGTGGCATACCTCAATTTCGTCCAACAACATACCATTCAAGTGAAATAGGTAAATTTGAACATTTTAATAGTACGATATGGACGGCGATTTGCTGCATTTTACACTTCGACTAGAAAAAAAGAGAAAGTGACCTTCCACAAGCAATTGCATTCATTCACAGGTCGTTATTTCCAGCTACTAACGAAACACCTCCTTCACGTGTATTTCGCTTCGACAAAAGGCGCAGTGCTGGTTTTTCATATTGGTTATCATCTAGCCGCAGCGCTGATTGCTTATTGAAGTGGAGCCATCAACTCGGTTCTCTGAAAGAACACACAGCGCTGGATGGCACAGTGCAAGTTTTTCATTTGCTTATTGGTTATCATCTGGCTGTGGCGCCGATTTGAAAAATTTTGTCCGCAACAAGGACAACCTTTTAGTGACTCTGGTGATGATGGTCAGGTAATTAACCCACTTTTTGTCAGAGTAGGACTTCCGAACGGAAAATTAGCAAATAGCTACAGTTGAGCGCAACGCGCCGATTAAAATATCTGTTGAAAATATGCTCGAAACCTCAGAATTTGATGAAACAATCAACAGTCGAGTAGACGATACGCAAGTGTCAAGCATGCAAGTTGACTAAAAAACGAGTTCTCGAGGTACAAAAAACAAACTCAATCTTATGGCTCCAATGTTGGGAGCTCAGAGATCAATGAGAAACCCGAAGATGATGAAATAGTACGGCATTGTGACTCACTATTCTTTTGGCGGGAATGAAAATTGGATATTGCTTATTATAAAGGTGCTTTTTGATCTGGTTGAATGAAAGCTTTATAAAGAAACGACACCTCATCCAACACAAGATTTTAGAGGAAATTTAAAAAAGTCGACCATTAAAAACGATCTCCAAAAACGAAAAACCATCCGCAATACAGATATCCTACCTACGCCTTGTTTTCGGCGAAAACTTCAAAGAAAACCACTCAAAATAATTTTGAGGTAACTTTTGGGATGTTGTGCTAGGCCAAAGCGGGAGGTGAATTGAGGTCTAGGTATGCCACTTACGTCGCGCAAGATCAACGCGGCCAAAAAATGTTTTCTTTTGCAGTCTTCGCAACTCAAAATGGGTAGAAAATATATACGTCACCGCTACTACTACGGTACTAATTTGAGATAAAACTTGTTTATATTTCCAAATAATTAAACTGTTCTTCTAAATAATAGTTTTTCTCTGTGAGAACTGTTGAATTCTACGTAGATTCATTCCAGTCTGATCAAATCAGCGGTAGTTTTGAAGATTTGAAAATTTGAACTACAGTGACATTGGTCTATAAAAAGGAAGAAAAAATAGGTATATAAAACCTTTAAGGTTAGCCTACGTTAGTGCTATTGCAGTTGCAAAACCACATACCTGCTGGGGTGAAAAAAAAAATTAACTATTTTTGGAAATAACTTTATAATAACCTTAGGAGTTTTCATTCTCAGTTTTAAAACTTTCAATCTCAAATGCAAAATTGCTTGTTGTCTATTTTAATTTCTCAATCTTTGTCTAGTTCTATTCCCCAGCTGGGGTTCCAGTCTACTCCTTCCTTATGTGTAGCGTATCCAAATTTTCGTCTAAATAGGTGTCTCTCCAATAGCCTCAGTCGCGTTTCGATTGGTTGATCGTTTCGTGTCTTAAAGTAAGTTAATAGTCTCTTGTAGTCTGGTAGTGTCGCTTTTAAAAATGCCTCCCTGAGAGTTCTTCTTGCGAAGTTTCCTTTATCGAATGCTTGGCTGGATTGCCAAAACATTGGAGTTCCTTACTCTTAGTTTGTCGGGAGCTTCTTCTGACCCCGTTGTCCTCCTTGCTCGAGTCGTCAGATGCGCCTGTTGGAGGGTCAAATCGGTCATCCCTCTCCCCCGTGGATTAGTTTTTCCCTCTGAATTCGTCTGCCATTTTTGCATTCCCTTCTTTAGTGATTTGTAGCCGAGTTCTCCATTCGACACGCGTTAGGTCATGATTTTGGAAGATGTCTGAGATGTCCTCCAGTTTAGTGGACAGATCTGTTTCCGGGGTGTTGAGCTGTCTTCGTTTTTCCGTCTCTTCTGTGACGGGTTCCCTGGCTGCCGTCGCAGCTTTTTCTTAGCGGAATTCTTAGTCTTCCTTTTCTTCTCGTTATTTTTTTCAAAAAGATTTCTTCGTTTGTTTTTGGTCCGCATGATGAGCCTGGTCCTCCCTTGTTTGGTTTAGCCCCCTTTTTTGCTAGATTTAACCCTCCCCCTGCTTCTGTTACCTTAGAGGTGACTATTGTCCGGCTGTGTTGGAACCTTTCTTCGGCGAACAATGAGTCCGTTCGCTGTGACTGCAGCTGCAGTTTCATGTCCGCATCACTCTCCTCCAATCTCTCTGGCAATTTGATCTCTTGGAGTTTTTCCCTCGCTCTGCTGATGAGTTTTTACTCGAGCCTTGTGTCGGTTCTTGTTGTTAATGAGTTTTTGCTTCTACAATATCCGATTTTCGGTAGACTTAACCTCCGGATATTTTCACTGTCGACCCTGTCTCGTAAGCTATCCTTACTTTCAGGCGTTTCAGGAGGGCCTGGCCGCTTTTTCTAAGTTTCTCTTTTCGGGGTATCGTTTTTTCGTGGAAGGCGATTACTCCTCCTCTTTGTCCTCAAAGAATTCCTTTTTCCCAGGAGTAGATCATTTTTTTCTGAGTTCGGGATTGGACTGCTGCATCCACAAATAATCGAAAGTGGTTTTTCGCGGCGTCTCTACGCTCCTAATTCCATCTGACGTTCGCCTCCCGTTAGGTCTTCTAGGACCTTTGCTTGTTCTCTATCTCGTGCTGTGGTAAGTTGCTGTTTGTACATCGGACTTGTATCTCTTCTAATTGCCCCTTTTCTGGTGGCGATTTTTAGATTTCCCTGGTCGGTCGATTCCTCTTCTGAGCTACAATGCTGTGAGCTAGATCGTTCCAGTTGTCCAAGTAGTCATAACTTGTCATAAATGTGCATGAAATGGAGAGACTTGGATAGTTTTTTGTTTGTTCTACCGCAAATCACGGGTTTTTGTGTTGAGGCAGGGTTTGTTCGAGCGCTTGTTTTCTTCTAGTAACATTACTACTTGTCTTTGCTTTATTGATTGCATGGTTCTTCCTTCTTATCCGCAACCGCGATGGTCACCCACAGGGCAGAATTGTTGCTCAATATTGTTTTCTGTACAAAATTACTTATACGATTTCCCCTTGAAGCCAAAAATTGAACTGATTGGATCAATTCCGGGATACCATGTGTATCGATATATGTTTGCAATTATTTTACCATAGTTTTTCCACTCGTTAATTTAGTTATCGTGACTAACGGAAAATTTGAGAATCTATCAATAGCTACGAGCAAGTATATTTTTCCGTTATATTTTTCTATTGGACCCGTCTAATCTAACTGGAGTTCCTGAACATGATGCGTAAGCAGTGGTAGAGGTTTTGATGCATTTTTTGGAATTAGATACTTTGTGTTCTTAACATAACTGGTGCAACTACGGCATTCCTCCTCGAGATTCACTGTACTTGTGCATTTGAGGCCACCACATTTAGATACTCCCAGCATCGCTACCTGTCATGGGTGTCCTCTGTGAATTCGTTTTAGTACTACCTGGCGTAGGTGTACGGGTACGACTAGCTGATTGTCCACCAGTATGCAGTCGTCTTGCACTGCCATCTGGTTCCAGGAGGGATTAGTATAGGTCCCATCAATTCGAAGCCCAGTCTGTACCGTCTCTCGACCACTCTCCTGAGTCGATCCATCCAGCTATCATTTGAGGTTAATTTTCCTTGCCTTTTCTGGAATTGTGGCAACTTCGTGGTGGTGGCTTGATTGTGCAGATTTCTTGTTCGTCTTCCTTGTCCTCTGAGGTCGTGAGATTGACTTCAATCACTGCGATGCCACTCCGAAGAGATTCATTAGGCTGTGCGGGTGTTATTCTGTTGTCGCTTGCAGTTTTTGTGTACTGTTTGGTGGTGAGCTTGATTCTCCCCAATTAGCTGCCAGAAAAAAAGCAGTCTACTGTCGGCTTCCTTTTGTTGCTTCTCGGACAATGCTCATTTGACACGTGATGGTTGTCGTGTCTCACTCTCCGAGCTGTATCAGTTTTTTTTTACTCCCTCTGATGATTTTTCTCGTTCTCTGCAACGTCTCTGTGACTTATTCGTCCTCCGATATATCGTTCGTATAATTGAAAGGTTATACTGTGGTTTATACTGTATAAATGAAAGAGTATACCGCTCGTACCTGTGGTGTGTCTGACCACCAGTCGTAATAAATATTTGTGTTGGGCTGTTCGTTCATTTCACTGAAGTTTTTATTCCATTGATTTTGAATTGTTTTTGCAGAATTTCTTGCCGGCGGTTTTCTCGGTTGAAAATTAGAGAAAATGTTTTCTTTTGGTAAAGATTTGCTCTTTAGCTGTTTAAACGGTCGCAAAAATTGATTTAAGTTGTTCTGGTGGAGCTTTGTTTGTTTTGATTGTTTTGGCTGCCATAGCAGCCGTGAAGGGATAAGTTTTTTACTTATTTCGTTCTAGGTTTTCTAGAACGTTTACGTTACGGTTAAGCAGACAAATGTTTTCTAGCCTAGTGCTCATGCAGTCTAAAGCTTTGTAAAAGGAGTTAATTGCCCTGATCGAGGTTTTTTGTCTAATTCAATATCAGGCCATGGATCATTATGCGGATCTCGTGACAAACAGTCAACAATTCCCATGCCCTTCCCTGGAATGTGAACTTTTTTGACTTGATAGATATATAACCTATCAACCCAACGGGTCAACCTGGATTGATACATCTTGTTTTATTTGGATTTACAGCAATCTGGGTTTATTTGTAAGGCTTTCTGAGTTCGCCTTAAATAAAACTTTATAGATGATTTATGCTATCAACAAATGACCTCAATTTTTTCATCGATTCAGGTGGATTTAGATTCTGAATAGCCTCTGTTTTAGTGATATTTTAAACCCCTGGTTCCGAAAGGTGATAGCCTAATAAATCTACGTCGTTTTTGAAAAATTCAATTTTTGAAATCTTCCCTGCCACGTTTTTCAATTTTTTTTCACTAATTTTTCATGTTCTAGTTCTTCGCCTTTTGATACAATTTTGTCCAAAAAACAAAAAGTTTTTTTTTGCATGGTTAATCGTTTGGCCCATGCCTTTTTGGAATTCAGCTGGCAAGTCTACTAAGCGGTAAAACCCCGTTAGGAACCCATGAGTTCCTCTAGCATTACCGCCTACAATATCAAAATTGCACTGTCGAGCTGTATCTGCAGCCAGTTTTACTTGTCTATAAGCATAATTAAGATCCAGTAACGTGAAGTATAGTGTACCTTTTTTGTTTTCAGTGACAATTTGACTAACTGCATCCATTAGCTCATCGATATTCGGCATTTGAAACTTGTTTTTGAAAAGTTGACTATTGATTGGCTTCGCATCTAATGCCAATTTTATCCAACCATCTTTTTTGACTGTTACAATTGAGGCAATGAAAACATCAATGATACATTTATCCAGTTTCGTAATATGAGCTTCCGATAATAACTTCCGCTTGTACCTTATCCTGTATGTGGATCGGTATTCTCCTCGTTTTCTCTTGAATCGGTCAAAATTGTATATGAATTATGAGCTCACAATATGATTTTCAGAAATTCCGTGTCTTTTAAACAAGTCTTTATATTAGGTTAAAAATTTGTTTCTGCACTTTTTTGACTGGTCGCACAGTAGCACGTCAAACGTTGCCAGTTCCCTTGGAGCCGGTCATTAGATGGTATATATGCGCATTTGTCCCTGGAGGTTCAAGCCCATTATGCATCTAGTTGTGCGCTCTGTTACTAGGAACGTGGCTCCGTTCCCCTCTCAGTCTGCCGAACGTAGGTCTGTCTTTAGTGCCCCCAGTATAAGGATCGGTTGTTTGTTGTATTCCACGGTATAAATCTTGCTCTCTTGGATTTTTTATGATTTATTTGGTTTGTTTCCCAGTTTAAAAATGACACTAGATTTCCTGTGTCCACCGTTAGTTGTTTCATCTGGCTCTTTCGTACCAGAGCTTTAAATAATTTTTTTGTTGGATTTTGGGTCTCTAAGGAGATCGACTTTTTGTATTCGTACTTTCGCTATTCGGTTTGCTTCCTTTAGTCTCTCCTAAAAGTACCTCGATATCCTTTCAGCCTCTGGTATATAAGTCTGTACTGATATAATCTCGAATTCATCGCGTGACCCAAAGTCTTCGACTATCAGATTACATTCCTACTCAGATTTTTCAGAATCTACCGTTATTTCGCTCACATGCTGTGATCTGCACATTTTCGCGAATATATTATGTTTATTGCAGTTATTACTTGTGTTGCCTATAGCCGGACAAGGTTTCAGGTTTCCAGATTCAAATGTGCTTTCTCATCCAATTCAGGGTTGTGTTTGTCCATTTGAGATTGTAGATTGCTATTCAGTTTTCTGATTTTTTCCCGTTTGAATGGATGTTTTCTGCTCCCTCCATTTGAATGAATTTCTTACTGCCATTATCGGTTTTTGCTTCATTTTAATACCCGAATTTTAATTTGTTGTTTATCCCGCAGTTGCTGCCGGATTCTATTTTCTGGGGACACCAGTGTAGTCAAATTGCTATGCTTGAATTTTATTGCAATTTAAAGCACCTCTTCTGATGCTAGTGTTTCAAAAACCAGCCTATCCTGGAGAAACATGTTTTACATTTTCGAAATAAACAAATTATGAACGATTTCGTCCTTCAGATTTCCCAACTGAGACCTTGCTCCTTGTAAAGTCAATGCTGCCTAAATGCCTCTAGTGTCTCTTTCTATTCCTTCATTCTAGTGAAGAGCTTGTATCTTTCGTGTGTTACGCATTTCATTTTTTGAAATGGGTCCGATGTCAGCTCGTTTTTCCTTAAAAAAAATTTGGATGCTTCCATGTGAGGGTTTTTTAGAGAAATCTCTTCTTTCCTTCCGTTTTTAGGGAGAGGAATAATCTGGATACGAGCTTCTTTTGTACCTCGTTGTAATAAATGTTATTAACAACTCCTGGTGCTCGCGCACTTCTCTCTTCGTTCTCAAGTACCACTCTGTCTCTGGTTGATATGTCTCTGAAATATCTTGCTGCTCTTGGATTTGCGTCTTCCCCATTCCTCGGTGTTTCAAGTCTTGGGGGTGGTTCCTCCCGTATGTCTTTTTGGTCTTCAAGCATAATCTCTGGATTAAAATTTTCCTTCATCGTGACCGCCATTAGAAATCGCTCTAACCAAAACTTGAATTGCAAAGGTGAGTCTAGACTTGCTGATGCCCAAGATACTTGTAATCCCATATTAGTACGGTTGTCCTGAGCTGAGAATACTGCTGGCTGCACCATGTGATGTTCTAAGGGACTAAAATTAGATAAAACTATTTTATAATTCCAATGAAATAAACTGTTCTTTTAAACAATGTTTTTTCTCCGTGAGACGTGTTGAGATCTACGTAGATTCATTCTAGTCTGATCAACTCAGCGGTATACCAAAGTTTTGAACTACAGTGACCTTGGTCAATAATAAACAACAAAAAATAGGTAAATAAATTACTCGAGGTTACGTTACGTTACTGCTATTGCAGTAGCAGTACAACAAAAGGCAAAGCTTAAGAACGATCAAAATGTGAAAAACTTTTGCCTAAAGTTTCCTTAAATTTGCAGCAAATTAAAAAAAATAATAAATATAAGGAAAATTTCCGTCAGAGTGATGCCGTTAGTTATATAGGGAGAGTTCGGAAAATGTAGAAAAACAAAGCGGAGAGAAAGCTACAAAAATCAAAATTTTTAAATCAAATTGAAAAAAAACCTTATAATGTGTTTGAAGAAACTAAATTTTTGGTACGAGGAGTTCCTTTTCCATTGTTTGCTAAGCTTTTGTTCTGGTCAAGGATCATCAAATCTTATTGCGTAAAAACGTCCATGTAACTTGATTTTTGATTGAGTTACGTGGTAGAAATTAGTCAAAGCCAATGTGCGTTGGGTCGAAAATGGTCAAAACACAATCAAGAGGAATCGAAAGGTTTGAAAATTTTCACAACAGATTTTGTGCAACTGTTGGGTCAAATGTGGTCAAAACATAAGTGTAAGTCGAAACCTCATTGGCAAACAACTTTTTTTGGTTAAGTAATCATTTAGGTGAGTGTAATTTAAAATTACACTTAATAATCATTTAATTTCATGTAATTAATAATTGATACAAATAATTTCTTCTCCTTTTAATGAGCTGCTGATATAAACCTATTTTAAAAAATTTGTTTGGAATCAGTTGGCCTATCACTTGAGACCTAGGAAAGTAAATGACAAGCAAACTAGACGCAGGTAACAGGGGATTTTCTGTGCAAGATGTAAAATTCTTTATTTCTTACATTAGTTGATTCTCAGATTTGAAATTTTTTGTTTCACATCTGAGTAAGAGTTTGAAATTTCAGATCTGAACTAATCTTCAAAACAAATTTCAGATGAGAAAATAGTAATTTTTCGTACGATATTTTTGTAAAATAGAATTTGAACAGTTAGCTGATCTACTACTGAAATACCCAAAAGTTTACGCAACATCTTAAATTGATGTTGAAAAAGTAAATTCACCACAAAATTTACCTTTAAAACCTGATGCAGTTTTCAAAAAACACTGGGCAAATAAAGTCCCAATTAACTTACGAGACAAAGTTACCCGATTACTTGTTATACTAGAACAATATGAACTCATTTCTCTAGTAAATAAAAAAGTACAGCCAAAAGGTAACACATTTATAAACCCCGTTATCATTTTAGCAAAAGGAGAACTTTTAAAAATAGTTCTAGATACAAGATACCTCAATTCAATCATTGCTATTTCACAACAGCAGATATGAATAGTGCAAATAATCAAATGCCGTTAGACGAACAATCACGAAAATTAACACAATTCGTTATTGGAAATCAGCAATATGAATTCAATAGATTATTCTATGGAATTTCCATAGGACCAGCAGCCTTCTCAGCATTCATGAGTAAAATTTGCGACCACAAATACTCAATAAAAAAGCAATCACATATTTAGACGATGTTTTTATGCAATCACAAACAAAAGACGAAATGCTTACTGTCTTAGAAAAATATCATTAAATATTACTACAAGAAAACATGAAAGCAGCCCCAGATAAAGCACAATTTTTCCTAACACGAGTAAAATTCCTGGAACATATTATAGAAAGGAACACTATAACTCCATTAAAATCTCGCATAGATGCAATCCAAAAAACTTTCAACAACCTTACAATAAAAGAAAATACAAGAATTTCTAAGAATGTTAAACTTCTTGAGTAAAGACGTATATAAAATGCAGTTATACTTAAGACCATTTTACAACATCCTCAGAAAACAGAATAATTTTGAATGGACAACAGAACATCAAACACGATTTGAAGAAATCAAAACTCTTCTCACTGAACAGTTATCAAATACTATTCCAGATCCCGATCAACCATTTTATGCCATTTGCGACGCCTCTAACTTTGGCATCGGTGCAGCATTATTACAATCTCACAACGGAACAAATAAAAAGAACCTCATTTCAGCAAACTCTAGACTATTCATAAAAGCTGAACTTAGACTCTCTACTCTTATGAGAGAATGCACAGCCATAATATATACACTCACAGAATATGAATTTTTAATACTTGGATCAAACATCCATTAGTTTTATTTACAGATCATAAACCCATAATTTTCCTTTTTACACGAAAAACAAATCCAGACCATAGAGTTCATAGATTTCAACTAAATTTAATGAAGTTGTCAAACTTACATATAGTTTGTACAGCAGGAAAAAGCCTCGCACTACCCGATACTCTAAGTAGAAATACTCCACCCGAATTGTCAAAAAGAAAAACAATAGTCGAACTATCACAGAATATTAAGTTTTTCCTTGCAAAAGATGAAATTCCACCAAGATAACATTGCAATTATGCAGTGAAAACTGATATAGACCAATCACAAATTATTAATCTACAACATTTTTCAGAATATTTAGATTGTCCAAACAATCACTTTTTACTAGAAAAACCTACATTTGAACCAATACCATACACATCCTGCATTAAAAACAATACACATCAAAAATCAATCAATCAAAAATCATACAAAACAGATCCATTCCCTTTAATAGAAAAAGAAAACCTAACTGATAATATAAATTTATCAGGCCCACCAAATAATGACTCAAAATATACAATAAACCATGTCTTTAACCTCCATGACCCTCTAGATACAACACCTCTATCAAAATTAGAAATTGAAATTATTTTTCTCCCAATAACAGAAAAAATTACGCTCAAATTATTACAGAAACATCAAAATCTTCACCCGGTCATTAGAAAAATAAAATTTTGGCACAAAAATAAAACCAAACCAATTAAAGCCAATATCGCCATTCTAGGAAATAAAACCCTTCTTAGATAATTCAGAAAACTTAATAATACCTCTATCAACGAGAAAACAGATATTTTAGAATACCAAACATCTGATCTCAAAGTACCCTGTCTACCTTCAAGTATGATGCTTATAGCTTTTCATACTTCCCACTCATTACACACTAAGGGAAACTCAGGATCAGAGAAAACATACTCAAATTTTCTACAAAACTTTTACTTTCCAGATTTGGATAAAAGTATTTTGCAATGATTGCATAATAAATCAATTAAACAAACCATACACAAACCAAAAACAAATTGCAGAAAAACAAGATTTTAAAGGAAAAAGTCTATACTTCAATCACAGATTTTCATTTGATACAAAAAGACCAATATCACCATCCTCAGAAGTAGCGTATAGAGTAAATAATATTTTAAAACTACTAGATATATGTCAATCAACAATTCTTGACGACGAATTATCGGTTAATAATTTAATAAATAATGAAAAACGAAACACAGACTATTTCACGAAAACAACTATCACGAAAACAAATATCAAAATTCACGGAAGAACAACAAAAATTCTTAACGAGGTTCAATTTTCAACATTCTCAGATAACACAAAAAGAATTTGAACAGTAAGCTGATCTACTACTGAAATACCCAAAAGTTTACGCAACATCTTAAATTGATGTTGAAAAAGTAAATTCACCACAAAATTTACCTTTAAAACCTGATGCAGTTTTCTAAAAACACCGGGCAAATAAAGTCCCAATTAACTTACAAGACAAAGTTAACCGATTACTTGACATACTAGAACAAAATGAACTCATTTCTCTAGTAAATAAAGAAGTACAGCCAAAAGGTAACACATTTATAAACCCCGTTATCATTTTAGCAAAAGGAGAATTATTAAAAATAGTTCTAGATACAAGATACCTCAATTCAATCATTGATGAATCTAAATGTAATTGGCCTATTGAACCAATTCAAGTAATTCTCACAAAAATAATTGTTAAATATTTCACAACAGCAGATATGAATAGTGCAAATAATCAAATGCCGTTAGACGAACAATCACGATAATTAACACAATTCGTTAATGGAATTCAGCAATATGAATTCAATAGATTATTCTATGGAATTTCCATAAGACCAGCAGCCTTCTCAGCATTCATGAGTAAAATTTGCGACCACAAATACTCAATAAAAATGCAATCACATATTTAGACGATGTTTTTATGCAATCGCAAACAAAAGACGAAATGTTTACTGTCTTAGAAAAATATCATCAAATATTACTACAAGAAAACATGAAAGCAGCCCCAGATAAAGCACACTTTTTCCTAACACGAGTAAAATTCCTGGGACATATTATAGAAAGAAACACTATAACTCCATTAAAATCTCGCATAGATGCAATCCAAAAAATTTTCAACAACTTTCCAATAAAAGAAAATACAAGAATTTCTAAGAATGTTAAACTTCTTGAGTAAAGACGTATATAAAATGCAGTTATACTTAAGACCATTTTACAACATCCTCAGAAAACAGAATAATTTTGAATGGACAACAGAACATCAAACACGATTTGAAGAAATCAAAACTCTTCTCACTGAACAGTTATCAAATACTATTCCAGATCCCGATCAACCAATTTATGCCATTTGCGACGCCTCCTACTTTGGCATCGGTGCAGCATTATTACAATCTCACATCGGAACAAATAAAAAGAACCTCATTTCAGCAAACTCTAGACTATTCATACAAGCTGAACTTAGACTCTCTACTCTTATGAGAGAATGCACAGCCATAATGTATACACTTACAGAATATGAATTTTTAATACTTGGATCAAAACATCCATTAGTTTTATTTACAGATCTTAAACCCATAATTTTCCTTTTTACACGAAAAACAAATCCAGACCATAGAGTTCATAGATTTCAAGTAAATTTAATGAAGTTGTCAAACTTGCATATAGTTTGTACAGCAGGAAAAAACCTCGCACTACCCGATACTCTAAGTAGAAATACTCCACCTGAATTGTCAAAAAGAAAAACAATAGTCGAACTATCACAGAATATTAAGTTTTTCCTAGCAAAAGATGAAATTTCACCAAGATTACATTGCAATTATGCAGTGAAAACTGATATAGACCAATCACAAATTATTAATCTACAACATTTTTCAGAATATTTAGATTGTCCAAACAATCACTTTTTACTAGAAAAATCTACATTTGAACCAATACCATACACATCCTGCATCAAAAACAATACACATCAAAAATCAATCAATCAAAAATCATACAAAACAGATCTATTTCCTTTAATAGAAAAAGAAAACCTAACTGATAATATAAATTTATCAGGCCCACCAAATAATGACTCAAAATATACAATAAACCATGTCTTTAACCTCCATGACCCTCTAGATACAATACCTTTATCAAAAATAGAAATTGAAATTATTTTTCTCCCATTAACAGAAAAAATTACGCTCAAATTATTACAGAAACATCAAAATCTTCACCCGGTCATTAGAAAAATAAAATCTTGGCACAAAAATAAAACCAAACCAATTAAAGCCGATATCGCCATTCTAGGAAATAAAACCCTTCTTAGATATTTCAGAAAATTTAATATTACCTCTATCAACGAGAAAACAGATATTTTAGAATACCAAACATCTGATCTCAAAGTACCCTGTCTACCTTCAAGTATGATGCTTATAGCTTTTGATACTTCCCACTCATTACACACTAAGGGAAACTCAGGATCAGAGAAAACATACTCAAATTTCTTACAAAACTTTTTACTTTCCAGATTTGGATAAAAGTATTTTGCAATGATTGCATAATAAATCAATTAAACAAACCATACCCAAACCAAAAACAAATTGCAGAAAAACAAGATTTTAAAGGACAACGTCTATACTTTCATCACAGATTTTCATTTGATACAAAAAGACCAATATCACCATCCTCAGAAGGAGATTCATATATTAGTCGACGCATTTGCACACTACGTAGCACTTAACCCAGTACCCACTGTAATGCTTATTACGCATATACAACAGTTTATGAACACTGGATAGCAAAATTCGGGTTACCCGAAATCCATGTTACAGACAATGGCACTGAATTTATAAACAACAAAATCATTACACTATGCCACTCATATAAAATAAAACACAAACCACGAAGATGTTATGCACCTTGGACTAATGGAGTAGTCGACGGCATGAACCATTCATTACAAGAATATCTTAGATGTATCATTAACGGAAATGACACATAATTTACTGAATGGTCAACAGATGTAAAATTATTCCCATTATTTTATAATTTACAAATCACAACAACTTTAGGATTGTCACCCTATGAAATGGTTTTCAATCAAAAACCACAAAATTTAATAATGTTCACAGCAAATTCTTCAAAAAACACACAAGGTTATTGTCAGCCCAATAAAGAATCAATATGTTATAACCTACATACCCACGATGAGGATCACTTTCATCATCCATAAATTTTAAAATTAGCTTCCGGTACACACAACGAATGGATTCTAAACAGAGATAAAAACACAATGAAATTTATCAAAAAGTAGCAAAAAAGACAAAATATTAATTCTCAAATAAATTCTCGATTCACACAAGCTACGAACTTAAAACTCGGAAATATGTTTTAATTCCAAACTTTACAACACAAAAAGGAATTTCTAAAAAATTTTAACCACTCCGAAAAGGACGATATCAAATAACTGATAAATTCACTGATGTAACCTACAAACTTATAGACCTAAACAAAAAAGAAATTGTTCAACATCGGAACAATCTTTTACCTTATTATCCGAAAGAGTACGCTCTTCGCGAACTGACTCAATTATAATTCTTTACAGGACTTAAAGTTGTTCAAAATAACTCCGATCACGAACAAAATCAAAGCACTGATATGAATTGAATTCTATCCAAAAACCCTTAGAAAAAAATAAAAAAGAACTTAACAAACAAACATCAAAAAATTTGAATAACAAAAAGATAACTCAAACAGAAAGAAAAATTGGAAATTAGAAGAAAAAGTTCTACCACAAGATCAAAAAGAAAATTCTCCATATAAACAATTATCGCGACTTCAAAATAAGCCACGCAAAGATTATAAAACATTCATTCCGCAATCTAAAATATAAAAGAAAGTTGAATTTCAGAAACCACTTTAAAATTAGTTAACATTTTCACCTTTTAAAAGATCTTTTCATAGCCCGTACATTTTCTCAAAAATCATGCTGAAGAGCACTTGAACAAACTAGTTGAAGTTCAGCCAATAAGGTCCTTTTCCGAATCATCACCTCATTTTTGACACGACTTCTTTAGCCGACAAACAATCACCTTCAAGCGAATCTCTGACTATAACTAAAAGACCTCTAGGTCATAAATAAGCAAACCGCTAAAAACTTACACCTGAAATAAGTAAAGTCTCATTTTTACAACCTTCCCCTATCAAGTAGAACAAAGATCAACAATATTGTCCCAACTTAGACCTCAGAACCCCCTCAAGCAAAAAATATTAAATTAGCCTGAAGAACAAAATGGACATGATCCTTTAGCCTAAAGTACGAATATCTCTTAGATACCCCCAATCATCCAATAAATAACAACAAAACTAGGAAGACCGATAGGAGCCCTCAAAGTTTAGCCTCAAAAAATAAAATAATAATTCGACGAAACGAATCATTTCTTCAAATGCTTCTTTCTCAAACAGTCAGCCATTTTCAAAAAAATTTTTCAAACTTTTTATCAATCCTTTAAATTTTTTTCAAGCTTTGTATAATCCGATACCCTAGAAATATTCATCCTCCTCCTGATAATTTTTGCAACTTTTCCATCATTTGTTCCCTGGTCTAAACCTACGTTAATTTTTCCAAAATCCTTGACCACCTCCTCAGGTACGATATTTCAATAACTATCTAAATGTTCCAACATCTTTTCAGTAGAACGGATGTTTTTCTTCTCTTTATAGTATTTTTCAAATTTCTGACATCCATCCTAACGACAATATGCAAATGTATAAAAAAGCAATCATAATTTTTTCCTTAGCAACGATTTTTTTAATCCTTTTTATCGCAGAATATTACAACAAACACAAAGTTTCCTCTTAAATAAATAATTTGTATTTTTTCCAAAATTGCTAATCAACAAGCCCCACACCAGTCCCTACCAACAACATCCCGAGAACCTCCAACAACCCCAACAAATAGTCAAACAAATAAACCCCCAATCATCAACACGCTTCTCTTTTCAAGATAATCCATACTTATTTGAAGAAAGACACGCACGGTTGTCCGAACCACTAGAACCATTAGTTCACCTAGCATCTCTAAGCGAACCACAAAACGAACCGGTATATAATATATACCTCCTCTCCAACAAGATCTTAACAGAGCAAGACAACAAAGTCAAAACCAAAACACGCTCGAAATAAACAGACAAATTTTACATCCAAGACGAATTAGAAATTTGCAAACCCCCAGAGTTCAATTCAACATACCTCATTCACCAAGTAGCAAATCCAATAGACCTCTCCAGTAGTACAATTCAAAGTACTCGCCAGACCCCACCACAACAAAGCACACCAATTATCCCATCAGATTATTTAGGTTCAACCCCTACATCTGAACAAATTCGAGAAAATCCTTTTAATTCCCCAGCTACTACAGACCATCTCCCATATTGGATGACACATATAATCACTCAAAGTGAACCAAATTTAGTGAAAGACCCAATAGACGTTTCATCTGACACAACTTTGTTGCTACCAGAAACACTTTCACTCCTTTCAACCCCTTACTTAACTCAAATATCAAAAACACCATTTCCTCCAAACATTTTCCTACAAATATTGACGCTAGATACAGAGAAAATTCAACCAATAACATACACCTACGATTAGAATGGAATAAATTCGCAGCACCTCCTCCATCATTTGGTCAACATCACGAAAGTAGCAGATTACACAACTGGGCACTATACAGATTACAATACCGACAAGATATCCACAAAGACATACAAGAATATAACATACAAATACTTACACAGGATAATTTGACACTAAAATTTGAAATAACAGTAAGACTAAATAATATAATTCATCATCTCTCACCCCTAGCCACCCAAATATAACAGCTCAATTTTTACCTCCCCCATTTATAACCACAGAAATCATCTACAAATGCGATAGGTACACAAAAAAGACAATTGGATATATAACTTTTTATAATTCATACTCATGACTATCATACACTAAGATATTAAGTTTCCTGACCCTTCTCTTTCTTATTTCCTCCCGATCATAAAAATCCTTCTCCCCGAACAGAACCCCAGGAATTACTAGTCACACACTGTGATTGTGAAGAAAATGAACAAAAAACATTACATGATTATGCAATAAATCAAGTCACTCAATGCGAATCCGAACCACAATCAATAGAAACAACAAACATAATAGCTACACCTTACTCAAAAGTACGAGCTACAACACTAACAGGATATAAATTCACAGCAACAAGAAAGTACATTGTTCTCAAGTCTCAAAGGGAAATAAAAGTAGACTAGATTAAAAACATTTCTTCCAAAATAATATCAAAAGACTATTACATCTCAGCCCTGACCATTCTAAAACTGAACTGAAACGATTAAAAATTACATCAAACAAAGGCACAACCAGAAAATTGGTAAACTTTCAAGTTTTTCCAGACTCTGCACATCAAGCCGAACTTGAAAGATACCAAGGTCATATAAAACTAGAAGACAAATTTCTCTTCCACGGAGCACATGGAAGATTAAGTACGATCTCCATGATAAAAATTGGATACCACACATTGGAATATGCACCCCTCAAATTGTAAAGCGGACACTAAAAATAAAGGATACCAAGAAATAATGTTTTTTGATTGGAAAATACATTTTGAAAAAGTACAATTAACAAGAGATTTGAAAGATGACACTATAATTTATCACGGAATCAGACTCCCTTGCAAAAATGACCAAGGATACTACGATCCCACTACACCAACACAAGCAAGAACTGATTGGTTTCCCGAAGACACATGAAAAACATTTCAAGTAGCAAAAATACACGCTAGAATGATAAAAATTCACCAAAAATATTTTATTGAATCAATCCCTTATGAATACGTGAATCCTGATCAAACCAGACAAAGTAATTTTACATTTAGCAACATTCGTAATATAGAAAATAAATTGACACGTTTCCAAAAATACTCAGAAACGGAACTTGCATGTAAATACAACAAACCACTTTATAAAACACAATATTCAGAAGTTCTTGTCGAATACGAACAAGGTGTGAACATGATTACAGGAAAGTTATTGATACATCTCCATGCAGCACATTACTCAACCAGTGACGAAAGTACATATATATCCCAGTAAACCTCCTAAAAACACAGGAAACATTGGTGGAAAAATAAAACCACAAGACACAGACAGTACACGTTACAAGAACTATCACTAAAGAACAACACTCATTTTGGCGCAATTTACTGTGACATACATCTTGACTTTAAATTAGACTATACAATAAGTATAATTTTTCAAAAAATGTCTGTAACAGAACTTGAAAAACTACATCAATAATGCGAACCTGAAAGAACACAAATTCTACAATCACTTGCACTAGCAGTACTCAAAATCCCTTATGCAAGATATTTATTTTCAGGTAAAATACCAATTTTTAAAGGAAACATACTGTGGTATTAAACATGTACGAAAAAAATATCCGCATTATATGTTTTTGAAGATCAAAGATGCTACAAAAGAATCCCTATATTCTACAAAAGTAACGTACATTTTGTTGACACACTTTCTGGATGAACATTTTTTAGGATAAAGCCGTACCATGTGGATCTGAAAATAGCCACACTGTAGTACAGGTAAACCCAGATGAAGATAAAAACTATCTTCTCACACCATACCCTACATTTGCGCAACCATTTAAAAAGTTTTCACCAGAAAACATTAGAGCTATTGCCCGCAATCCAAATATCGATTTACAATCGATCGGCATATACTCTAAATCCGACATTCAACACCACATACGTACACAACAATTTCAAGAATTACTCACAAAAGTGGACACAATACAACGATAATCCATAAATCAAACTTACGCAAACTTGCAGAAACAGCAGGCTTTTCAAACATATACGCACAAGACTACAGCGGATCATTTAAAGATATAAAAGATTACATTTAATTAGTTGGCGAAAATAACAGACCACAAGATGTATCACCAAAATTTTTTTTTAGTTCTGTAAAATTGAAAAAACTAACTTCTTGCCTTTCTAGGACGGCCCTACTACATCTTAGAAAGATTGACTATATTATACGCAATGTTTAACTTTCTTGGAATTCTTTTCTCTTTACTTAAAGGAAGCTACAATACTTGCGCAATACACATAGAAGTAAACAAACAAGCAAGCGTAGCACGCATACTTTTGCAGGATTTTTTTTGGAAAATTCTCTACATCAATAAATAAAATACTTTTAGACGCTCAAATAAAAGAATACAGAACCAAACTATCAACAACACCGAACACATATGACGATTCACAAAACAATGCAAATACAATGCCTACGGCACCACAACTACAAAACCTAAACCACAACCATCCCTTATAATTAGTACCACGAAATTTCCGAAATATAGCCCTGTCAGGCCTAACATCTTCAAGACCTAATTATCCACAAAGCCCAATTCAACACAAAATAACCCAACAACCTAATAGAGAAGACATACGAGCAAAATATAGAACAACCATATACCACTAAGTTTCGTTCTCAGAACAACCATCTTTTTAGCCCACGATGAGCCGCCAAGTTGGATCGCTCCATCGCTCAATTACCAACCCGGCCAGTCTTCAAAGCAACGTCTTCATCATCCCGTTTTTTGCTTCCCCCCACCGTATTTTCCTACAAATATTGACGCTAGATACAGAGAAAATTCAACCATTAACATACACCTACGATTAGAATGGAATACATTCGTAGCACCTCCTCCATCATTTGGTCAACATCACGAAAGTAGCAGATTACACAACTGGGCACTATACAGATTACAAAACCGACAAGATATCCAAAAAGACATACAAGAATATAACATACAAATGTTTACACAGGATAATTTGACACTAAAATTTGAAATAACAGTGAGACTAAATAATATAATTCATCATCCCTCACCCCTAGCCCCCCAAATATAACAGCTCAATTTTTACCTCCCCCATTTATAACCACAGAAATCATCTACAAATGCGATAGGTACACAAAAAAGACAATTGGATATATAACTTTTTATAATCCATACTCATGACTATCATACACTAAGATATTAAGTTTCCTGACCCTTCTCTTTCTTATTTTCTTAAAACCCGATCATAACAATCCTTCTCCCCGAACAGAACCCCAGGAATTACTAGTCACACACTGTGATTGTGAAGAAAATGAACAAAAAACATTACATAATTATGCAATAAATCAAGTCACTCAATGCAAATCCGAACCACAATCAATAGAAACAACAAACATAATAGCTACACTTTACTCAAAAGCACGAGCTACAACACTAACAGGATATAAATTCACAGCAACAAGAAAGTACATTGTTCTCAAGTCTCAAAGGGAAATAAAAGTAGACTAGATCATAAACATTTCTACCAAAATATTATCAAAAGACTATTACATCTCAGCCCTGACCATTCTAAAACTGAACTTAAACGATTAAAAATTACATCAAACAAAGGCACAACCAGAAAATTGGTAAACTTTCAAGTTTTTCCAGACTCTGCACATCAAGCCGAACTTGAAAGATACCTAGGTCATATAAAACTAGACGACAAATTTCTCTTCTACGGAGCACATGGAAGATTAAGTACGATCTCCATGATAAAAATTGGATACCACACATTGGAATATGCACCCCCTCAAATTGTAAAGCGGACACTAAAATTAAGGATACCAAGAAATAATGTTTTTTGATTGGAAAATACAATTTGAAAAAGTACAATTAACAAGAGATTTCAAAGATGACACTAAAACTTATCACGGAATCAGACTCCCTTGCAAAAATGACCAAGGATACTGCGATCCCACTACACCAACACAAGCAAGAATTGATTGGTTTCCCGAAGACACATGAACAACATTTCAAGTAGCAAAAATACACGCTAGAATGATAAAAATTCACCAAAAATATTTTATTGAATCAATCCCTTATGAAGACGTGAATCCTGATCAAACCAGACAAAGTAATTTTACATTTAGCAACATTCGTAATATAGAAAATAAATTGACATGTTTCCAAAAATACTCAGAAACGGAACTTGCATGTAAATACAACAAACCAATTTATAAAACACAATATTCAGAAGTTCTTGTCGAATACAAACAAGGTGTGGACATGATTACAGGAAAGTTATTGATACATCTCCATGCAACACATTACTCAACCAGTGACGAAAATACATATATATCCCAGTAAACCTCCTAAAAACACAGGAAACATTGGTGGAAAAATAAAACCACAAGACACAGACAGTACACTTTACAAGAACTATCACTAAAGAACAACACTCAATTTGGCGCAATTTACTGTGACATACATCTTGACTTTAAATTAGACTATACAATAAGTATAATTTTTCAAAAAATGTCTGTAACAGAACTTGAAAAACTACATCAATAATGCGAACTTGAAAGAACACAAATTCTACAATCACTTGCACTAGCAGTACTCAAAATCCCTTATGCAAGATATTTATTTTCAGGTAAAAGACCAAATTTTAAAGGAAACATACTGTGGTATTAAACATGTGCGAAAAAAATATCCCCATTATATGTTTTTGAAGATCAAAGATGCTACAAAAGAATCCCTATATTCTACAAAAGTAAAGTACATTTTGTTGACACACTTTCTGGATGAACATTTTTTAGGATAAAGCCGTCCCATGTGGATCTAAAAATAGCCACAGTGTAGTACAGATAAACCCAGATGAAGATAAAAACTATCTTCTCACACCATACCCTACACTTGCGCAACCATTTAAAAAGTTTTCACCAGAAAGCATTAGAGCTATTGCCGGCAATCCAAATATCGATTTACAATCGATCGGCATATACTCTAAATCCGACATTCAACACCACATACGTACACAACAATTTCAAGAATTACTCACAAAAGTGGACACAATACAACGACAATCCATAGATCAAAACTTACGCAAACTTGCAGAAACAGCAGGCTTTTCAAACATCTACGCACAAGACTACGGCGGATCATTTAAAGATATAAAAGATTACATTTAATTAAATGGCGAAAATAACAGACCACTGATATATCATCGAAAAATTTCTTTAGTTTTGTAAAATTGAAAAACGAACTTCTTGCCTTTCTATGACGGCCCTACTACATCTTAGAAAGATTGACTATTTTATACGCAATGTTTAACTTTCTTGGAATTCTTTTCTCTTCACTTAAAGGAAGCTACAATACTTGCGCAATACACATAGAAGTAAACAAACAAGCAAGCGTAGCACGCATACTTTTGCAGGATTTTTTTTTGAAAATTCTCTACATCAATAAATAAAATAATTTTAGACGCTCAAATAAAAGAATACAGAACCAAACTATCAACAACACCGAACACATATGACGATTCACAAAACAATACAAATACAATGCCTACGGCACCACAACTACAAAACCTAAACCACAACCATCCCTTATAATTAGTACCACATAATTTCCGAAATATAGCCCTGTCAGGCCTAACATCTTCAAGACCTAATTATCAACAAAGCCCAATTCAACACATAATAACCCAACAACCTAATAGAGAAGACATACGAGCAAAATATAGAACAACCATATACCACTAAGTTTCGTTCTCAGAACAACCATCTTTTTAGCCCACGATGAGCCGCCAAGTTGGATCGCTCCATCGCTCAATTTCCAACCCAGCCAACCTTCAAAGCAACCTCTTCATCATCCCGTTTTTTGCTTCCCCCCACCTCAATCAACTCATGATAAAACTTCATCCGGCATGCATTCGGATACTAATTCAAACACCATTGTATATATCACATTTTCCCAAATTAATAACTCCGATCTCGAGACCCCCGACAAATTCGACAAATCCGAACCCAGCCATCTATATTTTCCCAATCTCCCTTTCAACATCTCCACTCCCAAATGAAATTTGAACCCCCTTCCCCTCCCTCTTCTATTTCCAATGTAACACCCACATGTTCCCATTGACCACTGAACCTTCCGACAACAACAGCTCTGTAAAAACACAAATATCTCGCGAGCTTGATAATTTCATTACACTTCAACAACAATTACAGCACCCTCAAACCTTAACCATTCACAAACTCTCACAACCTATAATATCATCCAACCCATCAACCTCAACTCCCTCTTCAAATCATACCCCCTCGCAAGGCCCAACTTCCTCATCAACTCCATCCTCCAGTACAAACTGAGCCTACCGAACCTTTAAAAGAAAATTTCCCACTACTCCATTTCACTTATTGTATTGAAGACACTAACCTACAAGGCATCCTCCGCAATGATCCCATCACCCAGATGTTTATTTTCTGTCCTTTAACCAAAATATTCAACGTAGACGAATCCCGCCCACTAATCGTCCCACACCAATTCCTACAGCCCGGTGAAATCCCAGTTCTAGAATTCATCCATAACACCAGATTTAATCATAAACTTTGTAACCTCATTCAAAATACACCTTATGAACTCTCACCTAGCTTTGATGAGCACAACATCATTAAAGCAGTCGAATTGCTTTGGCCACTTCTTCAAACAAAATACATCATTCTTTTGATAGCTAAATTACTAACATAATCAGAGATCATCCAAGACGTTTTTCCACATGGATTCTTCTCAGACGAATAGGTAAATTGAATAAAAATAATTTACTAATAAATTTAAACAAAAACTAACCATAAATGATTTCTCTTCTTTTTTCATGAATGTTTTCTCTTTTTCTATAGTCTTCACAGGCACGATCATCAATCATCTACAAAAAAGAAAAACAAAATAAAAAACAGAAAACTTTTTTCTAGAATCATAAACTTCTATTAACCAATTTCAATAAACGAAGGAGTAAAATTTTCCCCAAAACAGCAATAAATTGATACATAAATTCTTTTCCCCTATGCAGTAAATATTCTTGCAATGAAAATAAATTGATAATTTCAACCCCCCCCCCCCCAAATCAAGCAGTAAAATTAATAATTGGTTGGAAAATACAATTTGAAAAAGTACAACTAACACGAGATTTGAAAGATGACACTATAACTTATCAAGGAATCTGACTCCTTTGCAAAAATGACCAAGGATACTGCGATCCCACTACACGAACACACGCAAGAATTTTTTGGTTTCCCGAAGGCTAATGAACCACATTTCAAGTAGCAAAAACACACGCTAGAATGATAAAAATTCACTAAAAATATTTTATTGAATCAATCCCTTATGAAGACGTGAATCCTGATCAAACCAGACAAAATAATTTTACATTGACACGTTTCCAAATTTACCCAGAAACGGAACTTGCATGTAAATACAACAAACCACTTTATAAAACACAATATTCAGAAGTTCTTGTCGAATACGAACAAGGTGTGGACATGAATACAGGAAAGTTATTCATACATCCCCATGAAACACATTACTCAACCAGTGACGAAAATACATATATATCCCAGTAAACCTCCTAAAACACAGGAAATATTGTTGGAAAAATAAAACCACAAGACAAAGACAGTACTCGTTACAAGAACTATCACTAAAGACCAACACTAATTTTGGCGCAATTTGTTGTGACATACATCTTGACTTTAAATTAGACTATACAATAAGTATAATTTTTCAAAAAATGTCTGTAACAGAACTTGAAAAACTACATCAATAATGCGAACTTGAAAGAACACAAATTCTACAATCACTTGCACTAGCAGTACTCAAAATCCCTTATGCAAGATATTTATTATCAGGTAATAGACCAAATTTTAAAGGAAACATACTGTGGTATTAAACATGTACGAGAAAAATATCCCCATTAGATGTTTTTGAAGATAAAAGATGCTACAAAAGAATCCCTATATTCTACAAAAGTAAAGTACATTTTGTTGACACACTTTCTAGATGAACATTTTTAAAGGATATAGCCGTCCCATGTGGATCTGAAAATAGCCATACTGTAGTACAGCTAAACCCAGATGAAGATAAATAATATCTTCTCACACCATACCCTACACTTACGCAACCATTTAAAAAAATTTCACCAGAAAGCATTAGAGCTATTGCCCGCAATCCAAATATCGATTTACAATCGATCGGCATATACTCTAAATCCGACATTCAACACCACATACGTACACAACAATTTCAAGAATTACTCACAAAAGCGGACACAATACAAGGACAATCCATAAATCAAAACTTACGCAAACTTGCAGAAACAGCAGGCTTTTCAAACATCTACGCACAAGACTACGGCGGATCTTAAATGGCGAAAATAACAGACCACAAGATTTATCACCAAAAACTATTTTAAGTTTTGTAAAATTGAAAAACGAACTTCTTGCCTTTCTAGGACGGCCCTACTACATCTTAGAAAGATTGACTATATTATACGCAATGTTTAACTTTCTTGGATTTCTACGCATGCAACACCCTTTCAACCTCTCCACTCCCAAATCTTATTTGAACCCCCTTCCCCTCCCTCTTCTTTTTCCAATGTAACACCCACATATTCCCATTGACCAGTGAACCTTCCGACAATAACAGCTCTGTAAAAACACAAATATCTCGCGAGCTTGTTAATTTCATTACACTTCAACAACAATTACAGCACCCTCAAACCTTAACCATTCACAAATTCTCACAACCTATAATATCATCCAACCCATCAATCTCAACTCCCTCTTTAAATCATACCCACTCGCAAGGCCCAACTTTTTCATCAACTCCAGCCTCCAGTACAAACTGAGCCTACCGAACCTTTAAAAGAAAATTTCCCACTACTCCATTTCACTTATTGTATTGAAGACACTAACCTACAAGGCATCCTCCGCAATGATCCCATCACCCAGATGTTTATTTTCTGTCCTTTAACCAAAATATTCAACGTAGACGAATCCCGCCCACTAATCGTCCCACACCAATTCCTACAGCCCGTTGAAAAATCAGTCCTAGAATTCATCCATAACACCAGATATAATCATAAGCTTTATAACCTCATTCAAAATACACCTTATGAACTCTGACCTAGCACTGATGAGCACAACATCATTAAAGCACTCGAATTGCTTTGACCACTTCTTCAAACAAAAGACATCATTCGTTTGATAGCTAAATTACTAACACAATAAGAGATCATCCACGACATTTTCCCCATGGGTTCTTCTCAGACGAATAGATAATATGAATTAAATAATTTACTAATAAATTCAAACAAAAACTAACCATAAATGTTTTCTCTTCTTTCTTTATAAATGTTTTCTCTTTTTCTATAGTCTTCGCTGGCACGATCATCAATCATCTACAAAAAAGAAAAACTAAATAAAAAACAGAAAACTTTTTTCTAGAATCATAAATTTCTATTAACCAATTTCAATAAAAGAAGCAGTGAAAATTTCCCCTAAACAGTAAAAAATTGATGAATAAATTCATTTCCTCTAAGCAGTAAATGTTCTTGCAATGAAAATAAATTGATAATTTCAACCCCCCCCCCCCAAATCAAGCAGTAAAATTAATAATTTCAAGGTAGTAAATTAAAAAACATTGCCTATAAAATTAAAAGCATTAATAACCTTTTCAAAGACGCTTCTTTATAGTTTAAATATTCTCTCGCCCACAATTCTATCCACAATCGCACAGCTCGCCCACAAAAAATTGTTTAAAATATTGAATTTTAATTTTAATTTTCTCTGATAATGACTCTAACCAGTTTTAACACATTTCAAACTTTCCGTTAACCCGGTTGGAAAGGAACTATATAATAATCCAAACTAACCAACGCAAGCTTACTAAACACCACAAACATCAACCTAACAGCATGACTAAGAAAAGAAAACCCACGGTACCCAAAGTGGAATAACACCAGCTTAGAACTGGATAAATTATTCTTTTGAAGACTCCTTTCAAGTCTGAACATAAAAGAATGAAACTATTTTAATTTTATAGAAAGAGACACAATCAAGGCAAAGAAAAAAGAAAAAAAAAACAGTTAAAATGCACGAAATGTTGAACTCAAACAGGACCCTCCAAAAAAGAGAGCATGAAATTAAACTCCACTCCTGGCCTAACCCACCAGAGAGGACGTCCTGAGCATCCTCTATAGCCGGTCTCTCCCACCGTGCTTTACCCACGCTTTGTTTCCCATAACATGTTTGACGAGAGTTACTCAAATGTGAGTAGTTCTTAAAAATAACCGTACAAAACAATAACGCTTTTGCGATAAAAACTAATACAAGATCAGAACTAAAAACAAAATTATCAAAGATTTGTAAATGTAAATAATACAGTGCAATATATAGATAACATACAAACCAAAGACGAGCAGCAAGGAACTTGACAACCCAATCACACTTCAACTACGGAATGGCAAAACACATCCAACATGCTGCTTACAGTCACTACATTCAACGGATTTGAAGTACGACTTGGCATCGCAGCAAAGGAAACCCATTGCAACCGAACAATGGCCATCTCGACATTCAAGTATACGTACAGATCCAAGTCACCAGGCACTGCATCCAAAGTCAAACTACATGCCACTCCCCGAACGAGATTGGAGCATTGCCATTCTCTAAATCAACCAAATCAACACTCATCACAACCGATCAGAAATCATAATACGATCTCCCGAAATGACCGTGATAACAACTCTTCTTCCAAGCCAGAAAAAAGAATATGCTCGCAACTTCTAAAGAATGACTCCATCATTCAATCCTCCACAACAATAGAAAACTGAAGAACTAAAACTCTCTAAACCTGGGATGGGTGGAACCATATTTAAACTAGAATTTATTATTGGATATTATTCTGATATTTAATCTCTATAAAATATTGAATACTAACCAATCATTCTCCATCAAACTAACAACCCCTTTTTTTGTAAGTGTTGAAACTACTTGTACTTTCAATACCAGAACAATTTGAATTAGGCTTAGAACACAGTTGTTTTCATTCTGGAACTAACTCGCATAAACCGGTGTACACTAGATCTATTTAGACTAGGAGATATAAGAGTAAGATTAAGATTGGTATTAGACTAAGAAGTTGCACGAATCTATCCGACCGAAAACAAGATAGCGTGACGAGCAGACGGTGTACCTTATCTGAAATTACTCTATGAGTATACCCAAAAGGATATAATTCAAAATCAGAAATTGTGTTGTAGCGCGCATGTTTCTTGATATAAACAATTTAGTATTACATTTTTTAATCTGAAAAATTTCTGACTCAACTTATTTTGCGAGTTTTTTAATGAATTACCTATACACAATTTAGTTTTCAAAATTATAACATGCAAAATGCATGCGGGACTTGACTATTGTTATAGTTGCTTTTTCGAAGGACCACTCCATCGTAGAAGGACCATTATAACGCCAGGCAAAAGTTGAGTGTGTTTGATCGCTTTCACATTATTAGAAGCTTCTTCCTGTAGCGAGAGCTCTCAGACAAATGATAACTACACAAAAGTCTTCTGAATTAGTTGTCGTACTGGAATCTAGCGACAATTAACGTGCGATATATTTCGTGATATTACCGTGTAAGTGTTGTCTTGATCCCACTCAAAAGAGTTTCCCATATCCCGGGTCGAGATCCCACTCAAAAACCGCTCAAGATATGAGCGGTTTGAGCGGTTTTCAGCTAGATTTGAGCGGTTTGAGCGGTTTGGGCGGTTTTTTTTGGAAAAACCGCTCAAACCGCTCAAATCTTGCTTAAAAAACCGCTCAAAAACCGCTCATTTCTTGCGGTGATTTTTGAACGGTTTTTCAAGCAAGATTTGAGCGGTTTTCGAGCGATTTTTGAGCGGTCTTATAAAGAAAACCGATTAAAACCAACAAAAAGGCCTGGAAAGGTAATGTGACCCCGGGTTGACATCCATAAACCGAAAATGCTTATTTTAAATTTCCCACACCGAAAAAGCTTATCATACAATTGCCTGCATCAAATGTATGGAAAAATGCTAATCATACAATTTGCATACAATTTCAAAAAACCATTGAAAAAAGATTCAATCTAGTTTCTCCGGCTATTTGAACCAAATGCAACAGTCTGGTGATGAAAAATAACTACGTTTGTTTTTTTTTGAAAAAAAAAAATGGTTATCATACAATTTCCATTTATGAAAATTGTATGATAACCTTTTTTTCATCAAAGGCAAGATTTTCAGAAATTGTTCAAACTTGTTTGTAAACAAATTTAAATTATTTAAGAGCGCTTTTGCTCAATTGATAGGACATTGCTCATCAAAAACGAAAATTTAATTTGAAGCTGAAAAATAGTTATCATACAATTTGCATATATGAAAATTGTATGATAACCGTTTTTTCATAAAAGGCAAGATGTTCAGAATAATGTTAAAAATTGTTTTTAATCGAATTTAAAGTAATTAGGAGTGTTTTTGCTCAATTTTAAACACCTTGCTCATCAAAAACCAGGTTATAATCGTCACCACACCTTGCTCATCAATCTCAGTTATAATCGTCACAAACTGTTAGCTTACAACAAGTGAAACTGAGATCTCGAAGGTCGGAGCCACACAGTTCTTCTTCTCCGAAAATGACTCGGGGTAGGGATGGGGTTAGGGTTAGGTTAGGATTAGGGTTTCTTAAGAAGAATTTCACAATTTTTGGAAAACAGAATTGAAAAAAAAAAGTTCTAGCCACAACAATTCTCTTTGGATCAACTCTGAATAACTGACGCAATATTCGTCTTTGGGAAAAATAAAACAGGTTTGTCCATCCATTTATCATGCGATACTCACGATTTATCTCATTTTTTTTGAGAATTTAGGCTAAAAAAACGGTTTCAAAAGTCTTTTTACTTTGAAATGAGATAATTGTCATGATCTTAGAGTATCATGATGTCATTGAACTGTAATATCAAACTATAGCCAGGAGAAATTGTTATCACTTTTTAATTAAGGATTGTTTCTAACGGAAATTTTGCTGTTTGATTATTATATAAAACTCTAAATATCACCAAATTGTTCATACTGATCAAGTATACAACAATCACTAACCGATTAGTCCAGCTACCACCAACAACGGTAGCTGTAATAATATATCATTAATGGTTAAAACCTCGCTTTTACATATATCTCAAGTCCTGACTTCTCAAGTCATTATTTGGTAACAGGAGTGTGGGATTGCCATCAAAGCAAAACGAATTCATGCGGAAGAAGACAAAAACAAGAATACGGATATTCTAATTCATTAAATCCTGGCAATTTTGAGGAGTTTTGCATGGAGCTGACGTCTCCTAACAGCCATCATCACCAACGACGAAGATTGGACCAATTCAGGATAGCCCCAAAGGAGGCGACTACTGAAGAAAAAGAAGAAAGAAACCCACTCAAGAGTTGATAGCAGTTATTCTAACATCCAGAGACAGAGAAGATTGTCTAAAAACCGAAGCAGCCATGTCATTTTCATCGACATTGTCTTAGACCAACTGATCAGTGGTTTGTTCGCCCATTGAAAAATCAAAAACCGTAAAACTTTTTTAAAGAGTAGTTGTGTCATGATCTTAGAAAATCATGATGTCATTGAACTGTAATATCAAACATTATCCAAGAGAAATACTTATCACTATTCATATGTGGATTGTTCCTAAAGGAAATTTTGCTGTTTGATTATTATATAATACTGTAAATATCACTAAATTTTTCATACTGATCAACTATACAACAATCACTAATCGGTTCGACCAGCTACCAGCAACAACTATAGCTGTAATAATATATAATTAATGCTTAAAACCTCGCTTTTACATATATCTCAAGTCCTGACCGCTCAAGCCATCATAATAATCCCGGAATTCTCATTGTTTGTTAAATGTTCTTAAATTTTCTCATTCTTTTAATAATGGTGTGGTTTTCTGCATCTCCTTCCAAAGCCAAAGAAAATCAAAAAAAGAAGTTTTTTATACAGTGCTGAACAAAAGGCTAACAAATAGCCAAGTTTTTTTTCCTAGTCACAATGTTATCTTTTAGGACGTAACAAGAAAATGAAGTTTTAAGCTCTGAACATGGTACTATATTAAATTTGTAGCTCAAGAAAAGCTCAACCATACCAATTTTTTTGAAATCCAATAAGTTTCCGTAGAGAAATGATCTTTTTTCTGCTGCCAGTCATTCTGTTATCTATTTTTATTCTAGGACTCATAACTTTATGAGTCAATTTCAACATGATTTGATTGGAGTTTCAATCAAAAGACCATGGCTAGAGCTCTCTAAAGTACTCCCATTTTTTGCCAAATTAGAGAGAAAAAGATGTTTTCGACTAATCGCAACTTTTGCGAAAATTGACTTTTATACCAATTTTGAGTTTTTCCTCGTGTCTTTGAAGTTTTCCTTTTTACCGAGGAGCTCAATTGTGTGGTTGAAAAACAGAGGAAGTGAGTGATTACGATGAACCTATTATAGTTTTAGTTTCTAAGAAAACCTAATAGGGAAGCTGTACCAAAAACAAAAAAAGTTTAGGCAAAGTAGCAAAATAACACATTGAATTTTGCAAATACATCTGAACAAATTTTCAGTTTGAACAAATGAGGTAACTCTCGGAGCAATTTCAGAAGCAGGTTCAGTATTAAAGCACATTAAATTGTGCTGTAAGCATTGAAAAATTGAATTAGTTCTTTTTTTTTATAAGATAAACCCAAAGCTTTAGTGTATGCTTAACTTGTCTATGATGTTCGGCGGAAAATGATCTGAATTTTTGCATTCAAAGGCGTTTGTCACCTGTAAACATTTATATATGATCGAAATGAACCTTTGGATGATTAAAAACTGACGTTTACACAGTTTTTTCTTTGTACATGTTTTTCAACTAAGCACTTAGGGTAGGCGCTTTTTGTGCTTACTCGACTCAAAAGTGTTATTTCATAAAAACAGAATTATAAGTAGTGTATTTAATAAAAACCTTGCTATTTTGACCTGTTTGATAGTAAAAGCTATCAGTCAGTCAGTCGTGGGCTATATTGTCTTCCAGTACACGTTTTTGCTTGTTTTGACCGGTCTTTGAATTTTTTTCGTGATGACCTCCATACTAGTTGACTATCCTTATATGGGACCATGCCTTGAACTCTATGTATAATGCAGCTAGGATAATACAACTTCGAGGTTAAGCGTAGATTACACCAGTGTTCATGATATTAACATCATGAGTACGGTTAAAATAGGTTTAGTCAGGTTTTTTAGTCACTTTTTGGTGTTACAGGTCTTTTTTTTAATGAGTATACATCAGTTTTTTAGGAAAAACTTTTCGTAGAGATGACGGATTTAATTGGGAGTAATATCATTAGTTCAGTCTTGACCAGGGCTTTCTCCCAGTACCCGAGTTTATTTGTTTCGGAAAGTATTTAGGAAAAAGATATGCATATTTATTAGAGAAACGTTAAAACAACCAGTTGAAGGGCTCGATAAAAGATGTGATATCTCATTTTAAATTGAAACTAGGATAATAAAACGTTGAGTTTAAGCGTAAATTACAACATTATTGATGATTTTATAATCAGATTTACTGTTAAAGTGTTTTCAATCATTTTTTTTGGTCAATTTTTGTTGTTACAGGATTTTTTTTTTGATGAGTATACATCAGTTTTTTTAAGAGAACTCCTCGTAGAGATGAAGGACTCAAGTGAGAGGGTTATCATTAGTTTGATCTTGAGCAGAGCTTTCTCGTAGTACCCGAGTTTGTTTGTTTTGGTAAGTATTTAGAAAAAATATATGCATATTTATTAGAGAAACGTTAAAACCAGTTGAAGGGCTCGATAAAAGATGCGATAACTCATTGTATGTTGAAGCTAGGATGATAAAATTTTGAGGTTAAGCGTAAAGTACAAGGTTTTTGATGATGTAATTATCAGATTTTTTGTTTAAAAGTTTTCAGTCATTTTTTTGGTCATTTTTTGTTAAAGTCCTTTTTGTTGTTACAGGACTTTTTTTTAATGAGTACACATTAGTTTTTTAGCAAGAACTTTTCGTTGAGATGACGGATTTAAGTGGGAGGGGTGTCATTAGTTCGGTTTTGAGCAGGGCTTTCTCCTAGTGTCCGAGTTTGATTGTTTTGGTAGGTATTTAGGAAAAATATAGGCATATTTATTAGAGAAACGTTAAAACCAGTTGAAGGGCTCGATAAAAGATGTGATAACTCCTTGTATTTTGAAGCTAGGATGGTAAAACTTTGGGCTTAAGCGTAGAACACAACAGTGTTTATGACGTTATAAACAGGAGTAGGGTTAAATTAGGTTAAGTTATGTTTTTTAGTCAATTTTTGTTGTTACAGTTCTTTTTTTAATGGGGTACACATCAGTCTTTTAAGAACAACTCGTCGAAAAATTGATGGAATCAAGTAGAAGTGGTAGTATCCGTTCTTTCTTGAGAAGAGCTTTCTCGCAATACCCCATTTTGCTTGATTTGATGAGTATACAGGAAAATTTATTACAGATTTGTTAGAGAAACTTTAATAATAGTTGAAGAGCTCGATAACAGATTTGATAACTCAATGTGCATTGGAGATGAGGTGATAAAACTTTGATATTACGCGTAAAATATAACAGTTTTGATGATGTTGTTATCAGCTATGCTGTTAAAATAGTTTTAGTCAGTTGTTCTTGTCAATTTTAGATGTTACGGGTCTGGTTTTTTTAATAACTCTAAATATATTTTCGTAAGTATCTCGTAGTACAATTGATGAATTCAATTGGGAGTATCACCATTCGGATGATCCTTGTTTTGAATGTTGTTGTCGTCGTTGCTGTAGTTGTTGTCGTTGGTGCTGTAGTTGTTGTTGCTGTTGTTGTTTCATTGTTGCTTTTGTTGTTGTTCTGAAATTTGGTTTTCATTTTTTCTTTCGCTAATTCAGTTTTGACATCTTTGAAATACGCAGCGCTGCTTTTTTTGGTTTCTTAATGCGTTGTGGGTATGCTGACAGTTCATGGAACTTCTGGGTTTTGGGTTTTGGTTATATGTTTCTGAAAGATGTCTTGTTTTGTGTTCATCCTTGATGCGATTTTTATGGTACAAGTTTTTTCATTTTTCAGGACAGTGTGTGGCTAGTTAAGAAGTCTTGATGAGTTCATTGTTGTTCCAATCATTAATTCTACTGGGTTAGCGATCATTGCAGAAGCGGATTTGCGCTGTGGTGATTTTTTGTCCGAAAAAAGTTGTCACAAATTGGTAGTTTCCACTAGCTTCTGGTCTTGGTTACTGAATGTTTCTTCAGTTTTGACATCTTTGAAATGGGCAGCGCTGCTTTTTTGGCTTGTTAATGCGCTTTGGGTATGCTGACTGTTCATGGGATTTCTGGGTTTTGGATTTTGGTATTTATGTTTCTGAAAGATGTCTTGTTTTGTGTTCATCCTTGATGCGATTTTTATGGTACAAATTTTTTCATTTTTCAGGACAGTATGTGGCTAGTTAAGAAGTCTTGATTAGTTCAATAATGTTCCAATCACCAATTCTACTGGGTTAGCGACCGTTGCAGAAGCGGATTTCTGCTGTGGTGATTTTTGTCCGAAGAAAGTTGTCGTCACAAATTGGTAGTTTCCTCTAGCTTCTGGTCTTGGCTACTGAATGTTTCTTCAGTTTTGACAACCAAAAAATACAGCGACAATTTTTTTGGGTTGTTAATGTGTTAAAGGGTTGTGGGTATGCTGAAGGTTCATGGTAGTCTTAAGTTTTTGATTTTTGTCTTTATGTTTCTGAAAGATGTCTTTTTTTTGTGTTCGTTCTTGATGCGATCTTTTGTGGTACAAATTTTTTTTCATTTTTCAGGACACTGTGTGGCTAGCTAAGTGATCTTGATCTGTTCATTGTTGTTCCATTCATCAGTTCTACTGGGTTAGCAATCGTTGCACTAGCGGATTTGCTCTGTGGTAATTTATTGTCCGATAAAAATTTTCGTCACAAATTGGTAGTTTCCACTAGCTTCTAGTCTTGGTTACTGAGTGCTTCTTCAGTTTTGACATCTTTGAAATATGCAGCGCTGCTTTTTTGGTTTGTTAATGCGTTGTGGGTATGCTGACTGTTCATAGGATTTCTGGGTTTTGGATTTTTGTATTTATGTTTCTGAAATATGTCTTTTTTTGTGTTCATCCTTGATGCGATCTTTTGTGGTACAAATTTTTTCATTTTCCAGGACAGTGTGTGGCTAGTTAAGAAGTCTTGATGAGTTCATTGTTGTTCCAATCATCAATTTCACTGGGTTAGCGATCGTCGCAGAAGCGGATTTGTGCTGTGGTGATTTTTGTCCGAAAAAAGTTGTCGTCACAAATTGGTAGTTTCCACTAGCTTCTGGTCTTGGTTATTAAACGTTTCTTCAGTTTTGACATCATTGAAATGGGCAGCGCTGCTTTTTTGGCTTGTTAATGCGCTTTGGGTATGCCGACTGTTCATGGGATTTCTGGGTTTTGGATTTTGGTATTTATGTTTCTGAAATATGTCTTTTTTTGTGTTCATCCTTGATGCGATCTTTTGTGGTACAAATTTTTTCATTTTTCAGGACAGTGTGTGGCTAGTTAAGAAGTCTTGATTAGTTCAATAATGTTCCAATCACCAATTCTACTGGCTTAGCGACCGTTGCAGAAGCGGATTTGCGCTGTGGTGATTTTTGTCCGAAGAAAGTTGTCGTCACAAATTGGTAGTTTCCACTAGCTTCTGGTCTTGGCTACTGAATGTTTCTTCAGTTTTGACATCTTTGAAATATACAGCGACAGTTTTTTTGGTTTGTTAATACGTTGTGGGTTTGCTGAAAATTCATGGGAGTACTAAGTTTTTGATTTTGGTCTTTATGTTTCTGAAATATGTCTTTTTTTGTGTTTGTTCTTGATGCGATCTTCTGTGGTACAAATTTTTTCATTTTCCAGGACAGTGTGTGGCTAGTTAAGAAGTCTTGATGAGTTCATTGTTGTTCCAATCATCAATTTCACTGGGTTAGCGATCGTTGCAGAAGCGGATTTGTGCTGTGGTGATTTTTGTCCGAAAAAAGTTGTCGTCACAATTTGGTAGTTTCCACTAGCTTCTGGTCTTGGTTACTGAATGTTTCTTCAGTTTTGACATCTTTGAAATGGGCAGCGCTGCTTTTTTGGCTTGTTAATGCGCTTTGGGTATGCTGACTGTTCATGGGATTTCTGGGTTTTGGATTTTGGTATTTATGTTTCTGAAATATGTCTTTTTTTGTGTTCATCCTTGATGCGATCTTTTGTGGTACAAGTTTTTTCATTTTTCAGGACAGTATGTGGCTAGTTAAGAAGTCTTGATTAGTTCAATAATGTTCCAATCACCAATTCTACTGGGTTAGCGACCGTTGCAGAAGCGGATTTGTGCTGTGGTGATTTTTGTCCGAAGAAAGTTGTCGTCACAAATTGGTAGTTTCCACTAGCTTCTGGTCTTGGTTACTGAATGTTTCTACAGTTTTGACATCTTCGAATTGGGCAGCGCTGCTTTTTTGGCTTGCTAATACGTTGTGGGTTTGCTGACAATTCATGGGAGTACTAAGTTTTTGATTTTGGTCTTTATGTTTCTGAAATATGTCTTTTTTTGTGTTTGTTCTAGATGCGATCTTCTGTGGTACAATTTTTTCATTTTCCAGGACAGTGTGTAGCTAGTTAAGAAGTTTTGATGAGGTCGATGTTGTTCCAATCATCAATTTCACTGGGTTAGCGATCGTTGCAGAAGCGGATTTGTGCTGTGGTGATTTTTGTCCGAAGAAAGTTGTTGTCACAAATTGGTAGTTTCCACTAGCTTCTGGTCTTGGCTACTGAAAGTTTCTTCAGTTTTGACATCTTTGAAGTGGGCAGCGCTTCTTTTTTGGCTTGTTAATGCCTTTTGGGTATGCTGACTGTTGATGGGACTTCTGGGTTTTGGATTTTGGTATTTATGTTTCTGAAATATGTCTTTTTTTGTGTTCATCCTTGATGCGATTTTTTGTGGTACAAATTTTTTCATTTTCCAGGACAGTGTGTGGCTAGTTAAGAAGTCTTGATGAGTTCATTAATGTTCCAATCATCAATTTCTCTGGGTTAGAGATCGTTCAGAAGCGGATTTGTGCTGTGGTGATTTTTGTTCGAAGAAAGTTGTCGTCACAAATTGGTAGTTTCCACTAGCTTCTGGTCTTGGCTACTGAATGTTTCTTCAGTTTTGACATCTTTGAAATATACAGCGACAGTTTTTTTGGTTTGTTAATACGTTGTGGGTTTGCTGAAAATTCATGGGAGTACTAAGTTTTTGATTTTGGTCTTTATGTTTCTGAAATATGTCTTTTTTTGTGTTTGTTCTTGATGCGATCTTCTGTGGTACAAATTTTTTCATTTTCCAGGACAGTGTGTGGCTAGTTAAGAAGTCTTGATGAGTTCATTAATGTTCCAATCATCAATTTCTCTGGGTTAGAGATCGTTCAGAAGCGGATTTGTGCTGTGGTGATTTTTGTTCGAAGAAAGTTGTCGTCACAAGTTGGTAGTTTCCACTAGCTTCTGGTCTTGGCTACTGAATGTTTCTTCAGTTTTGACATCTTTGAAATGGGCAGCGCTGCTTTTTTGGCTTGTTAATGCGCTTTGGGTATGCTGACTGTTCATGGGATTTCTGGGTTTTGGATTTTGGTATTTATGTTTCTGAAATATGTCTTTTTTTGTGTTCATCCTTGATGCGATCTTTTGTGGTACAAATTTTTTCATTTTTCAGGACAGTATGTGGCTAGTTAAGAAGTCTTGATTAGTTCAACAATGTTCCAATCACCAATTCTACTGGGTTAGCGACCGTTGCAGAAGCGGATTTGTGCTGTGGTGATTTTTGTCCGAAGAAAGTTGTCGTCACAAATTGGTAGTTTCCACTAGATTCTCGTCTTGGTTACTGAATGTTTCTTCAGTTTTGACATCTTCGAAATGGGCAGCGCTGCTTTTTTGGCTTGTTAATACGTTGTGGGTTTGCTGACAATTCATTGGAGTACTAAGTTTTTGATTTTGGTCTTTATGTTTCTGAAATATGTCTTTTTTTGTGTTTGTTCTAGATGCGATCTTCTGTGGTACAATTTTTTCATTTTCCAGGACAGTGTGTAGCTAGTTAAGAAGTTTTGATGAGTTCGATGTTGTTCCAATCATCAATTTCACTGGGTTAGCGATCGTTGCAGAAGCGGATTTGTGCTGTGGTGATTTTTGTCCGAAGAAAGTTGTTGTCACAAATTGGTAGTTTCCACTAGCTTCTGGTCTTGGCTACTGAAATTTTCTTCAGTTTTGACATCTTTGAAGTGGGCAGCGCTTCTTTTTTGGCTTATTAATGCCTTTTGGGTATGCTGACTGTTGATGGGACTTCTGGGTTTTGGATTTTGGTATTTATGTTTCTGAAATATGTCTTTTTTTGTGTTCATCCTTGATGCGATTTTTTGTGGTACAAATTTTTTCATTTTCCAGGACAGTGTGTGGCTAGTTAAGAAGTCTTGATGAGTTAATTGTTGTTCCAATCATCGAGTCTACTGGGTTAGCGATCATTGCAGAAGCGGATTTGCGTTGTGGTGATTTTTTGTCCGAAGAAAGTTGTCGTCACCAATTCGTAGTTTCCACTAGCTTCTGGTCTTGGCTACTGAATGTTTCTTCAGTTTTGACATTTTTGAAATAAACAGCGACATTTTTTTGGGTTGTTAATGCGTTGTGGGTTTGCTGACAGTTCATGGGAGTACTATGTTTTCGATTTTGGTCTTTATGTTCCTGAAATATGTCTTCTGTGTTTGTTCTTGATGCGATCTTTTGTGGTACAAATTTTTTCATTTTTCAGGACACTCTGGCTAGTTAAGTCATCTTGATGTGTGTGTTCATTGTTGTTCCATTCATCAGTTCTACTCGGTTAGCGATCGTTGCAGAAGCGGATTTGCTCTGTGGTAATTTTTTTGTCCGAAAAAAGTTCTCGTCACAAAATTGGTAGTTTTCATTAGCTTCTGGTCTTGGTTACCGAATGCTTCTTCAGTTTTGACATCTTTGAAATACGCAGCGCTGCTTTTTTGGTTTGTTAATGAGTTTTGGGTATGTTGACTGTTCATGGGACTTCTGGGTTTTGGATTTTGGTATTTATGTTTCTGAAATATGTCTTTTTTAAATTTCATCCTTGATGCGATTTTTTGTGATACAAATTTTTTCATTTTTCAGGACAGTGTGTGGCTAGTTAAGAAGTCTTGATTAGTTAATTAATGTTCCAATCACCAATTCTACTGGGTTAGCGATCGTTGCAGAAGCGGATTTGCGCTGTGGTGATTTTTTGTCCGAAGAAAGTTGTCGTCACAAATTGGTAGTTTCCACAAGCTTCTGGTCTTGGCTACTGAATGTTTCTTCAGTTTTGACATCTTTGAAATATACAGCGACAGTTTTTTTGGTTTGTTAATACGTTGTGGGTTTGCTGACAAATCATGGGAGTACTAAGTTTTTGATTTTGGTCTTTATGTTTCTGAAATATGTCTTTTTTTGTGTTTGTTCTTGATGCGATCTTTTGTGGTACAAATTTTTTCATTTTCCAGGACAGTGTGTGGCTAGTTAAGAAGTCTTGATGAGTTCATTGTTGTTCCAATCATCAATCTCACTGGGTTAGCGATCGTTGCAGGAGCGGATTTTTGCTGTGGTGATTTTTGTCCGAAGAAAGTTGTCGTCACAAATTCGTAGTTTCCACTAGCTTCTGGTCTTGGCTACTGAATGTTTCTTCAGTTTTGACATTTTTGAAATAAACAGCGACATTTTTTTGGGTTGTTAATGCGTTGTGGGTTTGCTGACAGTTCATGGGAGTACTAAGTTTTCGATTTTGGTCTTTATGTTCCTGAAATATGTCTTCTGTGTTTGTTCTTGATGCGATCTTTTGTGGTACAAATTTTTTCATTTTTCAGGACACTCTGGCTAGTTAAGTCATCTTGATGTGTTCATTGTTGTTCCATTCATCAGTTCTACTCGGTTAGCGATCGTTGCAGAAGCGGATTTGCTCTGTGGTATTTTTTTTGTCCGAAAAAAGTTCTCGTCACAAAATTGGTAGTTTCCATTAGCTTCTGGTCTTGGTTACCGAATGCTTCTTCAGTTTTGACATCTTTGAAATACGCAGCGCTGCTTTTTTGGTTTGTTAATGAGTTTTGGGTATGTTGACTGTTCATGGGACTTCTGGGTTTTGGATTTTGGTATTTATGTTTCTGAAATATGTCTTTTTTAAATTTCATCCTTGATGCGATTTTTTGTGGTACAAATTTTTTCATTTTTCAGGACAGTGTGTGGCTAGTTAAGAAGTCTTGATTAGTTAATTAATGTTCCAATCACCAATTCTACTGGGTTAGCGATCGTTGCAGAAGCGGATTTGCGCTGTGGTGATTTTTTGTCCGAAGAAAGTTGTCGTCACAAATTGGTAGTTTCCACAAGCTTCTGGTCTTGGCTACTGAATGTTTCTTCAGTTTTGACATCTTTGAAATATACAGCGACAGTTTTTTTGGTTTGTTAATACGTTGTGGGTTTGCTGACAATTCATGGGAGTACTAAGTTTTTGATTTTGGTCTTTATGTTTCTGAAATATGTCTTTTTTTGTGTTTGTTCTTGATGCGATCTTTTGTGGTACAAATTTTTTCATTTTCCAGGACAGTGTGTGGCTAGTTAAGAAGTCTTGATGAGTTCATTGTTGTTCCAATCATCAATCTCACTGGGTTAGCGATCGTTGCAGGAGCGGATTTTTGCTGTGGTGATTTTTGTCCGAAGAAAGTTGTCGTCACAAATTGGTCGTTTCCACTAGCTTCTGGTCTTGGCTACTGAATGTTTCTTCAGTTTTGACATCTTTGAAATATACAGCGACAGTTTTTTTGGTTTGTTATTACGTTTTGGGTTTGCTGACAATTCATGGGAGTACTAAGTTTTTGATTTTGGTCTTTATGTTTCTGAAATATGTCATTTTTTGTGTTTGTTCTTGATGCGATCTTCTGTGGTACAAATTTTTTCATTTTCCAGGACAGTGTGTGACTAGTTAAGAAGTCTTGATGAGTTCATTGTTGTTCCAATCATCAATTTCATTGGGTTAGCGATCGTTGCAGAAGCGGATTTGTGCTGTGGTGATTTTTGTCCGAAGAAAGTTGTCGTCACAAATTGGTAGTTTCCACTAGCTTCTGGTCTTGGTTACTGAATGTTTCTTCAGTTTTGACATCTTTGAAATATACAGCGACAGTTTTTTTGGTTTGTTAATACGTTGTGGGTTTGCTTAAAATTCATCGGAGTACTAAGTTTTTGATTTTGGTCTTTATGTTTCTGAAATATGTCTTTTTTTGTGTTTGTTCTTGATGCGATCTTTTGTGGTACAAATTTTTTCATTTTCCAGGACAGTGTGTGGCTAGTTAAGAAGTCTTGAAAATTTCATTGTTGTTCCAATCATCAATTTCACTGGGTTAGCGATCGTTGCAGAAGCGGATTTTTGCTGTGGTGATTTTTGTCCGAAGAAAGTTGTCGTCACAAATTGGTCGTTTCCACAAGCTTCTGGTCTTGGCTACTGAATATTCCTTCAGTTTTGACATCTTTGAAATATACAGCGACAGTTTTTTTTGGTTGTTAATACGTTTTGGGTTTGCTGACAATTCATGGGAGTACTAAGTTTTTGATTTTGGTCTTGATGTTTCTGAAATATGTCTTTTTTGTGTTTGTTCTTGATGCGATCTTTTGTGGTACAAATTTTTTCATTTCCCAGGACAGTGTGTGGCTAGTTAAGAAGTCTTGATGAGTTCATTGTTGTTCCAATCATCAATTTTACTGGGTTAGCGATCGTTGCAGTAGCGGATTTGCGCTGTGGTGATTTTTTGTCCGAAGAAAGTTGTCGTCACAATTTCGTAGTTTCCACTAGCTTCTGGTCTTGGCTACTGAATGTTTCTTCAGTTTTGACATTTTTGAAATAAACAGCGTTATTTTTTTGGGTTGTTAATGCGTTGTGGGTTTGCTGACAATTCATGGGAGTACTAAGTTTTTGATTTTGGTCTTGATGTTTCTGAAATATGTCTTTTTTTGTGTTTGTTCTTGATGCGACCTTTTGTGGTACAAATTTTTTTCATTTTCCAGGATTGTGTGTGGCTAGTTAAGAAGTCTTAATGAGTTCATTGTTGTTCCAATCATCAATTTCACTGGGTTAGCGATCGTTGCAGAAGCGGATTTGTGCTGTGGTGATTTTTGTCTCAAGAAAGTTGTCGTCACAAATTGGTAGTTTCCACTAGCTTCTGGTCTTGGCTGCTGAATGTTCCTTCAGTTTTGACATCTTTGAAAAATACAGCGACCGTTTTTTTGGTTGTTAATACGTTGTGGGTTTGCTGACAATTCTTGGGAGTACTAAGTATTTGATTTTGGTCTCTATGTTACTGAAATATGTCTTTTTTTGTGTTTGTTCTTGATGCGATCTTTTGTGGTATAAATTTTTTCATTTTCCAGGACAGTGTGTGGCTAGTTAAGAAGTCTTGATGAGTTAATTGTTGTTCCAATCACCAAATCTACTGAATTAGCGATTGTTGCAGAAGCGGATTTGCGCTGTGGTGATTTTTTGTCCGAAGAAAGTTGTCGTCACAAATTGGTAGTTTCCACTAGCTTCTGGTCTTGGCTACTGAATGTTTCTTCAGTTTTGACATCTTTGAAATAGACAGCGACAGTTTTTTTGGTTTGTTAATACGTTGTGGGTTTGCTGAAAATTCATGGGAAAACTAAGTTTTTGATTTTGGTCTCTATATTTCTGAAATATGTCTTTTTTTGCGTTTGTTCTTGATGCGATCTTTTGTGGTACAAATTTTTTCATTTTCCAGGTCAGCGTGTGGCTAGTTAAGAAGTCTTGATGAGTTCATTAATGTTCCAATCATCAATTTCTCTGGGTTAGAGATCGTTCAGAAGCGGATTTGTGCTGTGGTGATTTTTGTTCGAAGAAAACTGTCGTCACAAATTGGTAGTTTCCACTAGCTTCTGGTCTTGGCTACTGAATGTTCCTTCAGTTTTGGCATCTTTGAAGCATACGGCGACAGTTGTTTTTGGTTTGTTAATACGTCGTGGATTTGCTGACAATTCATGGGAGTACTAAGTTTTTGATTTTGGTCTTTATGTTTCTGAAATATGTCTTTTTTTTGTGTTTGTTCTTGATGCGATCTTTTGTGGTACAAAATTTTTCATTTTCCAGGACAGTGTGTGGCTAGTTAAGAAGTCTTGATGAGTTCATTGTTGTTCCAATCATCAATTTCACTGGGTTAGCGATCGTTGCAGAAGCGGATTTGTGCTGTGGCGATTTTTGTCCCAAGAAAGTTGTCGTCACAAATTGGTAGTTTCCACTAGCTTCTGGTCTTGGCTACTGAATGTTCCTTCAGTTTTGACATCTTTGAAATATACAGCGACAGTTTTTTTGGTTGATAATACGTTGTGGGTTTGCTGAAAATTCATGGGAAAACTAAGTTTTTGATTTTGGTCTTTATGTTTCTGAAATATGTCTTTTTTGTGTTTGTTCTTGATGCGATCTTTTGTGGTACAAATTTTTTCATTTTCCAGGACAGTGTGTGGCTAGTTAAGAAGTCTTGATGAGTTCATTGTTGTTCCAATCATCAATTTCACTGGGTTAGCGATCGTTGCAGAAGCGGATTTGTGCTGTGGCGATTTTTGTCCCAAGAAAGTTGTCGTCACAAATTGGTAGTTTCCACTAGCTTCTGGTCTTGGCTACTGAATGTTCCTTCAGTTTTGACATCTTTGAAATATACAGCGACAGTTTTTTTGGTTTGTTAATACGTTGTGGGTTTCCTGAAAATTCATGGGAAAACTAAGTTTTTGATTTTGGTCTCTATATTTCTGAAATATGTCTTTTTTTGCGTTTGTTCTTGATGCGATCTTTTGTGGTACAAATTTTTTCATTTTCCAGGTCAGCGTGTGGCTAGTTAAGAAGTCTTGATGAGTTCATTGTTGTTCCAATCATCAATTTCACTGGGTTAGCGATCGTTGCAGAAGCGGATTTGTGCTGTGGCGATTTTTGTCCCAAGAAAGTTGTCGTCACAAATTGGTAGTTTCCACTAGCTTCTGGTCTTGGCTACTGAATGTTCCTTCAGTTTTGACATCTTTGAAATATACAGCGACAGTTTTTTTGGTTGATAATACGTTGTGGGTTTGCTGAAAATTCATGGGAAAACTAAGTTTTTGATTTTGGTCTTTATGTTTCTGAAATATGTCTTTTTTGTGTTTGTTCTTGATGCGATCTTTTGTGGTACAAATTTTTTCATTTTCCAGGACAGTGTGTGGCTAGTTAAGAAGTCTTGATGAGTTCATTGTTGTTCCAATCATCAATTTCACTGGGTTAGCGATCGTTGCAGAAGCGGATTTGTGCTGTGGCGATTTTTGTCCCAAGAAAGTTGTCGTCACAAATTGGTAGTTTCCACTAGCTTCTGGTCTTGGCTACTGAATGTTCCTTCAGTTTTGACATCTTTGAAATATACAGCGACAGTTTTTTTGGTTGATAATACGTCGTGGATTTGCTGACAATTCATGGGAGTACTAAGTTTTTGATTTTGGTCGTTATGTTTCTGAAATATGTCTTTTTTTTTGTGTTTGTTCTTGATGCGATCTTTTGTGGTACAAATTTTTTCATTTTCCAGGACAGCTTGTGGCTAGTTAAGAAGTCTTGATGAGTTCATTAATGTTCCAATCATCAATTTCTCTGGGTTAGCGATCGTTGCAGAAGCGGATTTGTGCTGTGGCGATTTTTGTCCCAAGAAAGTTGTCGTCACAAATTGGTAGTTTCCACTAGCTTCTGGTCTTGGCTACTGAATGTTCCTTCAGTTTTGACATCTTTGAAATATACAGCGACAGTTTTTTTGGTTGATAATACGTCGTGGATTTGCTGACAATTCATGGGAGTACTAAGTTTTTGATTTTGGTCGTTATGTTTCTGAAATATGTCTTTTTTTGTGTTTGTTCTTGATGCGATCTTTTGTGGTACAAATTTTTTCATTTTCCAGGACAGCGTGTGGCTAGTTAAGAAGTCTTGATGAGTTCATTAATGTTCCAATCATCAATTTCACTGGGTTAGCGATCGTTGCAGAAGCGGATTTGTGCTGTGGCGATTTTTGTCCCAAGAAAGTTGTCGTCACAAATTGGTAGTTTCCACTAGCTTCTGGTCTTGGCTACTGAATGTTCCTTCAGTTTTGACATCTTTGAAATATACAGCGACAGTTTTTTTGGTTGATAATACGTTGTGGGTTTGCTGAAAATTCATGGGAAAACTAAGTTTTTGATTTTGGTCTTTATGTTTCTGAAATATGTCTTTTTTGTGTTTGTTCTTGATGCGATCTTTTGTGGTACAAATTTTTTCATTTTCCAGGACAGTGTGTGGCTAGTTAAGAAGTCTTGATGAGTTCATTGTTGTTCCAATCATCAATTTCACTGGGTTAGCGATCGTTGCAGAAGCGGATTTGTGCTGTGGCGATTTTTGTCCCAAGAAAGTTGTCGTCACAAATTGGTAGTTTCCACTAGCTTCTGGTCTTGGCTACTGAATGTTCCTTCAGTTTTGACATCTTTGAAATATACAGCGACAGTTTTTTTGGTTGATAATACGTCGTGGATTTGCTGACAATTCATGGGAGTACTAAGTTTTTGATTTTGGTCGTTATGTTTCTGAAATATGTCTTTTTTTTTGTGTTTGTTCTTGATGCGATCTTTTGTGGTACAAATTTTTTCATTTTCCAGGACAGCTTGTGGCTAGTTAAGAAGTCTTGATGAGTTCATTAATGTTCCAATCATCAATTTCTCTGGGTTAGAGATCGTTCAGAAGCGGATTTGTGCTGTGGTGATTTTTGTTCGAAGAAAACTGTCGTCACAAATTGGTAGTTTCCACTAGCTTCTGGTCTTGGCTACTGAATGTTCCTTCAGTTTTGGCATCTTTGAAGCATACGGCGACAGTTTTTTTGGTTTGTTAATACGTCGTGGATTTGCTGACAATTCATGGGAGTACTAAGTTTTTGATTTTGGTCTTTATGTTTCTGAAATATGTCTTTTTTTTGTGTTTGTTCTTGATGCGATCTTTTGTGGTACAAAATTTTTCATTTTCCAGGACAGTGTGTGGCTAGTTAAGAAGTCTTGATGAGTTCATTGTTGTTCCAATCATCAATTTCACTGGGTTAGCGATCGTTGCAGAAGCGGATTTGTGCTGTGGCGGTTTTTGTCCCAAGAAAGTTGTCGTCACAAATTGGTAGTTTCCACTAGCTTCTGGTCTTGGCTACTGAATGTTCCTTCAGTTTTGACATCTTTGAAATATACAGCGACAGTTTTTTTGGTTGATAATACGTTGTGGGTTTGCTGACAATTCTTGGGAGTACTAAGTCTTTGATTTTGGTCTTTTTGTTTCTGAAATATGTCTTTTTTGTGTTTGTTCTTGATGCGATCTTTTGTGGTACAAATTTTTTCATTTTCCAGGACAGTGTGTGGCTAGTTAAGAAGTCTTGATGAGTTCATTGTTGATCCAATCATCAATTTCACTGGGTTCGCGATCGTTGCAGAAGCGGATTTGCGCTGTGCTGATTTTTTGTCCGAAGAAAGTTGTCGTCACAAATTGGTAGTTTCCACTAGCTTCTGGTCTTGGCTACTGAATGTTTCTTCCGTTTTGACATCTTTGAAATAGACAGCGACAGTTTTTTTGGTTGATAATACGTTGTGGGTTTGCTGACAATTCTTGGGAGTACTAAGTCTTTGATTTTGGTCTTTATGTTTCTGAAATATGTCTTTTTTGTGTTTGTTCTTGATGCGATCTTTTGTGGTACAATTTTTTTCATTTTCCAGGACAGTGTGTGGCTAGTTAAGAAGTCTTGATGAGTTCATTGTTGTTCCAATCATCAATTTCACTTGGTTCGCGATCGTTGCAGAAGCGGATTTGTGCTGTGGCGATTTTTGTCCCAAGAAAGTTGTCGTCACAAATTGGTAGTTTCCACTAGCTTCTGGTCTTGGCTACTGAATGTTCCTTCAGTTTTGACATCTTTGAAAGATACAGCGACAGTTTTTTTGGTTGATAATACGTTGTGGGTTTGCTGACAATTCTTGGGATTACTAAGTATTTGATTTTGGTCTTTATGTTACTGAAATATGTCTTTTTTTGTGTTTGTTCTTGATGCGATCTTTTGTGGTATAAATTTTTTTCATTTTCCAGGACAGTGTGTGGCTAGTTAAGAAGTCTTGATGAGTTAATTGTTGTTCCAATCACCAAATCTACTGAATTAGCGATTGTTGCAGAAGCGGATTTGTGCTGTGGCGATTTTTGTCCCAAGAAAGTTGTCGTCACAAATTGGTAGTTTCCACTAGCTTCTGGTCTTGGCTACTGAATGTTCCTTCAGTTTTGACATCTTTGAAAAATACAGCGACCGTTTTTTTAGTTGTTAATACGTTGTGGGTTTGCTGACAATTCTTGGGAGTACTAAGTATTTGATTTTGGTCTTTATGTTACTGAAATATGTCTTTTTTTGTGTTTGTTCTTGATGCGATCTTTTGTGTGGCTAGTTCAGAAGTCTTGATGAGTTAATTGTTGTTCCAATCACCAAATCTACTGAATTAGCGATTGTTGCAGAAGCGGATTTGTGCTGTGGCGATTTTTGTCCCAAGAAAGTTGTCGTCACAAATTGGTAGTTTCCACTAGCTTCTGGTCTTGGCTACTGAATGTTCCTTCAGTTTTGACATCTTTGAAAAATACAGCGACCGTTTTTTTAGTTGTTAATACGTTGTGGGTTTGCTGACAATTCATGGGATTACTAAGTATTTGATTTTGGTCTTTATGTTACTGAAATATGTCTTTTTTTGTGTTTGTTCTTGATGCGATCTTTTGTGGTATAAATTTTTTCATTTTCCAGGACAGTGTGTGGCTAGTTAAGAAGTCTTGATGAGTTAATTGTTGTTCCAATCACCAAATCTACTGAATTAGCGATTGTTGCAGAAGCGGATTTGTGCTGTGGCGATTTTTGTCCCAAGAAAGTTGTCGTCTTAAATTGGTAGTTTCCACTAGCTTCTGGTCTTGGCTACTGAATGTTCCTTCAGTTTTGACATCTTTGAAAAATACAGCGACCGTTTTTTTAGTTGTTAATACGTTGTGGGTTTGCTGACAATTCTTGGGAGTACTAAGTATTTGATTTTGGTCTTTATGTTACTGAAATATGTCTTTTTTTGTGTTTGTTCTTGATGCGATCTTTTGTGTGGCTAGTTAAGAAGTCTTGATGAGTTAATTGTTGTTCCAATCACCAAATCTACTGAATTAGCGATTGTTGCAGAAGCGGATTTGTGCTGTGGCGATTTTTGTCCCAAGAAAGTTGTCGTCACAAATTGGTAGTTTCCACTAGCTTCTGGTCTTGGCTACTGAATGTTTCTTCAGTTTTGACATCTTTGAAATAGACAGCGACAGTTTTTTTGGTTTGTTAATACGTTGTGGGTTTGCTGACAATTCTTGGGATTACTAAGTATTTGATTTTGGTCTTTATGTTACTGAAATATGTCTTTTTTTGTGTTTGTTCTTGATGCGATCTTTTGTGGTATAAATTTTTTAATTTTCCAGGACAGTGTGTGGCTAGTTAAGAAGTCTTGATGAGTTAATTGTTGTTCCAATCACCAAATCTACTGAATTAGCGATTGTTGCAGAAGCGGATTTGTGCTGAGGCGATTTTTGTCCCAAGAAAGTTGTCGTCACAAATTGGTAGTTTCCACTAGCTTCTGGTATTGGCTACTGAATGTTCCTTCAGTTTTGACATCTTTGAAAAATACAGCGACCGTTTTTTTAGTTGTTAATACGTTGTGGGTTTGCTGACAATTCTTGGGAGTACTAAGTATTTGATTTTGGTCTTTATGTTACTGAAATATGTCTTTTTTGTGTTTGTTCTTGATGCGATCTTTTGTGTGGCTAGTTAAGAAGTCTTGATGAGTTAATTGTTGTTCCAATCACCAAATCTACTGAATTAGCGATTGTTGCAGAAGCGGATTTGCGCTGTGGTGATTTTTTGTCCGAAGAAAGTTGTCGTCACAAATTGGTAGTTTCCACTAGCTTCTGGTCTTGGCTACTGAATGTTTCTTCAGTTTTGACATCTTTGAAATAGACAGCGACAGTTTTTTTGGTTTGTTAATACGTTGTGGGTTTGCTGAAAATTCATGGGAAAACTAAGTTTTTGATTTTGGTCTCTATATTTCTGAAATATGTCTTTTTTTGTGTTTGTTCTTGATGCGATCTTTTGTGGTACAAATTTTTTCATTTTCCAGGACAGCGTGTGGCTAGTTAAGAAGTCTTGATGAGTTCATTAATGTTCCAATCATCAATTTCACTGGGTTAGCGATCGTTGCAGAAGCGGATTTGTGCTTTGGCGATTTTTGTCCCAAGAAAGTTGTCGTCACAAATTGGTAGTTTCCACTAGCTTCTGGTCTTGGCTACTGAATGTTCCTTCAGTTTTGACATCTTTGAAATATACAGCGACAGTTTTTTTGGTTGATAATACGTTGTGGGTTTGCTGACAATTCTTGGGAGTACTAAGTCTTTGATTTTGGTCTTTATGTTTCTGAAATATGTCTTTTTTGTGTTTGTTCTTGATGCGATCTTTTGTGGTAGAAATTTTTTCATTTTCCAGGACAGTGTGTGGCTAGTTAAGAAGTCTTGATGAGTTCATTGTTGTTCTAATCATCAATTTCACTGGGTTCGCGATCGTTGCAGAAGCGGATTTGCGCTGTGGTGATTTTTTGTCCGAAGAAAGTTGTCGTCACAAATTGGTAGTTTCCACTAGCTTCTGGTCTTGGCTACTGAATGTTTCTTCAGTTTTGACATCTTTGAAATAGACAGCGACAGTTTTTTTGGTTGATAATACGTTGTGGGTTTGCTGACAAATCTTGGGAGTACTAAGTCTTTGATTTTGGTCTTTATGTTTCTGAAATATGTCTTTTTTGTGTTTGTTCTTGATGCGATCTTTTGTGGTACAAATTTTTTCATTTTCCAGGACAGTGTGTGGCTAGTTAAGAAGTCTTGATGAGTTCATTTTTGTTCCAATAATCAATTTCACTGGGTTCGCGATCGTTGCAGAAGCGGATTTGCGCTGTGGTGATTTTTTGTCCGAAGAAAGTTGTCGTCACAAATTGGTAGTTTCCACTACCTTCTGGTCTTAGTTAATGAATGCTTCTTCAGTTTTGACATCTTTGAAATGGGCCGCGCAGATTTTTTGGCTGGTTAATGCGCTCTGGGTATGTTGACTGTTCATGGGATTTCTGGATTTTGGTGTTAATGTTTCAGAAATACTTCTTTTTTTGTGTTTGTTCTTGATACGATCTTTTGTTGTACAAATTTTTTCATTTTCCAGGACAGTGTGTGGCTAGTTAAGAAGTCTTGATGAGTTCATTGTTGTTCCAATCATCAATTTCACTGGGTTAGCGATCGTTGCAGAAGCGGATTTGTGCTATGGCGATTTTTGTCCCAAGAAAGTTGTCGTCACAAATTGGTAGTTTCCACTAGCTTCTGGTCTTGGCTACTGAATGTTCCTTCAGTTTTGACATCTTTGAAATATACAGCGAAAGTTTTTTTGGTTGATAATACGTTGTGGGTTTGCTGACAATTCTTGGGAGTACTAATTCTTTGATTTTGGTCTTTATGTTTCTGAAATATGTCTTTTTTGTGTTTGTTCTTGATGCGATCTTTTGTGGTACAAATTTTTTCATTTTCCAGGACAGTGTGTGGCTAGTTAAGAAGTCTTGATGAGTTCATTGTTGTTCCAATCATCAATTTCACTGGGTTCGCGATCGTTGCAGAAGCGGATTTGCGCTGTGGTGATTTTTTGTCCGAAGAAAGTTGTCGTCACAAATTGGTAGTTTCCACTAGCTTCTGGTCTTGGCTACTGAATGTTTCTTCAGTTTTGACATCTTTGAAATAGACAGCGACAGTTTTTTTGGTTTGTTAATACGTTGTCGGTTTGCTGAAAATTCATGGGAAAACTAAGTTTTTGATTTTGGTCTTTATATTTCTGAAATATGTCTTTTTTTGTGTTTGTTCTTGATGCGATCTTTTGTGGTACAAATTTTTTCATTTTCCAGGACAGTGTGTGGCTAGTTAAGAAGTCTTGATGAGTTCATTGTTGTTCCAATCATCAATTTCACTGGGTTAGCGATCGTTGCAGAAGCGGATTTGTGCTGTGGCGATTTTTGTCCCAAGAAAGTTGTCGTCACAAATTGGTAGTTTCCACTAGCTTCTGGTCTTGGCTACTGAATTTTCCTTCAGTTTTGACATCTTTGAAATATACAGCGAAAGTTTTTTTGGTTGATAATACGTTGTGGGTTTGCTGACAATTCTTGGGAGTACTAATTCTTTGATTTTGGTCTTTATGTTTCTGAAATATGTCTTTTTTGTGTTTGTTCTTGATGCGATCTTTTGTGGTACAAATTTTTTCATTTTCCAGGACAGTGTGTGGCTAGTTAAGAAGTCTTGATGAGTTCATTGTTGTTCCAATCATCAATTTCACTGGGTTCGCGATCGTTGCAGAAGCGGATTTGCGCTGTGGTGATTTTTTGTCCGAAGAAAGTTGTCGTCACAAATTGGTAGTTTCCACTAGCTTCTGGTCTTGGCTACTGAATGTTTCTTCAGTTTTGACATCTTTGAAATAGACAGCGACAGTTTTTTTGGTTTGTTAATACGTTGTCGGTTTGCTGAAAATTCATGGGAAAACTAAGTTTTTGATTTTGGTCTTTATATTTCTGAAATATGTCTTTTTTTGTGTTTGTTCTTGATGCGATCTTTTGTGGTACAAATTTTTTCATTTTCCAGGACAGTGTGTGGCTAGTTAAGAAGTCTTGATGAGTTCATTGTTGCTCCAATCATCAATTTCACTGGGTTAGCGAAGTTGCAGAAGCGGATTTGTGCTGTGGCGATTTTTGTCCCAAGAAAGTTGTCGTCACAAATTGGTAGTTTCCACTAGCTTCTGGTCTTGGCTACTGAATGTTCCTTCAGTTTTGACATCTTTGAAATATACAGCGAAAGTTTTTTTGGTTGATAATACGTTGTGGGTTTGCTGACAATTCTTGGGAGTACTAATTCTTTGATTTTGGTCTTTATGTTTCTGAAATATGTCTTTTTTGTGTTTGTTCTTGATGCGATCTTTTGTGGTACAATTTTTTTCATTTTCCAGGACAGTGTGTGGCTAGTTAAGAAGTCTTGATGAGTTCATTGTTGTTCCAATCATCAATTTCACTGGGTTCGCGATCGTTGCAGAAGCGGATTTGCGCTGTGGTGATTTTTTGTCCGAAGAAAGTTGTCGTCACAAATTGGTAGTTTCCACTAGCTTCTGGTCTTGGCTACTGAATGTTTCTTCAGTTTTGACATCTTTGAAATAGACAGCGACAGTTTTTTTGGTTTGTTAATACGTTGTCGGTTTGCTGAAAATTCATGGGAAAACTAAGTTTTTGATTTTGGTCTTTATATTTCTGAAATATGTCTTTTTTTGTGTTTGTTCTTGATGCGATCTTTTGTGGTACAAATTTTTTCATTTTCCAGGACAGTGTGTGGCTAGTTAAGAAGTCTTGATGAGTTCATTGTTGCTCCAATCATCAATTTCACTGGGTTAGCGAAGTTGCAGAAGCGGATTTGTGCTGTGGCAATTTTTGTCCCAAGAAAGTTGTCGTCACAAATTGGTAGTTTCCACTAGCTTCTGGTCTTGGCTTCTGAATGTTCCTTCAGTTTTGACATCTTTGAAATATACAGCGACAGTTTTTTGGTTGATAATACGTTGTGGGTTTGCTGACAATTCTTGGGAGTACTAAGTCTTTGATTTTGGTCTTTATGTTTCTGAAATATTTTTTTTTTGTGTTTGTTCTTGATGCGATCTTTTGTGGTACAAATTTTTTCATTTTCCAGAACAGTGTGTGGCTAGTTAAGAAGTCTTGATGAGTTCATTGTTGTTCCAATCATCAATTTCACTGGGTTCGCGATCGTTGCAGAAGCGGATTTGCGCTGTGGTTATTTTTTGTCCGAAGAAAGTTGTCGTCACAAATTGGTAGTTTCCACTAGCTTCTGGTCTTGGCTACTGAATGTTTCTTCAGTTTTGACAGCTTTGAAATAGACAGCGACAGTTTTTTTTTGGTTTGTTAATACGTTGTGGGTTTGCTGAAAATTCATGGGAAAACTAAGTTTTTGATTTTGGTCTTTATATTTCTGAAATATGTCTTTTTTGTGTTTGTTCTTGATGCGATCTTTTGTGGTACAAATTTTTTCATTTTCCAGGACAGTGTGTGGCTAGTTAAGAATTCTTGATGAGTTCATTGTTGTTCCAATCATCAATTTCACTGGGTTCGCGATCGTTGCAGAAGCGGATTTGTGCTGTGGTGATTTTTGTCCGAAGAAAGTTGTCGTCACAAATTGGTAGTTTCCACTACCTTCTGGTCTTGGTTAATGAATGCTTCTTCAGTTTTGACATCTTTGAAATGGGCAGCGCTAATTTGTTGGCTGGTTAATGCGCTTTGGGTATGTTGATTGTTCATGGGATTTCTGGATTTTGGTGTTTATGTTTCTGAAATATGTCTTTTTTTGTGTTTGTTCTTGATGCGATCTTTTGTGGTACAAATTTTTTCATTTTCCAGAACAGTGTGTGGCTAGTTAAGAAGTCTTGATGAGTTCATTGTTGTTCCAATCATCAATTTCACTGGGTTCGCGATCGTTGCAGAAGAGGATTTGCGCTGTGGTGATTTTTTGTCCGAAGAAAGTTGTCGTCACAAATTGGTAGTTTCCACTAGCTTCTGGTCTTGGCTACTGAATGTTTCTTCAGTTTTGAAATCTTTGAAATAGACAGCGACAGTTTTTTTGGTTTGTTAATACGTTGTCGGTTTGCTGAAAATTCATGGGAAAACTAAGTTTTTGATTTTGGTCTTTATATTTCTGAAAAATGTCTATTTTTGTGTTTGTTCTTGATGCGATCTTTTGTGGTACAAATTTTTTTCATTTTCCAGGACAGTGTTTGGCTAGTTAAGAAGTCTTGATGAGTTCATTGTTGTTCCAATCATCAATTTCACTGGGTTCGCGATCGTTGCAGAAGCGGATTTGTGCTGTGGTGATTTTTGTCCGAAGAAAGTTGTCGTCACAAATTGGTAGTTTCCACTACCTTCTGGTCTTGGTTAATGAATGCTTCTTCAGTTTTGACATCTTTGAAATGGGCAGCGCTAATTTGTTGGCTGGTTAATGCGCTTTGGGTATGTTGACTGTTCATGGGATTTCTGGATTTTGGTGTTTATGTTTCTGAAATACTTCTTTTTTTTGTGTTTGTTCTTGATACGATCTTTTGTTGTACAAATTTTTTCATTTTCCAGGACAGTGTGTGGCTAGTTAAGAAGTCTTGATGAGTTCATTGTTGTTCCAATCATCAATTTCACTGGGTTAGCGATCGTTGCAGAAGCGGATTTGTGCTGTGGCGATTTTTGTCCCAAGAAAGTTGTCGTCACAAATTGGTAGTTTCCACTAGCTTCTGGTCTTGGCTACTGAATGTTCCTTCAGTTTTGACATCTTTGAAATATACAGCGACAGTTTTTTTGGTTGATAATACGTTGTGAGTTTGCTGACAATTCTTGGAAGTACTAAGTCTTTGATTTTGGTCTTTATGTTTCTGAAATATGTCTTTTTTTGTGTTTGTTCTTGATGCGATCTTTTGTGGTACAAATTTTTTCATTTTCCAGGACTGTGTGTGGCTAGTTAAGAAGTCTTGATGAGTTCATTGTTTTTCCAATCATCAATTTCACTGGGTTCGCGATCGTTGCAGAAGCGGATTTGCGCTGTGGTGATTTTTTGTCCGAAGAAAGTTGTCGTCACAAATTGGTAGTTTCCACTAGCTTCTGGTCTTGGCTACTAAATGTTTCTTCAGTTTTGACAGCTTTGAAATAGACAGCGACAGTTTTTTTGGTTTGTTAATACGTTGTGGGTTTGCTGAAAATTCAGGGGAAAACTAAGTTTTTGATTTTGGTCTTTATATTTCTGAAATATGTCTTTTTTTGTGTTTGTTCTTGATGCGATCTTTTGTGGTACAAATTTTTTCATTTTCCAGGACAGTGTGTGCCTAGTTAAGAATTCTTGATGAGTTCATTGCTGTTCCACTCATCAATTTCACTGGGTTCGCGATCGTTGCAGAAGCGGATTTGTGCTGTGGTGATTTTTGTCCGAAGAAAGTTGTCGTCACAAATTGGTAGTTTCCACTACCTTCTGGTCTTGGTTAATGATTGCTTCTTCAGTTTTGACATCTTTGAAATAGGCAGCGCTAATTTGTTGGCTGGTTAATGCGATTTGGGTATGTTGACTGTTCATGATATTTCTGGATTTTGGTGTTTATGTTTCTGAAATATGTCTTTTTTTTGTGTTCGTTCTTGATGCGATCTTTTGTGGTACAAATTTTTTCATTTTCCAGAACAGTGTGTGGCTAGTTAAGAAGTTTTGATGAGTTCATTGTTGTTCCAATCATCAATTTCACTGGGTTCGCGATCGTTGCAGAAGCGGATTTGCGCTGTGGTGATTTTTTGTCCGAAGAAAGTTGTCGTCACAAATTGGTAGTTTCCACTAGCTTCTGGTCTTGGCTACTGAAAGTTTCTTCAGTTTTGAAATCTTTGAAATAGACAGCGACAGTTTTTTTGGTTTGTTAATGAGTTGTCGGTTTGCTGAAAATTCATGGGAAAACTAAGTTTTTGATTTTGGTCTTTATATTTCTGAAATATGTCTATTTTTGTGTTTGTTCTTGATGCGATCTTTTGTGGTACAAATTTTTTCATTTTCCAGGACAGTGTTTGGCTAGTTAAGAAGTCTTGATGAGTTCATTGTTGTTCCAATCATCAATTTCACTGGGTTCGCGATCGTTGCAGAAGCGGATTTGTGCTGTGGTGATTTTTGTCCGAAGAAAGTTGTCGTCACAAATTGGTAGTTTCCACTACCTTCTGGTCTTGGTTAATGAATGCTTCTTCAGTTTTGACATCTTTGAAATGGGCAGCGCTAATTTGTTGGCTGGTTAATGCGCTTTGGGTATGTTGACTGTTCATGGGATTTCTGGATTTTGGTGTTTATGTTTCTGAAATACTTCTTTTTTTTGTGTTTGTTCTTGATACGATCTTTTGTTGTACAAATTTTTTCATTTTCCAGGACAGTGTGTGGCTAGTTAAGAAGTCTTGATGAGTTCAATGTTGTTCCAATCATCAATTTCACTGGGTTAGCGATCGTTGCAGAAGCGGATTTGTGCTGTGGCGATTTTTGTCCCAAGAAAGTTGTCGTCACAAATTGGTAGTTTCCACTAGCTTCTGGTCTTGGCTACTGAATGTTCCTTCAGTTTTGACATCTTTGAAATATACAGCGACAGTTTTTTTGGTTGATAATACGTTGTGAGTTTGCTGACATTTCTTGAGAGTACTAAGTCTTTGATTTTGATCTTTATGTTTCTGAAATATCTCTTTTTTTTGTGTTTGTTCTTGATGCGATCTTTTGTGGTACAAATTTTTTCATTTTCCAGGACAGTGTGTGGCTAGTTAAGAAGTCTTGATGAGTTCATTGTTGTTCCAATCATCAATTTCACTGGGTTCGCGATCGTTGCAGAAGCGGATTTGTGCTGTGGTGATTTTTGTCCGAAGTAAGTTGTCGTCACAAATTGGTAGTTTCCACTACCTTCTGGTCTTGGTTAATGAATGCTTCTTCAGTTTTGACATCTTTTGAATGGGCAGCGCTAATTTGTTGGCTGGTTAATGCGCTTTGGGTATGTTGAATGTTCATGGGATTTCTGGATTTTGGTGTTTATGTTTCTGAAATACTTCTTTTTTTTGTGTTTGTTCTTGTACAAATTTTTTCATTTTCCAGGACAGTGTGTGGCTACTTAAGAAGTCTTGATGAGTTCATTGTTGTCCCAATCATCAATTTCACTGGGTTAGCGATTGTTGCAGAAGCGGATTTGTGCTGTGACGATTTTTGTCCCAAGAAAGTTGTCGTCACAAATTGGTAGTTTCCACTAGCTTCTGGTCTTGGCTACTGAATGTTCCTTCAGTTTTGACATCTTTGAAATATACAGCGACAGCTTTTTTGGTTGATAATACGTTGTGGGTTTGCTGACAATTCTTGGGAGTACTAAGTCTTTGATTTTGGTCTTTATGTTTCTGAAATATGTCTTTTTTTGTGTTTGTTCTTGATGCGATCTTTTGTGGTACAAACTTTTTCATTTTCCAGGACAGTATGTGGCTAGTTAAGAAGTCTTGATGAGTTCATTGTTCCAATCATCAATTTAACTGGGTTCGCGATCGTTGCAAAAGCAGATTTGCGCTGTGGTGATTTTTTGTCCGAAGAAAGTTGTCGTCACAAATTGGTAGTTTCCACTAGCTTCTGGTCTTGGCTACTGAATGTTCCTTCAGTTTTGACATCTTTGAAATATACAGCGACAGTTTTTTTGGTTGATAATACGTTGTGGGTTTGCTGACAATTCTTGAGAGTACTAAGTCTTTGATTTTGGTCTTTATGTTTCTGAAATATCTCTTTTTTTGTGTTTGTTCTTGATGCGATCTTTTGTGGTACAAATTTTTTCATTTTCCAGGACAGTGTGTGGCTAGTTAAGAAGTCTTGATGAGTTCATTGTTGTTCCAATCATCAATTTCACTGGGTTCGCGATCGTTGCAGAAGCGGATTTGCGCTGTGGTGATTTTTTGTCCGAAGAAAGTTGTCGTCACAAATTGGTAGTTTCCACTAGCTTCTGGTCTTGGCTACTGAATGTTTCTTCAGTTTTGACATCTTTGAAATAGACAGCGACAGTTTTTTTGGTTTGTTAATACGTTGTGGGTTTGCTGAAAATTCATGGGAAACTAAGTTTTTGATTTTGGTCTTTAAATTTCTGAAATATGTCTTTTTTTTGTGTTTGTTCTTGATGCGATCTTTTGTGGTACAAATTTTTTCATTTTCCAGGACAGTGTGTGGCTAGTTAAGAAGTCTTGATGAGTTCATTGTTGTTCCAATCATCAATTTCACTGGATTACCGATCGTTGCAGAAGCGGATTTGTGCTGTGGCGATTTTTGTCCCAAGAAAGTTGTCGTCACAAATTGGTAGTTTCCACTAGCTTCTGGTCTTGGCTACTGAATGTTCCTTCAGTTTTGACATCTTTGAAATATACAGCGACAGCTTTTTTGGTTGATAATACGTTGTGGGTTTGCTGACAATTCTTGGGAGTACTAAGTCTTTGATTTTGGTCTTTATGTTTCTGAAATATGTCTTTTTTTGTGTTTGTTCTTGATGCGATCTTTTGTGGTACAAACTTTTTCATTTTCCAGGACAGTGTGTGGCTAGTTAAGAAGTCTTGATGAGTTCATTGTTCCAATCATCAATTTAACTGGGTTCGCGATCGTTGCAAAAGCAGATTTGCGCTGTGGTGATTTTTTGTCCGAAGAAAGTTGTCGTCACAAATTGGTAGTTTCCACTAGCTTCTGGTCTTGGCTACTGAATGTTCCTTCAGTTTTGACATCTTTGAAATATACAGCGACAGTTTTTTTGGTTGATAATACGTTGTGGGTTTGCTGACAATTCTTGAGAGTACTAAGTCTTTGATTTTGGTCTTTATGTTTCTGAAATATCTCTTTTTTTGTGTTTGTTCTTGATGCGATCTTTTGTGGTACAAATTTTTTCATTTTCCAGGACAGTGTGTGGCTAGTTAAGAAGTCTTGATGAGTTCATTGTTGTTCCAATCATCAATTTCACTGGGTTCGCGATCGTTGCAGAAGCGGATTTGCGCTGTGGTGATTTTTTGTCCGAAGAAAGTTGTCGTCACAAATTGGTAGTTTCCACTAGCTTCTGGTCTTGGCTACTGAATGTTTCTTCAGTTTTGACATCTTTGAAATAGACAGCGACAGTTTTTTTGGTTTGTTAATACGTTGTGGGTTTGCTGAAAATTCATGGGAAACTAAGTTTTTGATTTTGGTCTTTAAATTTCTGAAATATGTCTTTTTTTTGTGTTTGTTCTTGATGCGATCTTTTGTGGTACAAATTTTTTCATTTTCCAGGACAGTGTGTGGCTAGTTAAGAAGTCTTGATGAGTTCATTGTTGTTCCAATCATCAATTTCACTGGATTACCGATCGTTGCAGAAGCGGATTTGTGCTGTGGCGATTTTTGTCCCAAGAAAGTTGTCGTCACAAATTGGTAGTTTCCACTAGCTTCTGGTCTCGGCTACTGAATGTTTCTTCAGTTTTGACATCTTTGAAATAGACAGCGACCGTTTTTTTGGTTTGTTAATACGTTGTGGGTTTGCTGAAAATTCATGGGAAAACTAAGTTTTTGATTTTGGTCTTTATATTTCTGAAATATGTCTTTTTTTTGTATTTGTTTTTGATGCGATCTTTTGTGGTACAAATTTTTTCATTTTCCAGGACAGTGTGTGGCTAGTTTAGAAGTCTTGATGAGTTCATTGTTGTTCCAATCATCAATTTCACTGGGTTAGCGATCGTTGCAGAAGCGGATTTGCGCTGTGGTGATTTTTTGTCCGAAGAAAGTTGTCGTCACAAATTGGTAGTTTCCACTAGCTTCTGGTCTTGGCTACTGAATGTTTCTTCAGTTTTGACATCTTTGAAATAGGCAGCGACCGTTTTTTTGGTTTGTTAATACGTTGTCGGTTTGCTGAAAATTCATGGGAAAACTAAGTTTTTGATTTTGGTCTTTATATTTCTGAAATATGTCTTTTTTTCGTGTTCGTTCTTGATGCGATCTTTTGTGGTACAAATTTTTTCATTTTCCAGGACAGTGTGTGGCTAGTTAAGAAGTCTTGATGAGTTCATTGTTGTTCCAATCATCAATTTCACTGGGTTAGCGATCGTTGCAGAAGCGGATTTGTGCTGTGGCGATTTTTGTCCCAAGAAAGTTGTCGTCACAAATTGGTAGTTTCCACTAGCTTCTGGTCTTGGCTACTGAATGTTCCTTCAGTTTTGACATCTTTGAAATATACAGCGACAGTTTTTTGGTTGATAATACGTTGTGGGTTTGCTGACAATTCTTGGGAGTACTAAGTCTTTGATTTTGGTCTTTATGTTTCTGAAATATGTCTTTTTTTTGTGTTTGTTCTTGATGCGATCTTTTGTGGTACAAACTTTTTTTCATTTTCCAGGACAGTGTGTGGCTAGTTAAGAAGTCTTGATGAGTTCATTGTTGTTCCAATCATCAATTTCACTGGGTTAGCGATCGTTGCAGAAGCGGATTTGTGCTGTGGTGATTTTTTGTCCGAAGAAAGTTGTCGTCACAAATTGGTAGTTTCCACTAGCTTCTGGTCTTGGCTACTGAATAATTCTTCAGTTTTGACATCTTTGAAATAGACAGCGACAGTTTTTTTGGTTTGTTAATACGTTGTGGATTTGCTGAAAATTCATGGGAAAACTAAGTTTTTGATTTTAGTCTTTATATTTCTGAAATATGTCTTTTTTTGTGTTTGTTCTTGATGCGATCTTTTATGGTACAAATTTTTTCATTTTCCAGGACAGTGTGTGGCTAGTTAAGAAGTCTTGATGAGTTCATTAATGTTCCAATCATCAATTTCTCTGGGTTAGCGATCGTTCAGAAGCGGATTTGTGCTGTGGTGATTTTTGTCCGAAGAAAATTGTCGTCACAAATTGGTAGTTTCCACTAGCTTCTGGTCTTGGCTACTGAATGTTTCTTCAGTTTTGACATCTTTGAAATAGACAGCGACAGTTTTTTTGGTTTGTTAATACGTTGTGAGTGTGCTGAAAATTCATGGGAAAACTAAGTTTTTGATTTTGGTCTTTATATTTCTGAAATATGTCTTTTTTTTTGTGTTTGTTCTTGATGCGATCTTTTGTGGTACAAATTTTTTCATTTTCCAGGACAGTGTGTGGCTAGTTAAGAAGTCTTGATGAGTTCATTAATGTTCCAATCATCAATTTCTCTGGGTTAGCGATCGTTCAGAAGTGGATTTGCGCTGTGGTGATTTTTTGTCCGAAGAAAGTTGTCGTCACAAATTGGTAGTTTCCACAAGCTTCTGGTCTTGGCAACTGAATGTTTCTTCAGTTTTGACATCTTTGAAATATACAGCGACAGTTTTTTTGGTTTGTTAATACGTTGTGGGTTTGCTGACAATTCATGGGAGTACTAAGTTTTTGATTTTGGTCTTTATGTTTCTGAAATATGTCTTTTTTTTGTGTTTGTTCTTGATGCGATCTTTTGTGGTACAAAATTTTTCATTTTCCAGGACAGTGTGTGGCTAGTTAAGAAGTCCTGATGAGTTCATTGTTGTTCCAATCATCAATTTCACTGGGTTAGCGATCGTTGCAGAAGCGGATTTGTGCTGTGGCATTTTTTGTCCCAAGAAAGTTGTCGTCACAAATTGGTAGTTTCCACTAGCTTCTGGTCTTGGCTACTGAATGTTTCTTCAGTTTTGGCATCTTTGAAGTATACAGCGACAGTTTTTGTGGTTTTTAATACGTCGTGGATTTGCTGACAATTCATGGGAGTACTAAGTTTTTGATTTTGGTCTTAATGTTTCTGAAATATGTCTTTTTTTTTGTGTTTGTTCTTGATGCGATCTTTTGTGGTACAAAATTTTTCATTTTCCAGGACAGTGTGTGGCTAGTTAAGAAGTCCTGATGAGTTCATTGTTGTTCCAATCATCAACTTCACTGGGTTAGCGATCGTTGCAGAAGCAGATTTGTGCTGTGGCGATTTTTGTCCCAAGAAAGTTGTCGTCACAAATTGGTAGTTTCCACTAGCTTCTGGTCTTGGCTAATGAATGTTCCTTCAGTTTTGACATCTTTGAAATATTCAGCGACAGCTTTTTTGGTTGATAATACGTTGTGGGTTTGCTGACAATTCTTGGGAGTACTAAGTCTTTGATTTTGGTCTTTATGTTTCTGAAATATGTCTTTTTTTGTGTTTGTTCTTGATGCGATCTTTTGTGGTACAAATTTTTTCATTTTCCAGGACAGTGTGTGGCTAGTTAAGAAGTCTTGATGAGTTCATTGTTGTTCCAATCATCAATTTCACTGGGTTCGCGATCGTTGCAGAAGCGGATTTGCGCTGTGGTGATTTTTTGTCCGAAGAAAGTTGTCGTCACAAATTGGTAGTTTCCACTAGCTTCTGGTCTTGGCTAATGAATGTTCCTTCAGTTCTGACATCTTTGAAATATACAGCGACAGCTTTTTTGGTTGATAATACGTCGTGGATTTGCTGACAATTCATGGGAGTACTAAGTTTTTGATTTTGGTCTTGATGTTTCTGAAATATGTCTTTTTTTTTGTGTTTGTTCTTGATGCGATCTTTTGTGGTACAAAATTTTTCATTTTCCAGGACAGTGTGTGGCTAGTTAAGAAGTCCTGATGAGTTCATTGTTGTTCCAATCATCAACTTCACTGGGTTAGCGATCGTTGCAGAAGCGGATTTGTGCTGTGGCGATTTTTGTCCCAAGAAAGTTGTCGTCACAAATTGGTAGTTTCCACTAGCTTCTGGTCTTGGCTAATGAATGTTCCTTCAGTTTTGACATCTTTGAAATATACAGCGACAGCTTTTTTGGTTGATAATACGTCGTGGATTTGCTGACAATTCATGGGAGTACTAAGTTTTTGATTTTGGTCTTAATGTTTCTGAAATATGTCTTTTTTTTTGTGTTTGTTCTTGATGCGATCTTTTGTGGTACAAAATTTTTCATTTTCCAGGACAGTGTGTGGCTAGTTAAGAAGTCCTGATGAGTTCATTGTTGTTCCAATCATCAACTTCACTGGGTTAGCGATCGTTGCAGAAGCGGATTTGTGCTGTGGCGATTTTTGTCCCAAGAAAGTTGTCGTCACAAATTGGTAGTTTCCACTAGCTTCTGGTCTTGGCTAATGAATTTTCCTTCAGTTTTGACATCTTTGAAATATACAGCGACAGCTTTTTTGGTTGATAATACGTTGTGGGTTTGCTGACAATTCTTGGGAGTACTAAGTCTTTGATTTTGGTCTTTATGTTTCTGAAATATGTCTTTTTTTGTGTTTGTTCTTGATGCGATCTTTTGTGGTACAAATTTTTTCATTTTCCAGGACAGTGTGTGGCTAGTTAAGAAGTCTTGATGAGTTCATTGTTGTTCGAATAATCAATTTCACTGGGTTCGCGATCGTTGCAGAAGCGGATTTGCGCTGTGGTGATTTTTTGTCCGAAGAAAGTTGTCGTCACAAATTGGTAGTTTCCACTAGCTTCTGGTCTTGGCTACTGAATGTTTCTTCAGTTTTGACATCTTTGAAATAGACAGCGACAGTTTTTTTGGTTTGTTAATACGTTGTGGGTTTGCTGAAAATTCATGGGAAAACTAATTTTTTGATTTTGGTCTTTATATTTCTGAAATATGTCTTTTTTTGTGTTTGTTCTTGATGCGATCTTTTGTGGTACAAATTTTTTCATTTTCCAGGACAGTGTGTGGCTAGTTAAGAAGTCTTGATGAGTTCATTGTTGTTCCAATCATCAATTTCACTGGGTTAGCGATCATTGCAGAAGCGGATTTGTGCTGTGGCGATTTTTGTCCCAAGAAAGTTGTCGTCACAAATTGGTAGTTTCCACTAGCTTCTGGTCTTGGCTACTGAATGTTCCTTCAGTTTTGACATCTTTGAAATATACAGCGACAGTTTTTTTGGTTGATAATACGTTGTGGGTTTGCTGACAATTCTTGGGAGTACTAAGTCTTTGATTTTGGTCTTTATGTTTCTGAAATATGTCTTTTTTTGTGTTTGTTCTTGATGCGATCTTTTGTGGTACAAATTTTTTCATTTTCCAGGACAGTGTGTGGCTAGTTAAGAAGTCTTGATGAGTTCATTGTTGTTCCAATCATCAATTTCACTGGGTTTGCGATCGTTGCAGAAGCGGATTTGCGCTGTGGTGATTTTTTGTCCGAAGAAAGTTGTCGTCACAAATTGGTAGTTTCCACTAGCTTCTGGTCTTGGCTACTGAATGTTTCTTCAGTTTTGACATCTTTGAAATAGACAGCGACAGTTTTTTTGGTTTGTTAATACGTTGTGGGTTTGCTGAAAATTCATGGGAAAACTAAGTTTTTGATTTTGGTCTTTATATTTCTGAAATATGTCTTTTTTTTGTGTTTGTTCTTGATGCGATCTTTTGTGGTACAAATTTTTTCATTTTCCAGGACAGTGTGTGGCTAGTTAAGAAGTCTTGATGAGTTCATTAATGTTCCAATCATCAATTTTTCTGGGTTAGCGATCGTTCAGAAGCGGATTTGTGCTGTGGTGATTTTTGTCCGAAGAAAATTGTCGTCACAAATTGGTAGTTTCCACTAGCTTCTGGTCTTGGCTACTGAATGTTTCCTCAGTTTTGACATCTTTGAAATAGACAGCGACGGTTTTTTTTGGTTTGTTAATACGTTGTGGGTTTGCTGAAAAATCATGGGAAAACTAAGTTTTGGATTTTGGTCTTTATATTTCTGAAATATGTCTTTTTTTTTGTGTTTGTTCTTGATGCGATCTTTTGTGGTACAAATTTTTTCATTTTCCAGGACAGTGTGTGGCTAGTTAAGAAGTCTTGATGAGTTCATTAATGTTCCAATCATCAATTTCTCTGGGTTAGCGATCGTTCAGAAGCGGATTTGAGCTGTGGTGATTTTTGTCCGAAGAAAATTGTCGTCACAAATTGGTAGTTTCCACTAGCTTCTGGTCTTGGCTACTGAATGTTCCTTCAGTTTTGGCATCTTTGAAGTATACGGCGACAGTTTTTGTGGTTTTTAATACGTCGTGGATTTGCTGACAATTCATGGGAGTACTAAGTTTTTGATTTTGGTCTTTATGTTTCTGAAATATGTCTTTTTTTTGTGTTTGTTCTTGATGCGATCTTTTGTGGTACAAAATTTTTCATTTTCCAGGACAGTGTGTGGCTAGTTAAGAAGTTTTGATGAGTTCATTGTTGTTCCAATCATCAATTTCACTGGGTTAGCGATCGTTGCAGAAGCGGATTTGTGCTGTGGTGATTTTTGTCCGAAGAAAATTGTCGTCACAAATTGGTAGTTTCCACTAGCTTCTGGTCTTGGCTACTGAATGTTTCCTCAGTTTTGACATCTTTGAAATAGACAGCGACAGTTTTTTTTGTTTGTTAATACGTTGTGGGTTTGCTGAAAAATCATGGGAAAACTAAGTTTTGGATTTTGGTCTTTATATTTCTGAAATATGTCTTTTTTTTTGTGTTTGTTCTTGATGCGATCTTTTGTGGTACAAATTTTTTCATTTTCCAGGACAGTGTGTGGCTAGTTAAGAAGTCTTGATGAGTTCATTAATGTTCCAATCATCAATTTCTCTGGGTTAGCGATCGTTCAGAAGCGGATTTGAGATGTGGTGATTTTTGTCCGAAGAAAATTGTCGTCACAAATTGGTAGTTTCCACTAGCTTCTGGTCTTGGCTACTGAATGTTCCTTCAGTTTTGGCATCTTTGAAGTATACGGCGACAGTTTTTGTGGTTTTTAATACGTCGTGGATTTGCTGACAATTCATGGGAGTACTAAGTTTTTGATTTTGGTCTTTATGTTTCTGAAATATGTCTTTTTTTTGTGTTTGTTCTTGATGCGATCTTTTGTGGTACAAAATTTTTCATTTTCCAGGACAGTGTGTGGCTAGTTAAGATGTTTTGATGAGTTCATTGTTGTTCCAATCATCAATTTCACTGGGTTAGCGATCGTTGCAGAAGCGGATTTGTGCTGTGGCGATTTTTGTCCCAAGAAAGTTGTCGTCACAAATTGGTAGTTTCCACTAGCTTCTGGTCTTGGCTACTGAATGTTCCTTCAGTTTTGACATCTTTGAAATATACAGCGACAGTTTTTTGGTTGATAATACGTTGTGGGTTTGATGACAATTCTTGGGAGTACTAAGTCTTTGATTTTGGTCTTTATGTTTCTGAAATATGTCTTTTTTTGTGTTTGTTCTTGATGCGATCTTTTGTGGTACAAATTTTTTCATTTTCCAGGACAGTGTGTGGCTAGTTAAGAAGTCTTGATGAGTTCATTGTTGTTCCAATCATCAATTTCACTGGGTTCGCGATCGTTGCAGAAGCGGATTTGTGCTGTGGTGATTTTTGTCCGAATAAAGTTGTCGTCACAAATTGGTAGTTTCCACTATCTTCTGGTCTTGGTTAATGAATGTTTCTTCAGTTTTGACATCTTTGAAATGGGCAGCGCTGATTTTTTGGCTAGTTAATGCGATTTGGGTATGTTGACTGTTCATGGGATTTCTGGATTTTGGTGTTTATGTTTCTGAAATACTTCTTTTTTTGTGTTTGTTCTTGATACGATCTTTTGTTGTACAAATTTTTTCATTTTCCAGGACAGTGTGTGGCTAGTTAAGAAGTCTTGATGAGTTCATTAATGTTCCAATCATCAATTTCTCTGGGTTAGCGATCGTTCAGAAGCAGATTTGTGCTGTGGTGATTTTTGTCCGAAGAAAATTGTCGTCACAAATTGGTAGTTTCCACTAGCTTCTGGTCTTGACTACTGAATGTTCCTTCAGTTTTGGCATCTTTGAAGTATACGGCGACAGCTTTTGTGGTTTTTAATACGTCGTGGATTTGCTGACAATTCATGGGAGTACTAAGTTTTTGATTTTGGTCTTTATGTTTCTGAAATATGTCTTTTTTTGTGTTTGTTCTTGATGCGATCTTTTGTGGTACAAAATTTTTCATTTTCCAGGACAGTGTGTGGCTAGTTAAGAAGTCTTGATGAGTTCATTGTTGTTCCAATCATCAATTTCACTGGGTTCGCGATCGTTGCAGAAGCGGATTTGTGCTGTGGTGATTTTTGTCCGAATAAAGTTGTCGTCACAAATTGGTAGTTTCCACTACCTTCTGGTCTTGGTTAATGAATGTTTCTTCAGTTTTGACATCTTTGAAATGGGCAGCGCTGATTTTTTGGCTGGTTAATGCGATTTGGGTATGTTGACTGTTCATGGGATTTCTGGATTTTGGTGTTTATGTTTCTGAAATACTTCTTTTTTTGTGTTTGTTCTTGATACGATCTTTTGTTGTACAAATTTTTTCATTTTCCAGGACAGTGTGTGGCTAGTTAAGAAGTCTTGATGAGTTCATTAATGTTCCAATCATCAATTTCTCTGGGTTAGCGATCGTTCAGAAGCGGATTTGTGCTGTGGTGATTTTTGTCCGAAGAAAATTGTCGTCACAAATTGGTAGTTTCCACTAGCTTCTGGTCTTGACTACTGAATGTTCCTTCAGTTTTGGCATCTTTGAAGTATACGGCGACAGCTTTTGTGGTTTTTAATACGTCGTGGATTTGCTGACAATTCATGGGAGTACTAAGTTTTTGATTTTGGTCTTTATGTTTCTGAAATATGTCTTTTTTTTGTGTTTGTTCTTGATGCGATCTTTTGTGGTACAAAATTTTTCATTTTTCAGGACAGTGTGTGGCTAGTTAGGAAGTCTTGATGAGTTCATTGTTGTTCCAATCATCAATTTCACTGGGTTAGCGATCGTTGCAGAAGCGGATTTGTGCTGTGGCGATTTTTGTCCCAAGAAAGTTGTCGTCACAAATTGGTAGTTTCCACTAGCTTCTGGTCTTGGCTACTGAATGTTCTTTCAGTTTTGACATCTTTGAAATATACAGCGACAGTTTTTTTGGTTGTTAATACGTTGTGGGTTTGCTGACAATTCTTGGGATTACTAAGTCTTTGATTTTGGTCTTTATGTTTCTGAAATATGTCTTTTTTTGTGTTTGTTCTTGATGCGATCTTTTGTGGTACAAATTTTTTCATTTTCCAGGACAGTGTGTGGCTAGTTAAGAAGTCTTGATGAGTTCATTGTTGTTCCACTCATCAATTTCACTGGGTTAGCGATCGTTGCAGAAGCGGATTTGTGCTGTGGTGATTTTTGTCCGAAGAAAGTTGTCCTCACAAATTGGTAGTTTCCACTACCTTCTGGTCTTGGTTAATGAATGCTTCTTCAGTTTTGACATCTTTGAAATGGGCAGCGCTGATTTTTTGGCTGGTTAATGCGCTTTGGGTATGTTGACTGTTCATGGGATTTCTGGATTTTGGTGTTTATGTTTCTGAAATACTTCTTTTTTTGTGTTTGTTCTTGATACGATCTTTTGTGGTACAAATTTTTTCATTTTCCAGGACAGTGTGTGGCTAGTTAAGAAGTCTTGATGAGTTAATTGTTGTTCCAATCATCAATATCACTGGGTTAGCGATCGTTGCAGAAGCGGATTTGAGCTGTGGCGATTTTTGTCCCAAGAAAGTTGTCGTCACAAATTGGTAGTTTCCACTAGCTTCTGGTCTCGGCTACTGAATGTTCCTTCAGTTTTGACATCTTTGAAATATACAGCGACAGTTTTTTTGGTTGTTAATACGTTGTGGGTTTGCTGACAATTCTTGGGAGTACTAAGTCTTTGATTTTGGTCTTTTTGTTTCTGAAATATGTCTTTTTTTGTGTTTGTTCTTGATGCGATCTTTTGTGGTACAAATTTTTTCATTTTCCAGGACAGTGTGTGGCTAGTTAAGAAGTCTTGATGAGTTCATTGTTGTTCCAATCATCAATTTCACTGGGTTAGCGATCGTTGCAGAAGCGGATTTGTGCTGTGGCGATTTTTGTCCCAAGAAAGTTGTCGTCACAAATTGGTAGTTTCCACTAGCTTCTGGTCTTGGCTACTGAATGTTCCTTCAGTTTTGACATCTTTGAAATATACAGCGACAGTTTTTTTGGTTGTTTATACGTTGTGGGTTTGCTGACAATTCTTGGGATTACTAAGTCTTAGATTTTGGTCTTTATGTTTCTGAAATATGTCTTTTTTTGTGTTTGTTCTTGATGCGATCTTTTGTGGTACAAATTTTTTCATTTTTCAGGACAGTGTGTGGCTAGTTAAGAAGTCTTGATGAGTTCATTGTTGTTACAATCATCAATTTCACTGGGTTCGCGATCGTTGCAGAAGCGGATTTGTGCTGTGGCGATTTTTGTCCCAAGAAAGTTGTCGTCACAAATTGGTAGTTTCCACTACCTTCTGGTCTTGGTTAATGAATGCTTCTTCAGTTTTGACATCTTTGAAATGGGCAGCGCTGATTTTTTGGCTGGTTAATGCGCTTTGGGTATGTTGACTGTTCATGGGATTTCTTGATTTTGGTCTTTTTGTTTCTGAAATATGTCTTTTTTTGTGTTTGTTCTTGATGCGATCTTTTGTGGTACAAATTTTTTCAATTTCCAGGACAGTGTGTGGCTAGTTAAGAAGTCTTGATGAGTTCATTGTTGTTCCAATCATCAATTTCACTGGGTTAGCGATCGTTGCAGAAGCGGATTTGTGCTGTGGCGATTTTTGTCCCAAGAAAGTTGTCGTCACAAATTGGTAGTTTCCACTAGCTTCTGGTCTTGGCTACTGAATGTTCCTTCAGTTTTGACATCTTTGAAATATACAGCGACAGTTTTTTTGTTTTTTAATACGTTGTGGGTTTGCTGACAATTCTTGGGATTACTAAGTCTTAGATTTTGGTCTTTATGTTTCTGAAATATGTCTTTTTTTGTGTTTGTTCTTGATGCGATCTTTTGTGGTACAAATTTTTTCATTTTCCAGGACAGTGTGTGGCTAGTTAAGAAGTCTTGATGAGTTCATTGTTGTTCCAATCATCAATTTCACTGGGTTAGCGATCGTTGCAGAAGCGGATTTGTGCTGTGGCGATTTTTGTCCCAAGAAAGTTGTCGTCACAAATTGGTAGTTTCCACTAGCTTCTGGTCTTGGCTACTGAATGTTCCTTCAGTTTTGACATCTTTGAAATATACAGCGACAGTTTTTTTGTTTTTTAATATGTTGTGGGTTTGCTGACAATTCTTGGGATTACTAAGTCTTAGATTTTGGTCTTTATGTTTCTGAAATATGTCTTTTTTTGTGTTTGTTCTTGATGCGATCTTTTGTGGTACAAATTTTTTCATTTTCCAGGACAGTGTGTGGCTAGTTAAGAAGTCTTGATGAGTTCATTGTTGTTCCAATCATCAATTTCACTGGGTTCGCGATCGTTGCAGAAGCGGATTTGTGCTGTGGCGATTTTTGTCCCAAGAAAGTTGTCGTCACAAATTGGTAGTTTCCACTAGCTTCTGGTCTTGGCTACTGAATGTTCCTTCAGTTTTGACATCTTTGAAATATACAGCGACAGTTTTTTTGTTTTTTAATACGTTGTGGGTTTGCTGACAATTCTTGGGATTACTAAGTCTTAGATTTTGGTCTTTATGTTTCTGAAATATGTCTTTTTTTGTGTTTGTTCTTGATGCGATCTTTTGTGGTACAATTTTTTTCATTTTCCAGGACAGTGTGTGGCTAGTTAAGAAGTCTTGATGAGTTCATTGTTGTTCCAATCATCAATTTCACTGGGTTCGCGATCGTTGCAGAAGCGGATTTGTGCTGTGGCGATTTTTGTCCCAAGAAAGTTGTCGTCACAAATTGGTAGTTTCCACTAGCTTCTGGTCTTGGCTACTGAATGTTTCTTCAGTTTTGGCATCTTTGAAGTATACAGCGACAGTTTTTGTGGTTTTTAATACGTCGTGGATTTGCTGACAATTCATGGGAGTACTAAGTTTTTGATTTTGGTCTTAATGTTTCTGAAATATGTCTTTTTTTTTTGTGTTTGTTCTTGATGCGATCTTTTGTGGTACAAAATTTTTCATTTTCCAGGACAGTGTGTGGCTAGTTAAGAAGTCCTGATGAGTTCATTGTTGTTCCAATCATCAACTTCACTGGGTTAGCGATCGTTGCAGAAGCGAATTTGTGCTGTGGCGATTTTTGTCCCAAGAAAGTTGTCGTCACAAATTGGTAGTTTCCACTAGCTTCTGGTCTTGGCTAATGAATGTTCCTTCAGTTTTGACATCTTTGAAATATACAGCGACAGCTTTTTTGGTTGATAATACGTTGTGGGTTTGCTGACAATTCTTGGGAGTACTAAGTCTTTGATTTTGGTCTTTATGTTTCTGAAATATGTCTTTTTTTGTGTTTGTTCTTGATGCGATCTTTTGTGGTACAAATTTTTTCATTTTCCAGGACAGTGTGTGGCTAGTTAAGAAGTCTTGATGAGTTCATTGTTGTTCCAATCATCAATTTCACTGGGTTCGCGATCGTTGCAGAAGCGGATTTGCGCTGTGGTGATTTTTTGTCCGAAGAAAGTTGTCGTCACAAATTGGTAGTTTCCACTAGCTTCTGGTCTTGGCTAATGAATGTTCCTTCAGTTCTGACATCTTTGAAATATACAGCGACAGCTTTTTTGGTTGATAATACGTCGTGGATTTGCTGATAATTCATGGGAGTACTAAGTTTTTGATTTTGGTCTTAATGTTTCTGAAATATGTCTTTTTTTTTTGTGTTTGTTCTTGATGCGATCTTTTGTGGTACAAAATTTTTCATTTTCCAGGACAGTGTGTGGCTAGTTAAGAAGTCCTGATGAGCTTATTGTTGTTCCAATCATCAACTTCACTGGGTTAGCGATCGTTGCAGAAGCGGATTTGTGCTGTGGCGATTTTTGTCCCAAGAAAGTTGTCGTCACAAATTGGTAGTTTCCACTAGCTTCTGGTCTTGGCTAATGAATGTTCCTTCAGTTTTGACATCTTTGAAATATACAGCGACAGCTTTTTTGGTTGATAATACGTCGTGGATTTGCTGACAATTCATGGGAGTACTAAGTTTTTGATTTTGGTCTTAATGTTTCTGAAATATGTCTTTTTTTTTGTGTTTGTTCTTGATGCGATCTTTTGTGGTACAAAATTTTTCATTTTCCAGGACAGTGTGTGGCTAGTTAAGAAGTCCTGATGAGTTCATTGTTGTTCCAATCATCAACTTCACTGGGTTAGCGATCGTTGCAGAAGCGGATTTGTGCTGTGGCGATTTTTTTCCCAAGAAAGTTGTCGTCACAAATTGGTAGTTTCCACTAGCTTCTGGTCTTGGCTAATGAATTTTCCTTCAGTTTTGACATCTTTGAAATATACAGCGACAGCTTTTTTGGTTGATAATACGTTGTGGGTTTGCTGACAATTCTTGGGAGTACTAAGTCTTTGATTTTGGTCTTTATGTTTCTGAAATATGTCTTTTTTTGTGTTTGTTCTTGATGCGATCTTTTGTGGTACAAATTTTTTCATTTTCCAGGACAGTGTGTGGCTAGTTAAGAAGTCTTGATGAGTTCATTGTTGTTCCAATAATCAATTTCACTGGGTTCGCGATCGTTGCAGAAGCGGATTTGCGCTGTGGTGATTTTTTGTCCGAAGAAAGTTGTCGTCACAAATTGGTAGTTTCCACTAGCTTCTGGTCTTGGCTACTGAATGTTTCTTCAGTTTTGACATCTTTGAAATAGACAGCGACAGTTTTTTTGGTTTGTTAATACGTTGTGGGTTTGCTGAAAATTCATGGGAAAACTAAGTTTTTGATTTTGGTCTTTATATTTCTGAAATATGTCTTTTTTTTGTGTTTGTTCTTGATGCGATCTTTTGTGGTACAAATTTTTTCATTTTCCAGGACAGTGTGTGGCTAGTTAAGAAGTCTTGATGAGTTCATTGTTGTTCCAATCATCAATTTCACTGGGTTAGCGATCATTGCAGAAGCGGATTTGTGCTGTGGCGATTTTTGTCCCAAGAAAGTTGTCGTCACAAATTGGTAGTTTCCACTAGCTTCTGGTCTTGGCTACTGAATGTTCCTTCAGTTTTGACATCTTTGAAATATACAGCGACAGTTTTTTTGGTTGATAATACGTTGTGGGTTTGCTGACAATTCTTGGGAGTACTAAGTCTTTGATTTTGGTCTTTATGTTTCTGAAATATGTCTTTTTTTGTGTTTGTTCTTGATGCGATCTTTTGTGGTACAAACTTTTTCATTTTCCAGGACAGTGTGTGGCTAGTTAAGAAGTCTTGATGAGTTCATTGTTGTTCCAATCATCAATTTCACTGGGTTTGCGATCGTTGCAGAAGCGGATTTGCGCTGTGGTGATTTTTTGTCCGAAGAAAGTTGTCGTCACAAATTGGTAGTTTCCACTAGCTTCTGGTCTTGGCTACTGAATGTTTCTTCAGTTTTGACATCTTTGAAATAGACAGCGACAGTTTTTTTGGTTTGTTAATACGTTGTGGGTTTGCTGAAATTTCCTGGGAAAACTAAGTTTTTGATTTTGGTCTTTATATTTCTGAAATATGTCTTTTTTTTGTGTTTGTTCTTGATGCGATCTTTTGTGGTACAAATTTTTTCATTTTCCAGGACAGTGTGTGGCTAGTTAAGAAGTCTTGATGAGTTCATTAATGTTCCAATCATCAATTTTTCTGGGTTAGCGATCGTTCAGAAGCGGATTTGTGCTGTGGTGATTTTTGTCCGAAGAAAATTGTCGTCACAAATTGGTAGTTTCCACTAGCTTCTGGTCTTGGCTACTGAATGTTCCTTCAGTTTTGGCATCTTTGAAGTATACGGCGACAGTTTTTGTGGTTTTTAATACGTCGTGGATTTGCTGAAAATTCATGGGAAAACTAAGTTTTTGATTTTGGTCTTTATATTTCTGAAATATGTCTTTTTTTTTGTGTTTGTTCTTGATGCGATCTTTTGTGGTACAAATTTTTTCATTTTCCAGGACAGTGTGTGGCTAGTTAAGAAGTCTTGATGAGTTCATTAATGTTCCAATCATCAATTTCTCTGGGTTAGCGATCGTTCAGAAGCGGATTTGAGCTGTGGTGATTTTTTGTCCGAAGAAAGTTGTCGTCACAAATTGGTAGTTTCCACTAGCTTCTGGTCTTGGCTACTGAATGTTTCTTCAGTTTTGACATCTTTGAAATAGACAGCGACAGTTTTTTTGGTTTCTTAATACGTTGTGGGTTTGCTGAAAATTCATGGGAAAACTAAGTTTTTGATTTTGGTCTTTATATTTCTGAAATATGTCTTTTTTTTGTGTTTGTTCTTGATGCGATCTTTTGTGGTACAAATTTTTTCATTTTCCAGGACAGTGTGTGGCTAGTTAAGAAGTCTTGATGAGTTCATTAATGTTCCAATCATCAATTTTTCTGGGTTAGCGATCGTTCAGAAGCGGATTTGTGCTGTGGTGATTTTTGTCCGAAGAAAATTGTCGTCACAAATTGGTAGTTTCCACTAGCTTCTGGTCTTGGCTACTGAATGTTCCTTCAGTTTTGGCATCTTTGAAGTATACGGCGACAGTTTTTGTGGTTTTTAATACGTCGTGGATTTGCTGAAAATTCATGGGAAAACTAAGTTTTTGATTTTGGTCTTTATATTTCTGAAATATGTCTTTTTTTTTGTGTTTATTCTTGATGCGATCTTTTGTGGTACAAATTTTTTCATTTTCCAGGACAGTGTGTGGCTAGTTAAGAAGTCTTGATGAGTTCATTAATGTTCCAATCATCAATTTCTCTGGGTTAGCGATCGTTCAGAAGCGGATTTGAGCTGTGGTGATTTTTGTCCGAAGAAAATTGTCGTCTTAAATTGGTAGTTTCCACTAGCTTCTGGTCTTGGCTACTGAATGTTCCTTCAGTTTTGGCATCTTTGAAGTATACGGCGACAGTTTTTGTGGTTTTTAATACGTCGTGGATTTGCTGACAATTCATGGGAGTACTAAGTTTTTGATTTTGGTCTTTATGTTTCTGAAATATGTCTTTTTTTGTGTTTGTTCTTGATGCGATCTTTTGTGGTACAAAATTTTTCATTTTCCAGGACAGTGTGTGGCTAGTTAAGAAGTTTTGATGAGTTCATTGTTGTTCCAATCATCAATTTCACTGGGTTAGCGATCGTTGCAGAAGCGGATTTGTGCTGTGGCGATTTTTGTCCCAAGAAAGTTGTCGTCACAAATTGGTAGTTTCCACTAGCTTCTGGTCTTGGCTACTGAATGTTCCTTCAGTTTTGACATCTTTGAAATATACAGCGACAGTTTTTTGGTTGATAATACGTTGTGGGTTTGATGACAATTCTTGGGAGTACTAAGTCTTTGATTTTGGTCTTTATGTTTCTGAAATATGTCTTTTTTTGTGTTTGTTCTTGATGCGATCTTTTGTGGTACAAACTTTTTCATTTTCCAGGACAGTGTGTGGCTAGTTAAGAAGTCTTGATGAGTTCATTGTTGTTCCAATCATCAATTTCACTGGGTTCGCGATCGTTGCAGAAGCGGATTTGTGCTGTGGTGATTTTTGTCCGAATAAAGTTGTCGTCACAAATTGGTAGTTTCCACTATCTTCTGGTCTTGGTTAATGAATGTTTCTTCAGTTTTGACATCTTTGAAATGGGCAGCGCTGATTTTTTGGCTAGTTAATGCGATTTGGGTATGTTGACTGTTCATGGGATTTCTGGATTTTGTTGTTTATGTTTCTGAAATACTTCTTTTTTTGTGTTTGTTCTTGATACGATCTTTTGTTGTACAAATTTTTTCATTTTCCAGGACAGTGTGTGGCTAGTTAAGATCTCTTGATGAGTTCATTAATGTTCCAATCATCAATTTCTCTGGGTTAGCGATCGTTCAGAAGCAGATTTGTGCTGTGGTGATTTTTGTCCGAAGAAAATTGTCGTCACAAATTGGTAGTTTCCACTAGCTTCTGGTCTTGACTACTGAATGTTCCTTCAGTTTTGGCATCTTTGAAGTATACGGCGACAGCTTTTGTGGTTTTTAATACGTCGTGGATTTGCTGACAATTCATGGGAGTACTAAGTTTTTGATTTTGGTCTTTATGTTTCTGAAATATGTCTTTTTTTTGTGTTTGTTCTTGATGCGATCTTTTGTGGTACAAAATTTTTCATTTTCCAGGACAGTGTGTGGCTAGTTAAGAAGTCTTGATGAGTTCATTGTTGTTCCAATCATCAATTTCACTGGGTTCGCGATCGTTGCAGAAGCGGATTTGTGCTGTGGTGATTTTTGTCCGAATAAAGTTGTCGTCACAAATTGGTAGTTTCCACTACCTTCTGGTCTTGGTTAATGAATGTTTCTTCAGTTTTGACATCTTTGAAATAGGCAGGGCTGATTTTTTGGCTGGTTAATGCGATTTGGGTATGTTGACTGTTCATGGGATTTCTGGATTTTGGTGTTTATGTTTCTGAAATACTTCTTTTTTTGTGTTTGTTCTTGATACGATCTTTTGTTGTACAAATTTTTTCATTTTCAGGACAGTGTGTGGCTAGTTAAGAAGTCTTGATGAGTTAATTAATGTTCCAATCATCAATTTCTCTGGGTTAGCGATCGTTCAGAAGCGGATTTGTGCTGTGGTGATTTTTGTCCGAAGAAAATTGTCGTCACAAATTGGTAGTTTCCACTAGCTTCTGGTCTTGACTACTGAATGTTCCTTCAGTTTTGGCATCTTTGAAGTATACGGCGACAGCTTTTGTGGTTTTTAATACGTCGTGGATTTGCTGACAATTCATGGGAGTACTAAGTTTTTGATTTTGGTCTTTATGTTTCTGAAATATGTCTTTTTTTTGTGTTTGTTCTTGATGCGATCTTTTGTGGTACAAAATTTTTCATTTTCCAGGACAGTGTGTGGCTAGTTAGGAAGTCTTGATGAGTTCATTGTTGTTCCAATCATCAATTTCACTGGGTTAGCGATCGTTGCAGAAGCGGATTTGTGCTGTGGCGATTTTTGTCCCAAGAAAGTTGTCGTCACAAATTGGTAGTTTCCACTAGCTTCTGGTCTTGGCTACTGAATGTTCTTTCAGTTTTGACATCTTTGAAATATACAGCGACCGTTTTTTTGGTTGTTAATACGTTGTGGGTTTGCTGACAACTCTTGGGATTACTAAGTCTTTGATTTTGGTCTTTATGTTTCTGAAATATGTCTTTTTTTGTGTTTGTTCTTGATGCGATCTTTTGTGGTACAAATTTTTTCATTTTCCAGGACAGTGTGTGGCTAGTTAAGAAGTCTTGATGAGTTCATTGTTGTTCCAATCATCAATTTCACTGGGTTCGCGATCGTTGCAGAAGCGGATTTGTGCTGTGGTGATTTTTGTCCGAAGAAAGTTGTCCTCACAAATTGGTAGTTTCCACTACCTTCTGGTCTTGGTTAATGAATGCTTCTTCAGTTTTGACATCTTTGAAATGGGCAGCGCTGATTTTTTGGCTGGTTAATGCGCTTTGGGTATGTTGACTGTTCATGGGATTTCTGGATTTTGGTGTTTATGTTTCTGAAATACTTCTTTTTTTGTGTTTGTTCTTGATACGATCTTTTGTGGTACAAATTTTTTCATTTTCCAGGACAGTGTGTGGCTAGTTAAGAAGTCTTGATGAGTTAATTGTTGTTCCAATCATCAATCTCACTGGGTTAGCGATCGTTGCAGAAGCGGATTTGAGCTGTGGCGATTTTTGTCCCAAGAAAGTTGTCGTCACAAATTGGTAGTTTCCACTAGCTTCTGGTCTCGGCTACTGAATGTTCCTTCAGTTTTGACATCTTTGAAATATACAGCGACAGTTTTTTTGGTTGTTAATACGTTGTGGGTTTGCTGACAATTCTTGGGAGTACTAAGTCTTTGATTTTGGTCTTTTTGTTTCTGAAATATGTCTTTTTTTGTGTTTGTTCTTGATGCGATCTTTTGTGGTACAAATTTTTTCATTTTCCAGGACAGTGTGTGGCTAGTTAAGAAGTCTTGATGAGTTCATTGTTGTTCCAATCATCAATTTCACTGGGTTAGCGATCGTTGCAGAAGCGGATTTGTGCTGTGGCGATTTTTGTCCCAAGAAAGTTGTCGTCACAAATTGGTAGTTTCCACTAGCTTCTGGTCTTGGCTACTGAATGTTCCTTCAGTTTTGACATCTTTGAAATATACAGCGACAGTTTTTTTGGTTGTTAATACGTTGTGGGTTTGCTGACAATTCTTGGGATTACTAAGTCTTAGATTTTGGTCTTTATGTTTCTGAAATATGTCTTTTTTTGTGTTTGTTCTTGATGCGATCTTTTGTGGTACAAATTTTTTCATTTTCCAGGACAGTGTGTGGCTAGTTAAGAAGTCTTGATGAGTTCATTGTTGTTCCAATCATCAATTTCACTGGGTTCGCGATCGTTGCAGAAGCGGATTTGTGCTGTGGCGATTTTTGTCCCAAGAAAGTTGTCGTCACAAATTGGTAGTTTCCACTACCTTCTGGTCTTGGTTAATGAATGCTTCTTCAGTTTTGACATCTTTGAAATGGGCAGCGCTAATTTTTTGGCTGGTTAATGCGCTTTGGGTATGTTGACTGTTCATGGGATTTCTTGATTTTGGTCTTTTTGTTTCTGAAATATGTCTTTTTTTGTGTTTGTTCTTGATGCGATCTTTTGTGGTACAAATTTTTTCATTTTCCAGGACAGTGTGTGGCTAGTTAAGAAGTCTTGATGAGTTCATTGTTGTTCCAATCATCAATTTCACTGGGTTAGCGATCGTTGCAGAAGCGGATTTGTGCTGTGGCGATTTTTGTCCCAAGAAAGTTGTCGTCACAAATTGGTAGTTTCCACTAGCTTCTGGTCTTGGCTACTGAATGTTCCTTCAGTTTTGACATCTTTGAAATATACAGCGACAGTTTTTTTGTTTTTTAATACGTTGTGGGTTTGCTGACAATTCTTGGGATTACTAAGTCTTAGATTTTGGTCTTTATGTTTCTGAAATATGTCTTTTTTTGTGTTTGTTCTTGATGCGATCTTTTGTGGTACAAATTTTTTCATTTTCCAGGACAGTGTGTGGCTAGTTGAGAAGTCTTGATGAGTTCATTGTTGTTCCAATCATCAATTTCACTGGGTTCGCGATCGTTGCAGAAGCGGATTTGTGCTGTGGCGATTTTTGTCCCAAGAAAGTTGTCGTCACAAATTGGTAGTTTCCACTAGCTTCTGGTCTTGGCTACTGAATGTTCCTTCAGTTTTGACATCTTTGAAATATACAGCGACAGTTTTTTTTGTTGTTAATACGTGGTGGGTTTGCTGACAATTCTTGGGATTACTAAGTCTTAGATTTTGGTCTTTATGTTTCTGAAACACTTCTTTTTTTTGTGTTTGTTCTTGATACGATCTTTTGTGGTACAAATTTTTTCATTTTCCAGGACAGTGTGTGGCTAGTTAAGAAGTCTTGATGAGTTCATTGTTGTTCCAATCATCAATCTCACTGGGTTAGCGATCGTTGCAGAAGCGGATTTGTGCTGTGGCGATTTTTGTCCCAAGAAAGTTGTCGTCACAAATTGGTAGTTTCCACTAGCTTCTGGTCTCGGCTACTGAATGTTCCTTCAGTTTTGACATCTTTGAAATATACAGCGACAGTTTTTTTTGGTTGTTAATACGTTGTGGGTTTGCTGACAATTCTTGGGAGTACTAAGTCTTTGATTTTGGTCTTTATGTTTCTGAAATATGTCTTTTTTTGTGTTTGTTCTTGATGCGATCTTTTGTGGTACAAATTTTTTCATTTTCCAGGACAGTGTGTGGCTAGTTAAGAAGTCTTGATGAGTTCATTGTTGTTCCAATCATCAATTTCACTGGGTTCGCGATCGTTGCAGAAGCGGATTTGTGCTGTGGTGATTTTTGTCCGAAGAAAGTTGTCCTCACAAATTGGTAGTTTCCACTACCTTCTGGTCTTGGTTAATGAATGCTTCTTCAGTTTTGACATCTTTGAAATGGGCAGCGCTGATTTTTTGGCTGGTTAATGCGCTTTGGGTATGTTGACTGTTCATGGGATTTCTGGATTTTGGTGTTTATGTTTCTGAAATACTTCTTTTTTTGTGTTTGTTCTTGATGCGATCTTTTGTGGTACAAATTTTTTCATTTTCCAGGACAGTGTGTGGCTAGTTAAGAAGTCTTGATGAGTTAATTATTGTTCCAATCATCAATTCTAATGGGTTAGCGATCGTTGCAGTAGCGGATTTGCGCTGTGGTGATTTTTTGTCCGAAGAAAGTTGTCGTCACAATTTCGTAGTTTCCACTAGATTCTGGTCTTGGCTACTGAATGTTTCTTCAGTTTTGACACTTTTGAAATAAACAGCGACATTTTTTTGGGTTGTTCATGCGTTGTGGGGTTGCTGACAGTTCATGGGAGTACTAAGTTTTCGATTCTGGTCTTTATGTTCCTGAAATATGTCTTCTGTGTTTGTTCTTGATACGATCTTTTGTTTTACAGTTTTTTTCATTTTCCAGGACAGTGTGTGGCTAGTTAAGAAGTCTTGATGAGTTCATTGTTGTTCCAATCATCAATTTCACTGGGTTAGCGATCGTTGCAGAAGCGGATTTGTGCTGTGGTGATTTTTGTCCGAAGAAAGTTGTCGTCACAAATTGGTAGTTTCCACTACCTTCTGGTCTTGGTTAATGAATGCTTCTTCAGTTTTGACATCTTTGAAATGGGCAGCGCTGATTTTTTGGCTGGTTAATGCGCTTTGGGTATGTTGACTGTTCATGGGATTTCTGGATTTTGGTGTTTATGTTTCTGAAATACTTCTTTTTTTGTGTTTGTTCTTGATGCGATCTTTTGTGGTACAAATTTTTTCATTTTCCAGGACAGTGTGTGGCTAGTTAAGAAGTCTTGATGAGTTAATTGTTGTTCCAATCATCAATTCTAATGGGTTAGCGATCGTTGCAGTAGCGGATTTGCGCTGTGGTGATTTTTTGTCCGAAGAAAGTTGTCGTCACAATTTCGTAGTTTCCACTAGCTTCTGGTCTTGGCTACTGAATGTTTCTTCAGTTTTGACACTTTTGAAATAAACAGCGACATTTTTTTGGGTTGTTCATGCGTTGTGGGGTTGCTGACAGTTCATGGGAGTACTAAGTTTTCGATTTTGGTCTTTATGTTCCTGAAAAATGTCTTCTGTGTTTGTTCTTGATGCGATCTTTTGTGGTACAATTTTTTTCATTTTCCAGGACAGTGTGTGGCTAGTTAAGAAGTCTTGATGAGCGCATTGGTGTTCCAATCATCAGTTCTACTAGGTTAGCGATCGTTGCAGAAGCGGATTTGCGCTGTGGTGATTTTTTGCCCGAAGAAAGTTGTCGTCACAAATTCGTAGTTTCCACTAGCTTCTGGTCTTGGCTACTGAATTTTTTTTCAGTTTTGACATTTTTGAAATAAACAGCGACATTTTTTTGGGTTTTTAATGCGTTGTGGGTTTGCTGACAGTTCATGGGAGTACTAAGTTTTCGATTTTGGTCTTAATGTTCCTGAAATATGTTTTCTGTGTTTGTTCTTGATGCGATCTTTTGTGGTACAAATTTTTTCATTTTTCAGGACACTGTGTGGCTAGTTAAGCCATCTTGATGTTTTCATTGTTGTTCCATTCATCAGTTCTACTCAGTTAACGATCGTTGCGGAAGCGGATTTGCTCTGTGGTAATTTTTTGTCCGAAAAAAGTTCTCGTCAAAAATTGGTAGTTTCCATTAGCTTCTGGTCTTGGTTACTGAATGCTTTTCAGTTTTGACATCTTTGAAATGGGCAGCGCTGCTTTTTTGGTTTGTTAATGCGTTTTGGGTGTGCTGACTGTTCATTGGACTTCTGGGTTTTAGATTTTGGTATTTATGTTTCTGAAATATGTCTTTTTTGTGTTCATCCTTGATGCGATTTTTTGTGGTACAAATTTTTTCATTTTCCAGGACAGTGTGTGGCTAGTTAAGAAGTGTTGATTAGTTCATTAATGTTCCATTCATCAGTTCTACTCGGTTAGCAATCGTTGCAGAAGCGGATTTTCTCTGTGGTAATTTTTTGTCCGAAAAAAGTTCTCGTCACAAATTGGTGAATTCCATTAGCTTCTGGTCTTGGTTACTGAATGCTTCTTCAGTTTTGACATCTTTGAAAAACGCAGCGCTGCTTTTTTGGTTTATTAATGCGTTTTGGGTATGTTGATTGTTCATTGGACATCTGGGTTTTGGATTTTGGTACTTATGTTTCTGAAATATGTCTTTTTTGTGTTCATCCTTGTTGCGATTTTTTGTGGTACAATTTTTTTCAATTTCCAGGACAGTGTGTGGCTAGTTAAGAAGTCTTGATGAGTTCATTGTTGTTCCAATCATCAATTCTACTGGGTTAGCGATCGTTGCAGAAGCGGATTTGCGCTTTGGTGATTTTTTGTCCGAAGAAAGTTGTCATAAATTGGTAGTTTCTACTAGCTTCTGGTCTTGGCTTCAGATTGTTTCTTCAGTTTTGACATCTTTGAAGTACACAGCGACATTTTTTTTTGGGTTGTTATTGCGTTGTGGGTTTGCTGACAGTTCATGGGAGTACTAAGTTTTTGATTTTGGTCTTTATATTTCTGAAATATGTCTTTTTTGTGTTCATCCTTGATGCGATTTTTTGTGGTACAAATTTTTTCATTTTCCAGGACAGTGTGTGGCTAGTTAAGAAGTGTTGATTAGTTCATTAATGTTCCATTCATCAGTTCTACTCGGTTAGCAATCGTTGCAGAAGCGGATTTTCTCTGTGGTAATTTTTTGTCCGAAAAAAGTTCTCGTCACAAATTGGTGAATTCCATTAGCTTCTGGTCTTGGTTACTGAATGCTTCTTCAGTTTTGACATCTTTGAAAAACGCAGCGCTGCTTTTTTGGTTTATTAATGCGTTTTGGGTATGTTGATTGTTCATTGGACTTCTGGGTTTTGGATTTTGGTACTTATGTTTCTGAAATATGTCTTTTTTGTGTTCATCCTTGTTGCGATTTTTTGTGGTACAATTTTTTTCAATTTCCAGGACAGTGTGTGGCTAGTTAAGAAGTCTTGATGAGTTCATTGTTGTTCCAATCATCAATTCTACTGGGTTAGCGATCGTTGCAGAAGCGGATTTGCGCTTTGGTGATTTTTTGTCCGAAGAAAGTTGTCATAAATTGGTAGTTTCTACTAGCTTCTGGTCTTGGCTTCAGATTGTTTCTTCAGTTTTGACATCTTTGAAGTACACAGCGACATTTTTTTTGGGTTGTTATTGCGTTGTGGGTTTGCTGACAGTTCATGGGAGTACTAAGTTTTTGATTTTGGTCTTTATATTTCTGAAATATGTCTTTTTTGTGTTCATCCTTGATGCGATTTTTTGTGGTACAAATTTTTTCATTTTCCAGGACAGTGTGTGGCTAGTTAAGAAGTGTTGATTAGTTCATTAATGTTCCATTCATCAGTTCTACTCGGTTAGCAATCGTTGCAGAAGCGGATTTTCTCTGTGGTAATTTTTTGTCCGAAAAAAGTTCTCGTCACAAATTGGTGAATTCCATTAGCTTCTGGTCTTGGTTACTGAATGCTTCTTCAGTTTTGACATCTTTGAAAAACGCAGCGCTGCTTTTTTGGTTTATTAATGCGTTTTGGGTATGTTGATTGTTCATTGGACTTCTGGGTTTTGGATTTTGGTACTTATGTTTCTGAAATATGTCTTTTTTGTGTTCATCCTTGTTGCGATTTTTTGTGGTACAATTTTTTTCAATTTCCAGGACAGTGTGTGGCTAGTTAAGAAGTCTTGATGAGTTCATTGTTGTTCCAATCATCAATTCTACTGGGTTAGCGATCGCTGCAGAAGCGGATTTGCGCTTTGGTGATTTTTTGTCCGAAGAAAGTTGTCATAAATTGGTAGTTTCTACTAGCTTCTGGTCTTGGCTTCAGATTGTTTCTTCAGTTTTGACATCTTTGAAGTACACAGCGACATTTTTTTGGGTTGTTATTGCGTTGTGGGTTTGCTGACAGTTCATGGGAGTACTAAGTTTTTGATTTTGGTCTTTATATTTCTGAAATATGTCTTTTTTTGTGTTTGTTCTTGATGCAATCTCTTGTGGTACAAATTTTTTCATTTTTCAGGACACTATGTGGCTAGTTAAGTCATCTTGATGTGTTCATTATTGTTCCATTCATCAACTGTACTGGGTTAGCGGTCGTTGCAGAAGCGGATTTTCGCTGTGATGATTTTCTGTCTGAAAAAAGTTGTCGTCACAACTTGGTAGTTTCCACTAGCGTCTGGTCTCGGCTAATGAATGTTTCTTCAGTTTTGACATCTTTGAAGTACACAGCGACATTTTTTTTGGGTTGTTATTGCGTTGTGGGTTTGCTGACAGTTCATGGGAGTACTAAGTTTTTGATTTTGGTCTTTATATTTCTGAAATATGTCTTTTTTTGTGTTCATCCTTGATGCGATTTTTTGTGGTACAAATTTTTTCATTTTCCAGGACAGTGTGTGGCTAGTTAAGAAGTGTTGATTAGTTCATTAATGTTCCATTCATCAGTTCTACTCGGTTAGCAATCGTTGCAGAAGCGGATTTTCTCTGTGGTAATTTTTTGTCCGAAAAAAGTTCTCGTCACAAATTGGTGAATTCCATTAGCTTCTGGTCTTGGTTACTGAATGCTTCTTCAGTTTTGACATCTTTGAAAAACGCAGCGCTGCTTTTTTGGTTTATTAATGCGTTTTGGGTATGTTGATTGTTCATTGGACTTCTGGGTTTTGGATTTTGGAACTTATGTTTCTGAAATATGTCTTTTTTGTGTTCATCCTTGTTGCGATTTTTTGTGGTACAATTTTTTTCAATTTCCAGGACAGTGTGTGGCTAGTTAAGAAGTCTTGATGAGTTCATTGTTGTTCCAATCATCAATTCTACTGGGTTAGCGATCGTTGCAGAAGCGGATTTGCGCTTTGGTGATTTTTTGTCCGAAGAAAGTTGTCATAAATTGGTAGTTTCTACTAGCTTCTGGTCTTGGCTTCAGATTGTTTCTTCAGTTTTGACATCTTTGAAGTACACAGCGACATTTTTTTTGGGTTGTTAATGCGTTGTCGGTTTGCTGACAGTTCTTGGGAGTACTAAGTTTTTGACTTTGGTCTTTATGTTTCTGAAATATGTCTTTTTTGCGTTTGTTCTTGATGCGATCTTTTGTGGTACAAGTTTTCTTTTCATTTTTCAGGACACTGTATGGCTATTTAAGTCATCTTGATGTGTTCATTATTGTTCCATTCGTCAGTTCTATTGGGTTAGAGATCGTTGCAGAAGCGGATTTGCTCTGTGGTAATTTTTTATCCCAAAAAAGTTGTCGTCACAAATTGGTAGTTTCCACTAGCTTCTGGTCTTGGCTACTGAGTGTTTCTTCAGTTTTGACATCTTTGAAATAAACAGCGACATTTTTTTGGGTTGTTCATGCGTTGTGGGGTTGCTGACAGTTCATGGGAGTACTAAGTTTTCGATTTTGGTCTTTATGTTCCTGAAATATGTCTTCTGTGTTTGTTCTTGATGCGATCTTTTGTGGTACAACTTTTTTCATTTTCCAGGACAGTGTGTGGCTAGTTAAGAAGTCTTGATGAGCTCATTGGTGATCCAATCATCAGTTCTACTAGGTTAGCGATCGTTGCAGAAGCGGATTTTTGCTGTGGTGATTTTTTGCCCGAAGAAAGTTGTCGTCACAAATTCGTAGTTTCCACTAGCTTCTGGTCTTGGCTACTGATTTTGTTTTTCAGTTTTGACATTTTTGAAATAAACAGCGACATTTTTTTGGGTTTTTAATGCGTTGTGGGTTTGCTGACAGTTCATGGGAGTACTAAGTTTTCGATTTTGGTCTTAATGTTCCTGAAATATGTTTTCTGTGTTTGTTCTTGATGCGATCTTTTGTGGTACAAATTTTTTCATTTTTCAGGACACTGTGTGGCTAGTTAAGCCATCTTGATGTTTTCATTGTTGTTCCATTCATCAGTTCTACTCAGTTAGCGATCGTTGCGGAAGCGGATTTGCTCTGTGGTAATTTTTCGTCCGAAAAAAGTTCTCGTCAAAAATTGGTAGTTTCCATTAGCTTCTGGTCTTGGTTACTGAATGCTTCTTCAGTTTTGACATCTTTGAAATGGGCAGCGCTGCTTTTTTGGTTTGTTATTGCGTTTTGGGTGTGCTGACTGTTCATTGGACTTCTGGGTTTTAGATTTTGGTATTTATGTTTCTGAAATATGTCTTTTTTGTGTTCATCTTTGATGCGATTTTTTGTGGTACAAATTTTTTCATTTTCCAGGACAGTGTGTGGCTAGTTAAGAAGTGTTGATTAGTTCATTAATGTTCCATTCATCAGTTCTACTCGGTTAGCGATCGTTGCAGAAGCGGATTTTCTCTGTGGTAATTTTTTGTCCGAAAAAAGTTCTCGTCACAAATTGGTGAATTCCATTAGCTTCTGGTCTTGGTTACTGAATGCTTCTTCAGTTTTGACATCTTTGAAAAACGCAGCGCTGCTTTTTTGGTTTGTTAATGCGTTTTGGGTATGTTGATTGTTCATTGGACTTCTGGGTTTTGGATTTTGGTACTTATGTTTCTGAAATATGTCTTTTTTGTGTTCATCCTTGATGCGATTTTTTGTGGTACAATTTTTTTCAATTTCCAGGACAGTGTGTGGCTAGTTAAGAAGTCTTGATGAGTTCATTGTTGTTCCAATCATCAATTCTACTGGGTTAGCGATCGTTTCAGAAGCGGATTTGCGCTTTGGTGATTTTTTGTCCGAAGAAAGTTGTCATAAATTGGTAGTTTCTACTAGCTTCTGGTCTTGGCTTCAGATTGTTTCTTCAGTTTTGACATCTTTGAAGTACACAGCGACATTTTTTTTGGGTTGTTAATGCGTTGTGGGTTTGCTGACAGTTCATGGGAGTACTAAGTTTTTGATTTTGGTCTTTATATTTCTGAAATATGTCTTTTTTTGTGTTTGTTCTTGATGCGATCTCTTGTGGTACAAATTTTTTCATTTTTCAGGACACTGTGTGGCTAGTTAAGTCATCTTGATGTGTTCATTATTGTTCCATTCATCAACTGTACTAGGTTAGCGATCGTTGCAGAAGCGGATTTGCGCTGTGATGATTTTCTGTCTGAAAAAAGTTGTCGTCACAACTTGGTAGTTTCCACTAGCGTCTGATCTCGGCTAATGAATGTTTCTTCAGTTTTGACAACCAAAAAATACAGCGACACTTTTTTGGTTTGTTATTGCGCCGTGGGTTTGCTGACAGTTCTTGGGAGTACTAAGTTTTTGACTTTGGTCTTTATGTTTCTGAAATATGTCTTTTTTGCGTTTGTTCTTGATGCGATCTTTTGTGGTACAAGTTTTCTTTTCATTTTTCAGGACACTGTATGGCTATTTAAGTCATCTTGATGTGTTCATTATTATTCCATTCGTCAGTTCTATTGGGTTAGAGATCGTTGCAGAAGCGGATTTGCTCTGTGGTAATTTTTTATCCCAAAAAAGTTGTCGTCACAAATTGGTAGTTTCCACTAGCTTCTGGTCTTGGCTACTGAGTGTTTCTTCAGTTTTGACATCTTTGAAATACACAGCGACATTTTTTGGGTTGTTAATGCGTTGTGGGTTCCTGGGAGTACTAGGTTTTTGATTTTGGTTTTTATGTTTCTGAAATATGTCTTTTTTATGTTTGTTCTTGATGCGATCTTTTGTGGTACAATTTTTTTCATTTTTCAGGACACTGTGTGGCTGGTTAAATCATCTTGATGTTTTCATTGTTTTTCCATTCATCAGTTCTACTAGGTTAGCGATCGTTGCAGAAGCAGATTTGCGCTGTGGTGAATTTTTGTCCGAAGAAAGTTGTCGTCACAAATTGGTAGTTTCCACTAGCTTCTGATCTTGGCTACTGAATGCTTCTTCAGTTTTGACACATCTTTGAAATACGCAGCGCTGCTTTTTTGGTTTGTTAATGCGTTGTGGGTATACTGGTTGTTCCTGGGAGTTCTGGGGTTTGGATTTTGGTGTTTATATTTCTGAAATATGTCATTTTTTGTGTTAATCCTTGATGCAATCTTTTGTGGTTCAAATTTTTTCATTTTTCAGGACATTGTGTGGCTAGTTAAATTATCTTGATGTGTTCATTGTTGTTCCATTCACAAGTTCTACTAGTTTAGCTATCGTTGCATAAGCGGATTTGCTCGGTGGTAATTTTTTGTCCGAAAAAAGTTGTCACAACTTGGTAGTTTCCACTAGCTTCTGGTCTTGGCTACTGAATGCTTCTTCAGTTTTGACACAACTTTCAAATACGCAGCGCTGCTTTTTTGGTTTTTTAATGCGGTTGTGGGTATACTGACTGTTCCTGGGAGTTCTGGGGTTTGGATTTTGGTGTTTATGTTTCTGAAATATATCTTTTTTTGTGTTCATCCTTGATGCGATTTTTTGTGGTACAAATTTTTTCCTTTTCCAGGACAGTGTGTGGCTAGTTAAGAAGTCTTGATGAGTTCATTGTTGTTCCAATCATCAATTCTACTGAGTTAGCGATTGTTGCAGAAGCGGATTTGCGCTGTGGTGATTTTTTGTCCGAAGAAAGTTGTCGTCAAAAATTGGTAGTTTCCACTAGCTTCTGGTCTTGGCTACTGAATCATTCTTCAGTTTTGACATCTTTGAAATACACAGCGATATTTTTTTTGGGTTGTTAATGCCTTGAGGGTTTTCTGACAGTTCATGGGAGTACTAATTTTTTGATTTTGGTCTTTTTGTTTCTGAAATATGTCATTTTTTGTGTTTATCCTTGATGCGATCTTTTGTGGTACAAATTTTTTCATTTTTCAGGACATTGTGTGGCTAGTTACATCATCTTGATGTGTTCATTGTTGTTCCATTCAGCAGTTCTACTGGGTTAGCTATCGTTGCAGAAGCAAATTTGCGCTGTGGTGATTTTTTTCCGAAAAAAGTTGTCGTCACACTACTGGCAGTTTTTCTTTCTTTTTGGTCTTGACTACCAGACATTCCTCTTTTTCATAAATTTGAATGACAGAGCTGCCTTTTTGGGGTTGATAATGCATTTTTAACTTCTTGATGTTACCTGGGAGTGCTTAATATTAGTTCTCAGTTTTTTTCTGTGGAATCATGTCTTTTTATGTGTCTATCAGTGATGTGGTTTTTCTCGTTACAAGTTTTTCCATTTTGATCACAGCGTCTGGCTGATATTATCTTTTCGATGTGCTCATTTTTTTTTCACTTATTCAGTTCTACTAGGGTAGTGGTCATTGCGCTAGTGAATTTGAACTGGAGTGTTTTTGTCTCATTAAAGTTATCACAAATTGGTAGTTACCACTAGCTTCTGGTCTTGGCTACTGAATGTTTCTTCAGTTTTGACATCTTTGAAATAGACATCGACGCTTTTTTGGGTTGTAAATGCGTTGTGGGTATGCTGAAGAATCATGGGAGTACTAAGTTTTTGATTTTTGTCTTCATGTTTCTGAAATATGTCATTTTTTGTGTTCATCCTTGATGCGATTTTTTGTGGTACAAATTTTTTTCATTTTTCAGGACAGTGTGTGGCTAATTAAGAAATCTTGATGTGTTCATTGTTGCTCCATTCATCGATTCTACTGACTTAGCGATCGTTGCAGAAGCGGATTTGCGCTGTGATGGTTTTTTGTCCGAAAAAAGTTGTCGTCACAAATTGGTAGTTTCCACTAGCCTTGGTCTTGGCTACTGAATGTTTCTTCAGTTTTGACATCTTTGAAATACACAGCGACGCTTTTTTGAGTTTTTAATGCGTTGTGGGTATGCTGAAAACTCATGATAGTTCTGGGTTTTGATTTTGGTTTTCGTGTTTCTGAAATATGTCTTTTTTGTGTTCATCCTTGATGCGATTTTTTGTGGTACAATTTTTTTCAGTTTTCAGGACAGTGTGTGGCTAGTTAAGAAATCTTGATGTGTTCATTGTTGCTCCATTCATCGATTCTACTGACTTAGCGATAGTTGCAGAAACGGATTTGCGCTGTGATGGTTTTTTGTCCGAAAAAAGTTGTCGTCACAAATTGGTAGTTTCCACTAGCTTCTGGTCTTGGCTACTGAATGTTTCTTCAGTTTTGACATCTTTGAAACACACAGCGACATTTTTTTGGGTTGTTAATGCGTTGTGGGTTTGCTGACAGTTCATGGCAGTACTAAATTTTTGTTTTTGGCCTGTTTCTGAAATATGTCATTTTTTGTGTTTATCCTTGATGCGATCTTTTGTGGTACAAATTTTTTCATTTTTCAGGACCCTGTGTGGCTAGTTAAGTCATCTTAATGTGTTCATTGTTGTACCATTCATCAGTTCTACTGGGTCAGCGATCGTTGCAGAAGCGGATTTGCGCTGTGATGGTTTTTTGTCCGAAAAAAGTTGTCGTCACAAATTAGTAGTTTCCACTAGCCTTGGTCTTGGCTACTGAATGTTTCTTCAGTTTTGACATCTTTGAAATACACAGCGACATTTTTTTTGGGTTGTGAATGCGTTGTGGGTTTGCTGACAAATCACGGCAGTACTAAGTTTTGGTTTTTGGCCTGTTTCTGAAATATGTCATTTTTTGTGTTTATCCTTGATGCGATCTTTTGTGGTACAAACTTTTTCATTTTTCAGGACCCTGTGTGGCTAGTTAAGTCATCCTAATGTGTTCATTAATGTACCATTCATCAGTTCTACCGGGTTACCGATCGTTGCAGAAGCGAATTTGCGCTGTAGTGATTTTTTGTCCGAAAAAAATTGTCACAGTACTGGCAGTGTTTCTTTCTTTTTGGTCCTGACTAACAGACTTTCCTTGTTTTCATAAATTTGAAAGACAGAGCTGCCTTTTTGGGGTTGATAATGCATTTTTTACTTGTTGATGTTACCTGGGAGTGCTTAATAATTGATTACACTTTTTTCTGTGGAATCATGTCTTTTTATGTGTCTATCAGTGATGCGGTTTTTCTCGTTACAAGATTTTCCATTTTTGATCACAGTGTCTGGCTGATATATTCACTTCGATGTGCTCATTTTTATTCGTTTTTCAGTTCTACTGGGGTAGTGGTCATTGCGCTAGCGAGTTTGAACTGGAGTGTTTTTGTCTCAATAAAGTTATCACAAATTGGTAGTTACCACTAGCTTCTGGTCTTGGCTACTGAATGTTTCTTCAGTTTTGACATCTTTGAAATACACAGCGACGCTTTTTTGGGTTTTTAATGCGTTGTGGGTATGCTGGAGACTTATTGGAGTTCTGGGTTTTAATTTTGGTTTTCGTGATTCTGAAGTATGTCTTTTTTGTGTTCATCCTTGATGCGATTTTATGTGGTACAAATTTTTTCATTTTCAGGACAGTGTGTGGCTAGTTAAGAAATCTTGATGTGTTCATTGTTGCTCCATTCATCGACTCTACTGATTTAGCGATCGTTGCAGAAACGGATTTGCGCTGTGACGGTTTTTTGTCCGAAAAAAGTTGTCGTCACAAATTGGTAGTTTCCCATAGCTTTTGGTCTTGGCTACTGAATGTTTCTTCAGTTTTGACATCTTCGAAATACACAGCGACATTTTTTTTGGGTTGTTAATGCGTTTTGGGTTTGCTGACAGTTCATGGCAGTACTAAGTTTTTGATTTTGGTCTGTTTCTGAAATATGTCATTTTTTGTGTTTATCCTTGATGCGATCTTTTGTGGTACAAATTTTTTCATTTTTCAGGACCCTGTGTGGCTAGTTAAGTCATCTTGATGTGTTCATTGTTGTACCATTCATCAGTTCTACTGGATTAGCGATCGTTGCAGAAGCGAATTTGCGCTGTAGTGATTTTTTGTCCGAAAAAATTGTCACAGTACTGGCAGTTTTTCTTTCTTTTTGGTCTTGACTAACAGACTTTCCTTGTTTTCATAAATTTGAAAGAAAGAGCTGCCTTTTTGGGGTTAATAATGCACATTTTACTTGTTGATGTTACCTGGGAGTGCTTATTACTTGAATTCAGTTTTTTTCTGTGGAATCATGTCTTTTTATAGGTCTATCAGTGATGAGGTTTTTCTCGTTACAAGTTTTTCCATTTTTGATCACAGCGTCTGGCTGATATTATCATTTCGATGTGCTCATTTTGATTCATTTATTCAGTTCTACTGGGGTAGTGTCCATTGCGCTAGCGAATTTGAACTGGAGTGTTTTTGTCTCAATAAAGTTATCACAAATTGGTAGTTACCACTAGCTTCTGGTCTTGGCTACTGAATGTTTCTTCAGTTTTGACATCTTTCAAATAGACAGCGACAATTTTTTGGGTTGTAAATGCGTTGTGGGTTTGCTAAAAATTCATGGGAGTACTAAGTTTTTGACTTTTGTCTTTATGTTTCTGAAATATGTCATTTTTTGTGTTCATCCTTGGTGCGATTTTTTGTGGTACAAATTTTTTCATTTTCCAGGACAGTGTGTGGCTAGTTAAGAAATCTTGATGTGTTCATTGTTGCTCCATTCATCAATTCTACTGACTTAGCGATCGTTGCAGAAGCGGATTTGCGCTGTGATGGTTTTTTGTCCGAAAAAAGTTGTCGTCACAAATTGGTAGTTTCCACTAGCTTTTGGTCATGGCTACTGAAAGTTTCTTCAGTTTTGACATCTTCGAAATACATAGCGACATTTTTTTTGGGTTGTTAATGTGTTTTGGGTTTGCTGAAAGTTCATGGCAGTACTTAGTTTTTGATTTTTGTCGGTTTCTGAAATATGTCATTTTTGTTTTTATCCTTGATGCGATCTTTTGTGGTACAAATTTTTTCATTTTTCAGGACCCTGTGTGGCTAGTTAAGTCATCTTGATGTGTTCCTTGTTGTACCATTCATCAGTTCTACTGGGTTAGCGATCGTTACAGAAGCGGATTTGCGCTGTGGTGATTTTTTGTCCGAAAAAAGTTGTCGTCACAAATTGGTAGTTTCCACTAGCTTCTGGTCTTGGCTACTGAATGTTTCTTCAGTTTTGACATCTTTGAAATACACAGCGACATTTTTTTTGGGTTGTTAATGCGTTGTGGGTTTGCTGACAGTTCATGGCAGTACTAAATTTTTGTTTTTGGCCTGTTTCTGAAATATATCATTTTTTGTGTTTATCCTTGATGCGATCTTTTGTGGTACAAATTTTTTCATTTTTCAGGACCCTGTGTGGCTAGTTAACTCATCTTGATGTGTTCATTGTTGTACCATTCATCAGTTCTACTGGGTTAGCGATCGTTGCAGAAGCGGATTTGCGCTGTGATGGTTTTTTGTCTGAAAAAAGTTGTCGTCACAAATTGGTAGTTTCCACTAGCTTCTGGTCTTGGCTACTGAATGTTTCTTCAGTTTTGACATCTTTTAAATACACAGCGACATTTTTTTGGGTTGTTAATGCGTTGTGGGTTTGCTGACAGTTCACGGCAGTACTAAGTTTTTGTTTTTGGCCTGTTTCTGAAATATGTCATTTTTTGTGTTTATCCTTGATGCGATCTTTTGTGGTACAAATTTTTTCATTTTTCAGGACCCTGTGTGGCTAGTTAAGTCATCTTGATGTGTTCATTGTTGTACCATTCATCAGTTCTACTGGGTTAGCGATTGTTGCAGAAGCGAAGTTGCGCTGTGGTGATTTTTTGTCCGAAAAAGTTGTCGTCACAAATTGGTAGTTTTCACTGGCTTCTGGTCTTGGCAACTGAATGTTTTTTCAGTTTTGACATTTTTGAAATACACAGCAACATTTTTTGGGTTGTTAATGCCTTGTGGGTATGCTAACGGTTCACGGGAGTACTAAGTTTTTGATTTTGGTCGTTATGTTTCTGAAATATGTCATTTTTTGTGTTTATCCTTGATGCAATCTTTTGTGGTTTAATTAATTTTTGTATTTCAGGAGATTGTGTTTCTAGTTAAGTCATCTTGATGTGTTCATTGTTGTTCGATTCATCAGGTCTCCTAGGTTAGCGATCGTTGCAGAAGCGAAGTTGCGCTGTGGTGATTTTTTGTCCGAAAAAGTTGTCGTCACAGTACTGGCAGTTTTTTCTTTTTGGTTTTGACTACCAGACATTCATTGAGTTTTCTTAAGTTTGAAAGACAGCGCTGCCTTTTTGGGGTTGATAATGCATTGTTTTACCTGTTGTTGGTACCTGGGAGTGCTTAGTTTTTGATTTTAGTGTTTTCAAATATTAACAGCTTAATTGTACAATCTGACCTATGCAGAAATGTCAACTTTTAAGGCCACCATCGGAATCTTATGAGATGACTGGGTCGGAAGTCAGCCAATCGATGGCGCCGAGAAGCACATTACTGCCCTATTTTACATTGTAAATCAGTGCAGTATTCTGCTTCTCATCGCCGTCGCTTGGCTGACTTCTGACCCAGTAATTTCATATATGCTTGCGATGGTGGCCTTAGAAAGTGATATTTTTGCATTCGAGTAGTTCTGAATTTGGATCAGAAATCATATCAATGAACATTAATTACGTATGTGTTGAATATTTTCTGTTTTCTCGCACGTGTAAAATTTTGTTTTTATAGGAAATGAATTTATGCTGATGACAGAACTTGCGGATCACAACTGGAGTATGTATGCTTGGAGAATGTTTCCATCAGGAAAACAGGTTTTCTGGCGTTTGAGACAACTCCTCCCTTATGGTTTTGGTTCATCTAGGAGTAGGCTTAGGAAATTTTTGCTCTCTCAAGAGTTGAGGAGATTTGCCTACAGATAATGAAGAGTTTGAGGTTCCAACCTCTAAAACCCCCTGATTTTTCTGTTGGTTCTCTTCTCTGTTCAGAGATTGCACGTCTTATGGGTAAGTTTAAACGCTAATTGAGCCTCATTTGAGTTTCCAAAAAAATGCTTGTCTTACACTTTCCAAAAAATGAAAAAAGGCTTACCGTACAATTTCCATATATGAAAAAATGCTTGTCTTACAATTTCCATTTATGATAAAATGCTTATATTACAATTTGCATTTATGAAAAAAATGTTTATTCTACAATTTCCATATAAGAAAAAATGTTTATCCTACAATTTCCATATATGAAAAAATGTTTATTCTACAATTTCTATATATGAAAAAACGCTTATCCTAGAGTTTTTTAAACAATTTTCTGAGTCTATGAAACTGTAAAAAATTGTAGGACAAGCATTTTTTCATATATGGATATTGTAGGATAAGCATTTTTGGTCAACCCACGCTAAGTTGCATTTGAAACACTATCTACAATTTAAAAAAGTGCTAAACCGTTCTCAAATCAAGCAATATTTTTTTTCGATGTCTTGACCAAAAACAATGTGAGCGACTTTTTTCAAATGCTCGAGCAAAATAACCACTGGAAAATATGTAAGATTTGAGCGGTTTGAGCGGTTTTTTTAGACAATTACGCTCAAAATCTTGCTTCAAAATGAGCGGTTTTTGAACGGTTTATCTAAAAAAACCGCGCAAGATTTGAGCGGTTTGAGCGGTTTTTTTAGACAATTACGCTCAAAATCTTGCTTCAAAATGAGCGGTCTGAGCGGTTTTTGAACGGTTTATCTAAAAAACCGCTCAAAAACCGCGCAAGATTTGAGCGGTTTGAGCGGTTTTTTTAGACAATTACGCTCAAAATCTTGCTTCAAATTAGGTGAAAAGTCTCGACTCGGGATACCACAGGCAAGCTATTAGGACTTATTGATACGTCACTAGGGGCTATATACATCATTTTATACTTTTCATTGCGTGGGGAGGAAGTTTTTCCAATTTTGCATGTAACTTTTTTTAATTATCCAAAACTATTACACTTGCCTTGATACGATTCAGTGTGATAGTCTTTTGCTTAAATTATTTGATGTTTGAACATCATATGACAAAATGATGGATACTGTCCGACATTATCCAAGAAATCCATACAACTACTAAGACAGCTTGAAGTTTTAGTGTAGGTTTCTAATTACACATGCAGTAAATTTAACTGCTGTGTTCAATTTGTCAAAAGTTTAATTTTCTAATCTCAGTTTTGAGGGTTTTTGTCGAATGTTGCTGACTCCTTTTAAAGATGATATAATGATATGGATTTTTTTTTATGCGACACAAAGTGCCAATCACTTTTCGCCAATGCAAAATGATCAAAGTGGAAAAAACCACCTTTTTTTGAAAATCCAACAAAAACGCTGGCGTATCAAAACTTTGACTGTCTGATAAGCGAATTGGTTGTTGAACAACATGTTGTTTCGAATCGTTTGATAGTAAAAACATTTTGAAAAGCGGTCAAGACGGTCGAAATATTTCAGGGTCGAGGTGCTCACTTTATGTTTCGACCGTCTCGACAAAAACTGATTTGTTTCGACTGTGTTTGACCAAAATTCGGTGTTTTTAGACCGTATTTGACCGAAACGATTGTGCTGGTCCGTGCTCGACCCTAGCAACGAATATTTTGACCGTGGTCAACCCCGGAAAAATGTGCTCGACCGTGCTTGAATCAAGCAAATATGTTTCGACCATGCTCGACCGAACTTCAGTATGTATCGACGTCAAACAAATTATTTGTAAGTGTTGAAACTACTTGTACTTTAAACCCAGAACAATTTGAATTAAGCTTAGAATACAGTTGTTCGCATTCTGGATCTAACTCGCGCAAACCGGTGTACACTGGATCTATTGAGACTAGGAGATATAAGAGTAAGATTAAGATTGGTATTAGACTAAGAAGTTGCACGAATCTATCCGACCGAAAACAAGATAGCGTGACGAGCAGACGGTGTACCTTATCTGAAATTACTCTATGAGTATACCCAAACTGATATAACTCAAAATCGTAAATTGTGTTGTAGCGCGCATGTTTCTTGATATAAACAATTTAGTAATTACATTTTTTAATCTGAAAAGTTTCTGACTCAACATATTTTGCGAGTTTTTTAATGAATAACTTGTACACACTTTAGTTTTCAAAATTATAACATGCAAAATGCATGCGGGACTTGACTATTATTATAGTTGCTGGAAAAAACAACCTTTTTTGAAAATCCAACAAAAACGCTGGCGTATCAAAACTTTGACTGTCTGATAAGCGAATTGGTTGTTGAACAACATGTTGTTTCGAATCGTTTGATAGTAAAAACATTTTGAAAAGCGGCCAAGACGGTAGAAAGATTTCAGGGTCGAGGTGCTCACTTTATGTTTCGACCGTCTCGACAAAAACTGATTTGTTTCGACTGTGTTTGACCAAATTTCGGTGTGTTTAGACCGTATTCGACCGAAACGATTGTGCTGGTCCGTGCTCGACCCTAGCAACGAATGTTTCGACCGTGGTCAACCGCGGAAAATTGTGCTCGACCGTGCTTGAATCAAGCAAATATGTTTCGACCATGCTCGACCGAACTTCAGTATGTATCGACTTCAAACAAATTATTTGTAAGTGTTGAAACTACTTGTACTTTCAACACCAGAACAATTTGAATTAAGCTTAGAATACAGTTGTTCGCATTCTGGAACTAACTCGCGCAAACCGGTGTACACTAGATCTATTGAGACTAGGAGATATAAGAGTAAGATTAAGATTGGTATTAGACTAAGAAGTTGCACGAATCTATCCGACCGAAAACAAGATAGCGTGACGAGCAGACGGTGTACCTTATCTGAAATTACTCTATGAGTATACCCAAAATGACATAACTCAAAATCGAAAATTGTGTTGTAGCGCGCATGTTTTTTGATATAAACAATTTAGTAATTACATTTTTTAATCTGAAAAGTTTCTGACTCAACATATTTTGCGAGTTTTTTAATGAATAACTTATACACACTTTAGTTTTCAAAATTATAACATGCAAAATGCATGCGGGACTTGACTATTATTATAGTTGCTGGAAAAAACAACCTTTTTTGAAAATCCAACAAAAACGCTGGCGTATCAAAACTTTGACTGTCTGATAAGCGAATTGGTTGTTGAACAACATGTTGTTTTGAATCGTTTAAAAGTAAAAACATTTTGAAAAGCGGTCAAGACGGTCGAAATATTTCACGGTCGAGGTGCTCACTTTATGTTTCGACCGTCTCGACAAAAACTGATTTGTTTCGACTGTGTTTGACCAAAATTCGATGTGTTTAGACCGTATTCGACCGAAACGATTGTGCTGGTCCGTGCTCGACCCTAGCAACGAATGTTTCGACCGTGGTCAACCCCGGGAAAAAAATGTGCTCAACCGGGCTTGAATCAAGCAAATATGTTTCGACCATGCGCGACCGAACTTCAGTATGTTTCGTCTTCAAACAAATTAGGTTATAAAAAATTAAACTTGATAAATTATGCTTTTCGGGCAACATCTTCTGATATTCTTTTATCAGAGTTATTTACAACCGTTATTAACAACCGTGCTAGAGGTATGTTTCGACCGAGCTCGAGGTATGTTTCGACCCTGCTTGAGGTATGTTTCGACCGTGCACGAGGTATGTTTCGACCGTGCACGAGGTATGTTTCGACCGAGCTCGAGGTATGTTTCGACCCTGCTTGAGGTATGTTTCGACCGTGCACGAGGTATGTTTCGACTGCCGCTCGAGGTATGTCTTCGACCGCGCCCGAGAAATGTTTTAACCGCGCCCGAGGAATGTTTCAACCGCGCATGAGGTATGTTTCGACCGTTGCTCGAGGTATGTATCGACCGTGCTCGAGGTATGTTCCCGACCGTGCTCGAGGTATGTTTCAACCGTGCCTGAGGTATGTTTTGACCGTGCACAAAGTATTTTTCGACCAAGCTCGAGATGTAATTCGATCGCGCTCGAGTTATATTTTGACCTTGCTCGAGGTATGTCTTCGACCGTTCTCGAGGTATGTTTCAACCGTGCTTGAGGAATGTTTCGACCGTGCACGAAGTATTTTTCGACCAAGCTCGAGGCATATTTCAATCGCGCTCGAGTTTTGTTTCGACCTTGCTCGAGATATTTCTTCGACCATTCTCGAGGTATGTTTCAACCGTGCTTGAGGTAGGTTCGACCGTGGACGAGGTATGTTTCGAGCGTCGCTCGATGTAAATTTCTACCGTGCTCGGTGTATGTTTCGACCGTGATCGAGGTATGCTTCAACCGTGCTTGAGGTATGTTTCGATTAAGCACGATGTATGTTTTGACCGTGCTCGAGTTATATTACGAGTGTGCTTGAGGTATGTTTCGACCGTGCTCGAGGTATGTTTCGACCTTGATCGAAGAATGCATCAACGGTGCTCGAGTTATGTTTCGAACGTGCTCGAGGTATGTTTCCACTGTGCTCGAGGTAGCTTTCGACCGTCCTCGAGAGTTGTTTCAACCGTGCTTGAGGTATCTTTCGACAGTTATTCGACGTATATTTCGACCGTCGCTCGGGGTATGTTTCCAACGTACACGAAGTAAGTTTTCGCCCTTGCTCGAGGTATGTTTCAACCATGCGTGAGGTATGATTCGACCGTGCTTGAGGTATCTTTCGGCCGTCGCTCGTGGTGTGTTTCGACCGTCGCGCGAAGTTTGTTTCGACCATGCTCGAGTTATGTTTTCGCCAATGCTCGAGTTATGCTTCGACCGTCCACAAAGTATGTTTCAACTGACTTGAGGTATGATTCGACCATGCACGAGGTAAATTTCGACAGGCGCTCAAGGTTTGTTTCGACCGTTGCCCGAGGTTTGTATCGACGTCGCTCGAAGTATGTTTCGACCGTGCTCGAGGTATGTTCCCGACCATGCTCGAGGTAGTTTCAATGGTGCTTGAGGTATGTTTCGACCCTCCGCCTAGTACTTTTCGACCAAGCTCGAGGTATATTTCGACCGCGCTCGAGTTATGTTTCGACCTTGCTGGAGGTATGTTTCGACCGTTCTCGAGGTGTGTTTCAACCGTGCTTGAGGTATGTTTGACCGTGCACGAGGTATGCTTGGACCGTCGCTCGAGGTATGTTTGAGGTTTCAACAATGCTTGAGGTTTGTTTCGACCGTGCACGAGGTTCGTTTCGACCGTCGCTCGAGGTAAATTTCTAGCGTGCTCGATGTATGGCTCGACCGAGCACGAAATATGTTTCAACCGTGTAAGAGGTATGTTACGAATGTGCTCGAGGTATGTTTCGACCGTGCTCGGGGTATTTTTTTGACCGTGATCGAGGTATGTTTCGATTAAACACGATGTATGTTTCGACCGTGCTCGAGTTATGTTTCGAACGTGCTCGAGGTATGTTTCCACCGTGCTCGAGGTAGCTTTCGACTGTCCTCGAGAGTTGTTTCAACCGCGCTTGAGGTATCTTTCGACAGTTATTCGAGGTATGTTTCGACCGTCGCTCGAGGTATGTTTCCACCGTACACGAGGTAAGTTTTCGCCCTTGCTCGAGGTATGTTTCAACCATGCGTGAGATATGATTCGACCGTGCTTGAGGTATCTTTCGGCCGTCGCTCGTGGTGTGTTTCGACCGTCTTGCGAAGTTTGTCTCGACCATGCTCGAGTTATGTTTTCGGCAATGCTCGAGATATGCTTCGACCGTCCACAAAGTATGTTTCAACTGACTTGAGGTATGTTTCGACCATGCACGAGGTATATTTCGACAGGCGCTCAAGGTATGTTTTAACCGTGCTCGAAGTATGTTTCGACGTGCACGAGTCATGTTTTGACCCTAGCTCGAGGTATGTTTCGACCGTGCTCGAGGTATGTTCCAACCGTGCTTGAGGTATGTTTCGACCGTGCACGATGTATTTTTCGACCAAGCTCGAGGTATATTTCGACCGCGCTCGAGTTATGTTTCGTACTTACTCAAGGTATGTTTCGACCGTGCTCGAGGTATGTTTCAACCTGCTTGAGGTATGTTCGACCGTGCTCGAGGTATGTTTCGACCGTGCTCGAGGTATGTTTCGAACGTCGCGCGAAGTTTGTTTCGACCATGCTCGAGTTATGTTTTCGGCAATGCTCGAGACATGCTTCGACCGTCCACGAAGTATGTTTCAACTGGCTTGAGGTATACTTCGACAGGCGCTCAAGGTATTTTTCTACCGTGCTCGAAATATGCTTCGACCGTGCACGAGTTTGGTTCGACCGTCGCTCGAGGTATGTTTTCGACCATTCATGAGGTATGTTCCCGACCGTGCTCGAGGTATGTTTCAACCGTGCTTGAGGTATGTTTCGACCGTGCACGATGTATTTTTCGACCAAGCTCGAGGTATATTTCGACCGCGCTCGAGTTATGTTTCAACCTTGCTCGAGGTACGTTTCGACCGTGCTCGAAGTATGTTTCGACCTGCTTGAGGTGTGTTCGACCGTGCTCGAGGTATGTTTCGACCGTGCTCGAGGTGTGTTTCAACCATGCTTGAGGTTTGTTTCGACCGTGCACGAGGTTTGTTTCGACCGTCGCTCGATGTAAATTTCGACCGTGCTCGAGTATGGTTCGACCGAGCGCGAAATATGTTTCGACCGTGTTAGAGGTATGTTACGACCGTGCTCGAGGTATGTTTCGACCGTGATCGGGGTATGTTTCGACTGTGTACGAGGTATGTTTCGACCGGGCTCGAAGTATGTTTCGACCGTGCTCGAGGTATGATTCGACCGTGCTCGAGGTATAATTCGACCGTGCTCGAGGAAGGTTTCGACCAAGCTCGAGTTGTGTTTCAACCCTGCTTGAGGTGTCTTTCGGCCGTCGCTCGTGGTATGTTTCGACCGTCACGCGAAGTTTATTTCGACCATGCTCGAGTTATATTTCGACCTCGCTCGAGTTATGTTTCAACCTTGCTCGAGGTACGTTTCGACCGTGCTCGAAGTATGTTTCGACCTGCTTGAGGTATGTTCGACCGTGTTAGAGGTATGTTACGACCGTGCTCGAGGTATGTTTTGACCGTGCTCGAGGTATGTTTCGACTGTGATCGAGGTATGCTTCAAGCAAACTCGAGGTATGCTTCGACCAAGCACGATTTATGTTTCGACCGTGCTCAAGTTATTTTTCGACCGTGCTCGAGGTATTTTTTAACCATGCTTGAACTAAGTTTCGACCGTGCACGGGCTATGCTTCGACCGTACTCGTGTTAAATTTTCGCCCTTGCTCGAGGTATGTTTCAACCGTGCTTGAGGTATGCTTCGACGCTGCACGAGGTCTTTTTCGACCGTGCTCGAGCTATGTTTCGACCGTGCTCGAGGTGTGTTTCAACTGTGTTTGAACTAAATTTTCGCCCTTGCTCGAGGTATGTTTCAACCGTGCTTGAGATATGCTTCGACCAAATACGAGGTGTTTTTCGACGTTGCTCGAGCCATGTTTCGATCGTGCTCGAGGTATATTTCAACCGTGCTTGAACTAAATTTCGACCGTGCTTGAACTAAGTTTTGACCGTGCTCGAGATATGATTCGACCGTGCGCGAGGTATGTTTCGACCGTGAGCGATTTATGTTTCGACCGTGCTAGAAGTATGTTACAACGCTGATTGAGGTTTGTTTCGACCATCCATGCGGTATGTTTCGACCGTGCTCGAGTTATGCTTCGACGGTGCTCGAGGTTTGTTTCGACCGTGCTCGAAGTGGGTTGCGACCATGCTCGATATGTGTTTCAACCGTGCTTGAGGTTTTTTTCGACCGTCGCTCAATGTATGTTTCGACCGTACTCGAGGTAAGTTTTCGCCCTTGCTCGAGGTATGTTTCAACCGTGTGCTTCGATCATGCACGAGTTATTTTTCGACCGTGCTCGAGGTATGTTTCGACCGTGCTCGAGGTATGTTGCAACTGTGTTTGAACTAAGTTTTCGCCCTTGCTCGAGGTATGTTTCAACCGTGCTTGAGGTATGCTTCGACTGTATGCGAGGTATTTTTCGACGGTGCTCGAGCCATGTTTCGACCGTGCTCGAGGTATATTTCAACCATGCTTGAACTAAGTTTCGACCGTGCACGGGGTATGCTTCGACCGTACTCGAGGTAAGTTTTCGCCCTTGCTCGAGGTATGTTTCAATCGTGCTTGAGGTATGCTTCGACGCTGCACGAGGTCTTTTTCGACCGTGCTCGAGCTATGTTTTGACCGTGCTCGAGGTATGTTTCAACTGTGTTTGAACTAAATTTTCGCCCTTGCTCGAGGTATGTTTCAACCGTGCTTGAGGTATGCTTCGACCGTATACGAGGTATTTTTCGACGGTGCTCGAGCCATGTTTCGACCGTGCTCGATGTATATTTCAACTGTGCTTGAACTAAATTTCGACCGTGCTTGAACTAAGTTTCGACCGTGCTCGAGGTATGTTTCGACCGTGCTCGAAATATGTGTCGACCGTGCGCGAGGTATGTTTCGACCGTGCGCGAGTTATGTTTCGACCGTGCTAGAAGTATGTTACAACGCTGCTTGAGGTTTGTTTCGACCATCCATGAGGTATGTTTCGATCGTGCACGAGTTATGCTTCGACGGTGCTCGAGGTTTGTTTCGACCGTGCTCGAAGTGGGTTGCGACCATGCTCGATATGTGTTTCAACCGTGCTTGAGGTTTTTTCGACCGTCGCTCGAGGTATGTTTCGACCGTTGCTCGAAGTATGTTTCGACCGTTCTCGAATTATGTTTTCGACTATGCTCAAGGTGTGTTTCAACCGGGCTCGAGGCATTTTTCGACCGTGCACAAGGTATGCTTCGACGGTATGTTTCAAATGACTTCAGGTATGTTTTGACGATGCACGAGGTATATATTGACCGTCGCTCAAAGTATGTTTCTATCGTAGCCGAGGTTTGCTTCGACTATGCTTGATGTTTGTTTCGACGTGCTCGAGGAATGTTTCAACCGTGCTTGAGGTTTGTTTCGACCGTGCACGATAAATGTTTCGACCGTACTCGAGTTATGTTTCGACCGTGCTCGAGATGTGTTTCAATCGTGCTTGAGGTATCTTTCGGCCGTAGCTCGTGGTATGTTTCGGCCGTCGCGCAAAGTTTGTTTCGACCATGCTCGAGTTATGTTTGCAGCAATGCTCGAGATATGCTACGACCGTCCACAAAGATTGTTTCGACCGAGCTCGAGGTATGTTTTAACTGACTTGAGGTATGTTTCGACCATGCACGAGGTATATTTCGACTGTCGTTCAAGGTCTGTTTCTACCGTGCTCGAGATATGCTTCGATCGTGCACGAAGTTTGGTTCGACCGTCGCTCGAGGTATGTTTCGACCGTGCACGAGATGTGTTTCAACCGTGCTTGAGGTATCTTTCGGCCGTCGCTCGTGGTATGTTTCGGCCGTCGCGCGAAGTTTGTTTCGACCATGCTCGAGTTATGTTTGCGGCAGTGCTCGAGATATGCTTCGACTGTCCATAAATATGTTTCGACCGTGCTCGAGTTATGCTTCGACGGTGCTCGAGGTTTGTTTCGACCGTGCTCGAAGTGGGTTGCGGCCATGCTCGATATGTGTTTCAACCGTGCTTGAGGTTTTTTTCGACCGTCGCTCAATGTATGTTTCGACCGTACTCGAGGTAAGTTTTCGCCCTTGCTCGAGGTATGTTTCAACCGTGCTTGAGGTGTGCTTCGATCATGCACGAGTTATTTTTCGACCGTGCTCGAGGTATGTTTCGACCGTGCTCGAGGTATGTTTCAACTGTGTTTGAACTAAATTTTCGCCCTTGCTCGAGGTATGTTTCAACCGTGCTTGAGGTATGCTTCAACCGTATACGAGGTATTTTTCGACGGTGCTCGAGCCATGTTTCGACCGTGCTCGAGGTATATTTCAACCATGCTTGAACTAAGTTTCGACCGTGCACGGGGTATGCTTCGACCGTACTCGAGGTAAGTTTTCGCCCTTGCTCGAGGTATGTTTCAACCGTGCTTGAGGTATGCTTCGACGCTGCACGAGGTCTTTTTCGACCGTGCTCGAGCTATGTTTTGACCGTGCTCGAGGTATGTTTCAACTGTGTTTGAACTAAATTTTCGCCCTTGCTCGAGGTATGTTTCAACCGTGCTTGAGGTATGCTTCGACCGTATTCGAGGTATTTTTCGACGGTGCTCGAGCACTGTTTCGACCGTGCTCGATGTATATTTCAACCGTGCTTGAACTAAATTTCGACCGTGCTTGAACTAAGTTTCGACCGTGCTCGAGGTATGTTTCGACCGTGCTCGAGATATGTGTCGACCGTGCGCGAGGTATGTTTCGACCGTGCGAGAGTTATGTTTCGACCGTGCTAGAAGTATGTTACAACGCTGCTTGAGGTTTGTTTCGACCATCCATGAGGTATGTTTCGACCGTGCACGAGTTATGCTTCGACGGTGCTCGAGGTTTGTTTCGACCGTGCTCGAAGTGGGTTGCGACCATGCTCGATATGTGTTTCAACCGTGCTTGAGGTTTTTCGGCCGTCGCTCGAGGTATGTTTCGACCGTCGCTCGAAGTATGTTTCGACCGTTCTCGAGTTATGTTTTCGACTATGCTCAAGGTGTGTTTCAACCGGGCTCGAGGCATTTTTCGACCGTGCACAAGGTATGCTTCGACCGTGCTCGAGGTATGTTTCAAATGACTTCAGGTAAGTTTTGACGATGCACGAGGTATATATTGACCGTCGCTCAAAGTATGTTTCTATCGTAGCCGAGGTTTGCTTCGACTATGCTTGATGTTTGTTTCGACGTGCTCGAGGAATGTTTCAACCGTGCTTGAGGTTTGTTTCGACCGTGCACGATAAATGTTTCGACCGTACTCGAGTTATGTTTCGACCGTGCTCGAGATGTGTTTCAATCGTGCTTGAGGTATCTTTCGGCCGTAGCTCGTGGTATGTTTCGGCCGTCGCGCAAAGTTTGGTTCGACCGTCGCTCGAGGTATGTTTCTACCGTGCTCGAGATATGCTTCGATCGTGCACGAAGTTTGGTTCGACCATGCTCGAGTTATGTTTGCGGCAGTGCTCGAGATATGCTTCGACCGTCCACAAAGTATGTTTCGACCGAGCTCGAGGTATGTTTTAACTGACTTGAGGTATGTTTCGACCATGCACGAGGTATATTTCGACTGTCGTTCAAGGTATGTTTCTACCGTGCTCGAGATATGCTTCGATCGTGCACGAAGTTTGGTTCGACCGTCGCTCGAGGTATGTTTCGACCGTACTCGAGGTATGTTTCGACCGTGCTCGAGATGTGTTTCAACCGTGCTTGAGGTATCTTTCGGCCGTCGCTCGTGGTATGTTTCGGCCGTCGCGCGAAGTTTGTTTCGACCATGCTCGAGTTATGTTTGCGGCAAAGCTCGAGATATGCTTCGACCGTCCATAAATATGTTTCGACCGTTCTCGAGGTATGTTTTAACTGACTTGAGGGATGTTTTGACCATCCACGAGGTATATTTTGACCGTCGCCGAAAGTATGTTTCTACCGTAGTCGAGAGTTGCTTCGACTATGCTTGATGTATGTTTCGACCGTGCTCCAGGTATTTTTCAACCGTGCCTGAGATGTGTTTCAATCGTGCTTGAGGTATCTTTCGGCCGTAGCTCGTGGTATGTTTCGACCGTCCACAAAGTATGTTTCGACCGAGCTCGAGGTATGTTTTAACTGACTTGAGGTATGTTTCGACCATGCACGAGGTATATTTCGACTGTCGCTCAAGGTTTGTTTCTACCGTGCTCGAGATATGCTTCGATCGTGCACGAAGTTAGGTTCGACCGTCGCTCGAGGTATGTTTCGACCGTAGCTCGTGGTATGTTTCGACCGTCGCGCAAAGTTTGATTCGACCATGCTCGAGTTATGTTTGCGGCAGTGCTCGAGATATGCTTCGACCGTCCACAAAGTATGTTTCGACCGTTCTAGAGGTATGTTTCAACTGACTTGAGGTATGTTTTCTAGAGGTATATTTCAACCATGCTTGAACTAAGTTTCGACCGTGCACGGGGTATGCTTCGACCGTACTCGAGGTAAGTTTTCGCCATTGCTCCAGGTATGTTTCAACCGTGCTTGAGGTATGCTTCGACGCTGCACGAGGTCTTTTTCGACCGTGCTCGAGCTATGTTTTGACCATGCTCGAGGTATGTTTCAACTGTGTTTGAACTAAATTTTCGCCCTTGCTCGAGGTATGTTTCAACCGTGCTTGAGGTATGCTTCGACCGTATTCGAGGTATTTTTCGACGGTGCTCGAGCACTGTTTCGACCGTGCTCGATGTATATTTCAACCGTGCTTGAACTAAATTTCGACCGTGCTTGAACTAAGTTTCGACCGTGCTCGAGGTATGTTTCGACCGTGCTCGAGATATGTGTCGACCGTGCGCGAGGTATGTTTCGACCGTGCGAGAGTTATGTTTCGACCGTGCTAGAAGTATGTTACAACGCTGCTTGAGGTTTGTTTCGACCATCCATGAGGTATGTTTCGACCGTGCACGAGTTATGCTTCGACGGTGCTCGAGGTTTGTTTCGACCGTGCTCGAAGTGGGTTGCGACCATGCTCGATATGTGCTTCAACCGTGCTTGAGGTTTTTCGGCCGTCGCTCGCGGTATGTTTCGACCGTCGCTCGAAGTATGTTTCGACCGTTCTCGAGTTATGTTTTCGACTATGCTCAAGGTGTGTTTCAACCGGGCTCGAGGCATTTTTCGACCGTGCACAAGGTATGCTTCGACCGTGCTCGAGGTATGTTTCAAATGACTTCAGGTAAGTTTTGACGATGCACGAGGTATATATTGACCGTCGCTCAAAGTATGTTTCTATCGTAGCCGAGGTTTGCTTCGACTATGCTTGATGTTTGTTTCGACGTGCTCGAGGAATGTTTCAACCGTGCTTGAGGTTTGTTTCGACCGTGCACGATAAATGTTTCGACCGTACTCGAGTTATGTTTCGACCGTGCTCGAGATGTGTTTCAATCGTGCTTGAGGTATCTTTCGGCCGTAGCTCGTGGTATGTTTCGGCCGTCGCGCAAAGTTTGTTTCGACCATGCTCGAGTTATGTTTGCGGCAATGCTCGAGATATGCTACGACCGTCCACAAAGATTGTTTCGACCGAGCTCGAGGTATGTTTTAACTGACTTGAGGTATGTTTCGACCATGCACGAGGTATATTTCGACTGTCGTTCAAGGTATGTTTCTACCGTGCTCGAGATATGCTTCGATCGTGCACGAAGTTTGGTTCGACCGTCGCTCGAGGTATGTTTCGACCGTACTCGAGGTATGTTTCGACCGTGCTCGAGATGTGTTTCAACCGTGCTTGAGGTATCTTTCGGCCGTAGCTCGTGGTATGTTTCGGCCGTCGCGCGAAGTTTGTTTCGACCATGCTCGAGTTATGTTTGCGGCAGTGCTCGAGATATGCTTCGACCGTCCATAAATATGTTTCGACCGTTCTCGAGGTATGTTTTAACTGACTTGAGGGATGTTTTGACCATCCACGAGGTATATTTTGACCGTCGCCGAAAGTATGTTTCTACCGTAGTCGAGAGTTGCTTCGACTATGCTTGATGTATGTTTCGACCGTGCTCCAGGTATTTTTCAACCGTGCCTGAGATGTGTTTCAATCGTGCTTGAGGTATCTTTCGGCCGTAGCTCGTGGTATGTTTCGACCGTCGCGCAAAGTTTGTTTCGACCATGCTCGAGTTATGTTTGCGGCAAAGCTCGAGATATGCTTCGACCGTCCATAAATATGTTTCGACCGTTCTCGAGGTATGTTTTAACTGACTTGAGGGATGTTTTGACCATCCACGAGGTATATTTTGACCGTCGCCGAAAGTATGTTTCTACCGTAGTCGAGAGTTGCTTCGACTATGCTTGATGTATGTTTCGACCGTGCTCCAGGTATTTTTCAACCGTGCCTGAGATGTGTTTCAATCGTGCTTGAGGTATCTTTCGGCCGTAGCTCGTGGTATGTTTCGACCGTCCACAAAGTATGTTTCGACCGAGCTCGAGGTATGTTTTAACTGACTTGAGGTATGTTTCGACCATGCACGAGGTATATTTCGACTGTCGCTCAAGGTCTGTTTCTACCGTGCTCGAGATATGCTTCGATCGTGCACGAAGTTAGGTTCGACCGTCGCTCGAGGTATGTTTCGACCGTAGCTCGTGGTATGTTTCGACCGTCGCGCAAAGTTTGATTCGACCATGCTCGAGTTATGTTTGCGGCAGTGCTCGAGATATGCTTCGACCGTCCACAAAGTATGTTTCGACCGAGCTCGAGGTATGTTTTAACTGACTTGAGGTATGTTTCGACCATGCACGAGGTATATTTCGACTGTCGCTCAAGGTCTGTTTCTACCGTGCTCGAGATATGCTTCGATCGTGCACGAAGTTAGGTTCGACCGTCGCTCGAGGTATGTTTCGACCGTAGCTCGTGGTATGTTTCGACCGTCGCGCAAAGTTTGATTCGACCATGCTCGAGTTATGTTTGCGGCAGTGCTCGAGATATGCTTCGACCGTCCACAAAGTATGTTTCGACCATTCTAGAGGTATGTTTCAACTGACTTGAGGTATGTTTTGACCATGCACGAGGTATATTCCGACCGTCGCTCAAAGTATGTTTCTACCGTAGTCGTGATTTGTTTCGACTATGCTTGATGGATGTTTCAATCGTGCACGAGGTATCTTTCGACTGTGCTCGAGTTATGTTTCGATCGTGCTCGAGATGTGTTTCAATCGCGCTTGAGGTATCTTTCGGCCGTAGCTCGTGGTATGTTTCGACCGTCGCGCGAAGTTTGTTTCGACCATGCTCGAGTTCTGATTGCGGCAATGCTCGAGATATGCTACGACCGTCCACAAAGTATGTTTCGACCGAGCTCGAGGTATGTTTTAACTGACTTGAGGTATGTTTCGACCATGCACGAGGTATATTTCGACTGTCGCTCAAGTTCTGTTTCTACCGTGCTCGAGATATGCTTCGATCGTGCACGAAGTTTGGTTCGACCGTCGCTCGAGGTATGTTTCTACCGTGCTCGAGATATGCTTCGATCGTGCACGAAGTTTGGTTCGACCATGCTCGAGTTATGTTTGCGGCAGTGCTCGAGATATGCTTCGACCGTCCACAAAGTATGTTTCGACCGTTCTCCAGGTATGTTTCAACTGACTTGAGGTATGTTTTGACCATGCACGAGGTATATTTCGACTGTCGCTCAAGTTCTGTTTCTACCGTGCTCGAGATATGCTTCGATCGTGCACGAAGTTTGGTTCGACCGTCGCTCAAAGTATGTTTCTACCGTAGTCGTGATTTGTTTCGACTATGCTTGATGTATGTTTCGATCGTGCACGAGGTATGTTTCGATCGTGCTCGAGATGTGTTTCAATCGCGCTTGAGGTATCTTTCGGCCGTAGCTCGTGGTATGTTTCGACCGTCGCGCAAAGTTTGTTTCGACCATGCTCGAGTTATGTTTGCGGCAATGCTCGAGATATGCTACGACCGTCCACAAAGATTGTTTCGACCGAGCTCGAGGTATGTTTTAACTGACTTGAGGTATGTTTCGACCATGCACGAGGTATATTTTGACTGTCGCTCAAGGTTTGTTTCTACAGTGCTCGAGATATGCTTCGACCGGGCACGAAATTTGGTTCGACCATCGGTCGAGGTATGTTTCGAACATCTTCGAGGTATGTTTCGACCGTGCTCGAGGTATGTTTTAACCGTGCTCGAAGAATGTTTCGACGGTGCACGAGTCATGTTTTGACCGCCACTGGAGGTATGTTTCGATCGTACTCGAGGTGTGTTTCGACTGTGTACGAGGTATGTTCCGACCGTGCTCGAGGTATCTTTCGGCCGTAGCTCGTGGTATGTTTTGACCGTCGCGCGAAGTTTGTTTCGACCATGCTCGAGTTATGTTTGCGGCAATGCTCGAGATATGCTACGACCGTCCACAAAATATGTTTTGACCGAGCTCGAGGTATGTTTTAACTGACTTGAGGTATGTTTCGACCATGCACGAGGTATATTTTGACTGTCGCTCAAAGTCCGTTTCTACCGTTTGGTTCGATCGTCGCTCGAGGTATGTTTCGACCATCCTCGAGGTATGCTTCGACCGTGCACTAGTCGTGTTTTGACCGCCACTGGAGGTAGGTTTCGACCATACTCGGGGTATGTTTCGGCTGTGTACGAGGTATGTTTCGACCGTGCTCGAGGTACGTTTCGACCGTGCTCGAGATATGATTCGACCGAGCTCGAGGTATGATTCGACCGTGCTTGAGGTTTGTTTCGACCCATCATGAGGTATGTTTCGACCGTGCTCGAGTTATGTTTCGACCGTGCTCGAGGTTTGCCACGACCATGCTCGAAGTAAGTTTCAAACGTGCTTGAGGTTTGTTTCGACCATTCATGAGGTATGTTTCGACCGTGCTCGAGTTATGTTTTGGCCGTGTTCGAGGTTTGTTTCGACCGTGCTCGAAGTGGCTTGCGAGCATGCTCGATATGTGTTTCAACCGTGCTTGAGGTTTTTTCGACCGTCGCTCGAGGTATGTTTCGACATTCGCTCGAGGTATGTTTCTACCGTGCTCGAGTTAGATTTTCGACATAGCTCAAGGTAGGCTTCGACCGTGCTCGAGGTATGTTTCAACTGACTTGAGGTATATTTGACGTACTCGGGATATGTTTCGACTGTGTATGAGGTATGTTTCGACCGTGCTCGAGGTATGTTTTGACCGTGCTCGAGGTATGCTTCGACCATGCTCGAGGTATGATTCGATCGTGCACGAGGTATGTTTCGATCGTGCTCGAGTTATGTTTCGACGGTGCTCGAGATGTGTTTCAACCGTGCTTGAGGTATCTTTCGGCCGTCGCCCGTGGTATGTTTCGACCGCCGCGCAAAGTTTGTTTCGACCATGCTCGAGTTTTGTTTGCGGCAATGCTCGAAACATGCTTTGACCGTCCACAAAGTATGTTTTGACCGAGCTCGAGATATGTTCCAATTGACATGCGGTATTTTCGACCATGCATGAGGTATATTTTGACTGTCGCTCAAGGTATGTTTCTACCGTGATCAAGATATGCTTCGACCGTGCACGAAGTTTGGTTCGACCGTAGCTCGAGGTATGTTTCGACCTTGCTCGAGGTATGTTTTGACCGTGCTCGAGGTATGCTTCAACTGTGTTTGAACTAAATTTTCGCCCTTGCTCGAGGTATGTTTCGACCGTGCTCGAGGTATATTTCAACCATGCTTGAACTAAGTTTCGACCGTGCACGGGGTATGCTTCGACCGTACTCGAGGTAAGTTTTCGCCCTTGCTCGAGGTATGTTTCAACCGTGCTTGAGGTATGCTTCGACGCTGCACGAGGTCTTTTTCGACCGTGCTCGAGCTATGTTTTGACCGTGCTCGAGGTATGTTTCAACTGTGTTTGAACTAAATTTTCGCCCTTGCTCGAGGTATGTTTCAACCGTGCTTGAGGTATGCTTCGACCGTATTCGAGGTATTTTTCGACGGTGCTCGAGCACTGTTTCGACCGTGCTCGATGTACATTTCAACCGTGCTTGAACTAAATTTCGACCGTGCTTGAACTAAGTTTCGACCGTGCTCGAGGTATGTTTCGACCGTGCTCGAGATATGTGTCGACCGTGCGCGAGGTATGTTTCGACCGTGCGAGAGTTATGTTTCGACCGTGCTAGAAGTATGTTACAACGCTGCTTGAGGTTTGTTTCGACCATCCATGAGGTATGTTTCGACCGTGCACGAGTTATGCTTCGACGGTGCTCGAGGTTTGTTTCGACCGTGCTCGAAGTGGGTTGCGACCATGCTCGATATGTGTTTCAACCGTGCTTGAGGTTTTTCGGCCGTCGCTCGAGGTATGTTTCGACCGTCGCTCGAAGTATGTTTCGACCGTTCTCGAGTTATGTTTTCGACTATGCTCAAGGTGTGTTTCAACCGGGCTCGAGGCATTTTTCGACCGTGCACAAGGTATGCTTCGACCGTGCTCGAGGTATGTTTCAAATGACTTCAGGTAAGTTTTGACGATGCACGAGGTATATATTGACCGTCGCTCAAAGTATGTTTCTATCGTAGCCGAGGTTTGCTTCGACTATGCTTGATGTTTGTTTCGACGTGCTCGAGGAATGTTTCAACCGTGCTTGAGGTTTGTTTCGACCGTGCACGATAAATGTTTCGACCGTACTCGAGTTATGTTTCGACCGTGCTCGAGATGTGTTTCAATCGTGCTTGAGGTATCTTTCGGCCGTAGCTCGTGGTATGTTTCGGCCGTCGCGCAAAGTTTGTTTCGACCATGCTCGAGTTATGTTTGCGGCAATGCTCGAGATATGCTACGACCGTCCACAAAGATTGTTTCGACCGAGCTCGAGGTATGTTTTAACTGACTTGAGGTATGTTTCGACCATGCACGAGGTATATTTCGACTGTCGTTCAAGGTATGTTTCTACCGTGCTCGAGATATGCTTCGATCGTGCACGAAGTTTGGTTCGACCGTCGCTCGAGGTATGTTTCGACCGTACTCGAGGTATGTTTCGACCGTGCTCGAGATGTGTTTCAACCGTGCTTGAGGTATCTTTCGGCCGTCGGTCGTGGTATGTTTCGGCCGTCGCGCGAAGTTTGTTTCGACCATGCTCGAGTTATGTTTGCGGCAGTGCTCGAGATATGCTTCGACCGTCCATAAATATGTTTCGACCGTTCTCGAGGTATGTTTTAACTGACTTGAGGGATGTTTTCACCATCCACGAGGTATATTTTGACCGTCGCCGAAAGTATGTTTCTACCGTAGTCGAGAGTTGCTTCGACTATGCTTGATGTATGTTTCGACCGTGCTCCAGGTATTTTTCAACCGTGCCTGAGATGTGTTTCAATCGTGCTTGAGGTATCTTTCGGCCGTAGCTCGTGGTATGTTTCGACCGTCGCGCAAAGTTTGTTTCGACCATGCTCGAGTTATGTTTGCGGCAAAGCTCGAGATATGCTTCGACCGTCCATAAATATGTTTCGACCGTTCTCGAGGTATGTTTTAACTGACTTGAGGGATGTTTTGACCATCCACGAGGTATATTTTGACCGTCGCCGAAAGTATGTTTCTACCGTAGTCGAGAGTTGCTTCGACTATGCTTGATGTATGTTTCGACCGTGCTCCAGGTATTTTTCAACCGTGCCTGAGATGTGTTTCAATCGTGCTTGAGGTATCTTTCGGCCGTAGCTCGTGGTATGTTTCGACCGTCCACAAAGTATGTTTCGACCGAGCTCGAGGTATGTTTTAACTGACTTGAGGTATGTTTCGACCATGCACGAGGTATATTTCGACTGTCGCTCAAGGTCTGTTTCTACCGTGCTCGAGATATGCTTCGATCGTGCACGAAGTTAGGTTCGACCGTCGCTCGAGGTATGTTTCGACCGTAGCTCGTGGTATGTTTCGACCGTCGCGCAAAGTTTGATTCGACCATGCTCGAGTTATGTTTGCGGCAGTGCTCGAGATATGCTTCGACCGTCCATAAATATGTTTCGACCGTTCTCGAGGTATGTTTTAACTGACTTGAGGGATGTTTTGACCATCCACGAGGTATATTTTGACCGTCGCCGAAAGTATGTTTCTACCGTAGTCGAGAGTTGCTTCGACTATGCTTGATGTATGTTTCGACCGTGCTCCAGGTATTTTTCAACCGTGCCTGAGATGTGTTTCAATCGTGCTTGAGGTATCTTTCGGCCGTAGCTCGTGGTATGTTTCGACCGTCGCGCAAAGTTTGTTTCGACCATGCTCGAGTTATGTTTGCGGCAAAGCTCGAGATATGCTTCGACCGTCCATAAATATGTTTCGACCGTTCTCGAGGTATGTTTTAACTGACTTGAGGGATGTTTTGACCATCCACGAGGTATATTTTGACCGTCGCCGAAAGTATGTTTCTACCGTAGTCGAGAGTTGCTTCGACTATGCTTGATGTATGTTTCGACCGTGCTCCAGGTATTTTTCAACCGTGCCTGAGATGTGTTTCAATCGTGCTTGAGGTATCTTTCGGCCGTAGCTCGTGGTATGTTTCGACCGTCCACAAAGTATGTTTCGACCGAGCTCGAGGTATGTTTTAACTGACTTGAGGTATGTTTCGACCATGCACGAGGTATATTTCGACTGTCGCTCAAGGTCTGTTTCTACCGTGCTCGAGATATGCTTCGATCGTGCACGAAGTTAGGTTCGACCGTCGCTCGAGGTATGTTTCGACCGTAGCTCGTGGTATGTTTCGACCGTCGCGCAAAGTTTGATTCGACCATGCTCGAGTTATGTTTGCGGCAGTGCTCGAGATATGCTTCGACCGTCCACAAAGTATGTTTCGACCGTTCTAGAGGTATGTTTCAACTGACTTGAGGTATGTTTTGACCATGCACGAGGTATATTCCGACCGTCGCTCAAAGTATGTTTCTACCGTAGTCGTGATTTGTTTCGACTATGCTTGATGGATGTTTCAATCGTGCACGAGGTATCTTTCGACTGTGCTCGAGTTATGTTTCGATCGTGCTCGAGATGTGTTTCAATCGCGCTTGAGGTATCTTTCGGCCGTAGCTCGTGGTATGTTTCGACCGTCGCGCGAAGTTTGTTTCGACCATGCTCGAGTTCTGATTGCGGCAATGCTCGAGATATGCTACGACCGTCCACAAAGTATGTTTCGACCGAGCTCGAGGTATGTTTTAACTGACTTGAGGTATGTTTCGACCATGCACGAGGTATATTTTGACTGTCGCTCAAGGTTTGTTTCTACAGTGCTCGAGATATGCTTCGACCGGGCACGAAATTTGGTTCGACCATCGGTCGAGGTATGTTTCGAACATCTTCGAGGTATGTTTCGACCGTGCTCGAGGTATGTTTTAACCGTGCTCGAAGAATGTTTCGACGGTGCACGAGTCATGTTTTGACCTCCACTGGAGGTATGTTTCGATCGTACTCGAGGTATGTTTCGACTGTGTACGAGGTATGTTCCGACCGTGCTCGAGGTATCTTTCGGCCGTAGCTCGTGGTATGTTTTGACCGTCGCGCGAAGTTTGTTTCGACCATGCTCGAGTTATGTTTGCGGCAATGCTCGAGATATGCTACGACCGTCCACAAAATATGTTTTGACCGAGCTCGAGGTATGTTTTAACTGACTTGAGGTATGTTTCGACCATGCACGAGGTATATTTTGACTGTCGCTCAAAGTCCGTTTCTACCGTTTGGTTCGATCGTCGCTCGAGGTATGTTTCGACCATCCTCGAGGTATGCTTCGACCGTGCACTAGTCGTGTTTTGACCGCCACTGGAGGTAGGTTTCGACCATACTCGGGGTATGTTTCGGCTGTGTACGAGGTATGTTTCGACCGTGCTCGAGGTACGTTTCGACCGTGCTCGAGATATGATTCGACCGAGCTCGAGGTATGATTCGACCGTGCTTGAGGTTTGTTTCGACCGTTCATGAGGTATGTTTCGACCGTGCTCGAGTTATGTTTCGACCGTGCTCGAGGTTTGCCACGACCATGCTCGAAGTAAGTTTCAAACGTGCTTGAGGTTTGTTTCGACCATTCATGAGGTATGTTTCGACCGTGCTCGAGTTATGTTTTGGCCGTGTTCGAGGTTTGTTTCGACCGTGCTCGAAGTGGCTTGCGAGCATGCTCGATATGTGTTTCAACCGTGCTTGAGGTTTTTTCGGCCGTCGCTTGAGGTATGTTTCGACATTCGCTCGAGGTATGTTTCTACCGTGCTCGAGTTAGATTTTCGACATAGCTCAAGGTAGGCTTCGACCGTGCTCGAGGTATGTTTCAACTGACTTGAGGTATATTTGACGTACTCGGGATATGTTTCGACTGTGTACGAGGTATGTTTCGACCGTGCTCGAGGTATGTTTTGACCGTGCTCGAGGTATGCTTCGACCATGCTCGAGGTATGATTCGATCGTGCACGAGGTATGTTTCGATCGTGCTCGAGTTATGTTTCGACGGTGCTCGAGATGTGTTTCAACCGTGCTTGAGGTATCTTTCGGCCGTCGCTCGTGGTATGTTTCGACCGCCGCGCGAAGTTTGTTTCGACCATGCTCGAGTTTTGTTTGCGGCAATGCACGAAACATGCTTTGACCGTCCACAAAGTATGTTTTGACCGAGCTCGAGATATGTTCCAATTGACATGCGGTATTTTCGACCATGCATGAGGTATATTTTGACTGTCGCTCAAGGTATGTTTCTACCGTGATCAAGATATGCTTCGACCGTGCACGAAGTTTGGTTCGACCGTAGCTCGAGGTATGTTTCGACCTTGCTCGAGGTATGTTTGACCGTGCTCGAGGTATGTTTTAACCGTGCTTGAAGTATGTTTCGACGGTGCACGAGTCATGTTTTGACCGTCTCTGGCGGTATGTTTCAACCGTGCTCGGGATATGTTTCGACTGCGTACGAGGTTTGTTTCGACCTTGCATTAGATTTATTTCAATTGTCGCTCAAGGTATGTTTCTGCCGTGATCAAAATATGCTTCGACCGTGCACGAAGTTTGGTTCGACCGTAGTTCGAGGTTTTTTTTTCGACCTTGCTCGAGGTATGTTTCGACCGTGCTCGAGTTATCTTTTAACCGTGCTCGAGGTATGTTTCGACGGTGCACGAGTCATGTTTTGACTGTCGCTCGCGGTATGTTTCCACCGTACTCGGGATATGTTTCGACTGTGTACGAGGTATGTTTCGACCGTGCTCGAGGTATGTTTCGACCGTGCTCGAGGTATGATTCGACCGTGCTCGAGGTATAATTCGACCATGCAAGAGTTATGTTACGAATGTGCACGAGGTATATTTCGACCATCGCTCGAGGTATGTTTCGACCGTGCTCGAAGTTTGGTTCGACCATAGTTCGAGGTTTTTTTCGACCTTGCTCGAGGTATGTTTCGACCGTGCTCCAGGTATGTTTTAACCGTGCTCGAGGTATGTTTCGACGGTGCACGAGTCATGTTTTGAACGTCGCTCGCGGTATGTTTCCACCGTACTCGGGATATGTTTCGACTGTGTACGAGGTATGTTTCGACCGTGCTCGAGGTATGTTTCGACCGTGCTCGAGGTATGATTCGACCGTGCTCGAGGTATAATTCGACCGTGCAAGAGTTATGTTACGAATGTGCACGAGGTATATTTCGACCGTCGCTCGAGGTATGTTTCGACCGTGCTCGAGGTTTGTTTCGACCGTGCTCGAAGTTTGGTTCGACCATAGTTCGAGGTTTGTTTCGACCTTGCTCGAGGTATGTTTCGACCGTGCTCGAGGTGTGTTTTAACCGTGCTCGAGGTATGTTTCGACGGTGCACGAGTCATGTTTTGAACGTCGCTCGCGGTATGTTTCAACCGTACTCGGGATATGTTTCGACTGTGTACGAGGTATGTTTCGACCGTGCTCGAGGTATGTTTTGACCGTGCTCGAGGTATGATTCGACCGTGCTCGAGGTATAATTCGACCGTGCAAGAGTTATGTTACGAATGTGCACGAGGTATATTTCGACCGTCGCTCGAAGTTTGTTTCGACCATGCTCGAGTTATTTTTTCGACCATTCATGAGGTATGTTTCGACCGGGCTCGAGGTATGATTCGACCGTGCTCGAGGTGTAATTCGACCGTGCAAGAGTTATGTTACGAATGTGCACGAGGTATATTTCGACCGTCGCTCGAGGTATGTTTCGACCGTGCTCGAGGTATGTTTCGACCGTACTCGAGGTATGATTCCGCCTTCGCTCGTGGTATGTTTCGACCGTCGCGCGAAGTTTGTTTCGACCATGCTCGAGTTATTTTTTCGACCATTCATGAGGTTTGTTTCGACCGGGCTCGAGGTGGGTTGCGACCATGCTCGAGATGTTTTTCAACCGTTCTTGAGGTATTTTTTGACCTTTGCTTGAGATATGATTCGACCGTCGCTCGAAGTATGTTTCAACCATGCTCGAGTTATATTTGTCCACAAAGTATGTTTTGACCGAGCTCGAGGTATGTTCCAACTGACGTGCGGTATTTTCGACCATAGTTCGAGGTTTGTTTCGACCTTGCTCCAGGTATGTTTTGACCGTGCTCGAGGTATGTTTTAACCGTGCTCGAGGTATGTTTCGACGGTGCACGAGTCATGTTTTGACCGTCGCTCGCGGTATGTTTCCACCGTACTCGGGATATGTTTCGACTGTGTACGAGGTATATTTCGACTGTCGCTCAAGGTATGTTTCGACATTCGCTCGAGGTATGTTTCTACCGTGCTCGAGTTAGATTTTCGACATAGCTCAAGGTAGGCTTCGACCGTGCTCGAGGTATGTTTCAACTGACTTGAGGTATATTTCGACCGTCGCTCAAAGTATGTTTCCACCGTACTCGGGATATGTTTCGACTGTGTACGAGGTATGTTTCGACCATGCTCGAGGTATGTTTCGACCGTGCTCGAGGTATGCTTCGACCATGCTCGAGGTATGATTCGATCGTGCACGAGGTATGTTTCGATCGTGCTCGAGTTATGTTTCGACCGTGCTCGAGATGTGTTTCAACCGTGCTTGAGGTATCTTTCGGCCGTCGCTCGTGGTATGTTTCGACCGCCGCGCGAAGTTTGTTTCGACCATGCTCGAGTTTTGTTTGCGGCAATGCTCGAAACATGCTTTGACCGTCCACAAAGTATGTTTTGACCGAGCTCGAGATATGTTCCAACTGACGTGCGGTATTTTCGACCATGCATGAGGTATATTTCGACTGTCGCTCAAGGTATGTTTCTACCGTGATCAAGATATGCTTCGACCGTGCACGAAGTTTGGTTCGACCGTAGCTCGAGGTATGTTTCGACCTTGCTCGAGGTATGTTTTGACCGTGCTCGAGGTATGTTTTAACCGTGCTCGAAGTATGTTTCGACGGTGCACGAGTCATGTTTTGACCATCGCTCGCGGTATGTTTCAACCGTGCTCGGGATATGTTTCGACTGTGTACGAGGTATTTTTCGACCTTGCATTAGGTTTATTTCGATTGTCGCTCAAGGTATGTTTCTACCGTGATCAAAATATGCTTCGACCGTGCACGAAGTTTGGTTCGACCGTAGTTCGGGGTTTGTTTCGACCTTGCTCGAGGTATGTTTCGACCGTGCTCGAGTTATCTTTTAACCGTGCTCGAGGTAGGTTTCGACGGTGCACGAGTCATGTTTTGACTGTCGCTCGCGGTACGTTTCCACCGTACTCGGGATTTGTTTCGAATGTGTACGAGGTGCATTTCGACCGTGCTCGAGGTATGTTTCGACCGTGCTCGAAGTTTGGTTCGACCATAGTTCGAGGTTTGTTTCGACCTTGCTCGAGGTATGTTTCGACCGTGCTCGAGGTATGTTTTAACCGTGCTCGAGGTAGGTTTCGACGGTGCACGAGTCATGTTTTGAACGTCGCTCGCGGTATGTTTCCATCGTACTCGGGATATGTTTCGACTGTGTACGAGGTATGTTTCGACCGTGCTCGAGGTATGTTTCGACCATGCTCGAGGTATGATTAGACCGTGCTCGAGGTATAATTCGACCGTGCAAGAGTTATGTTACGAATGTGCACGAGGTATATTTCGACCGTCGCTCGAGGTATGTTTCGACCGTGCTCGAGGTATGTTTCGACCGTCGCGCGAAGTTTGTTTCGACCATGCTCGAGTTATTTTTTCGACCATTCATGAGGTATGTTTTGACCGTGCTCGAGGTATGTTTTAACCGTGCTCGAAGTATGTTTCGACGGTGCACGAGTCATGTTTTGACCATCGCTCGCGGTATGTTTCAACCGTGCTCGGGATATGTTTCGACTGTGTACGAGGTATTTTTCGACCTTGCATTAGGTTTATTTCGATTGTCGCTCAAGGTATGTTTCTACCGTGATCAAAATATGCTTCGACCGTGCACGAAGTTTGGTTCGACCGTAGTTCGGGGTTTGTTTCGACCTTGCTCGAGGTATGTTTCGACCGTGCTCGAGTTATCTTTTAACCGTGCTCGAGGTAGGTTTCGACGGTGCACGAGTCATGTTTTGACTGTCGCTCGCGGTACGTTTCCACCGTACTCGGGATTTGTTTCGAATGTGTACGAGGTGCATTTCGACCGTGCTCGAGGTATGTTTCGACCGTGCTCGAAGTTTGGTTCGACCATAGTTCGAGGTTTGTTTCGACCTTGCTCGAGGTATGTTTCGACCGTGCTCGAGGTATGTTTTAACCGTGCTCGAGGTAGGTTTCGACGGTGCACGAGTCATGTTTTGAACGTCGCTCGCGGTATGTTTCCATCGTACTCGGGATATGTTTCGACTGTGTACGAGGTATGTTTCGACCGTGCTCGAGGTATGTTTCGACCATGCTCGAGGTATGATTAGACCGTGCTCGAGGTATAATTCGACCGTGCAAGAGTTATGTTACGAATGTGCACGAGGTATATTTCGACCGTCGCTCGAGGTATGTTTCGACCGTGCTCGAGGTATGTTTCGACCGTCGCGCGAAGTTTGTTTCGACCATGCTCGAGTTATTTTTTCGACCATTCATGAGGTATGTTTCGACCGTGCTCGAGGTTCATTTCGACCGGGCTCGAGGTGGGTTGCGACCATGCTCGAGATGTTTTTCAACCGTTCTTGAGGTATTTTTTGACCTTTGCTTGAGATATGATTCGACCGTCGCTCGAAGTATGTTTCAACCATGCTCGAGTTATGTTTGTCCACAAAGTATGTTTTGACCGAGCTCGAGGTATGTTCCAACTGACGTGCGGTTTTTTCGACCATAGTTCGAGGTTTGTTTCGACCTTGCTCCAGGTATGTTTCGACCGTGCTCGAGGTATGTTTTAACCGTGCTCGAGGTATGTTTCGACGGTGCACGAGTCAAGTTTTGACCGTCGCTCGCGGTATGTTTCCACCGTACTCGGGATATGTTTCGACTGTGTACGAGGTATATTTCGACTGTCGCTCAAGGTATGTTTCTACCGTGATCAAGATATTCTTCGACCGTGCACGAAGTTTGGTTCGACCTTAGCTCGAGGTATATTTCGACCTTGCTCGAGATATATTTTGACCGTGCTCGAGGTATGTTTTAACCGTGCCCGAAGTATATTTCGACGGTGCACGAGTCATGTTTTGACCGTCGCTCGCGGTATGTTTCGACCGTGCTCGGGATATGTTTCGACTGTGTACGAGGTATGTTTAGACCATGCATGACGTTTATTTCGACTGTCGCTCAAGGTATGTTTCTACCGTGATCAAAATATGCTTCGACCGTGCACGAAGTTTGGTTCAACCGTAGTTCGAGGTATGTTTCGACCTTGCTCGAGGTATGTTTTGACCGTGATCGAGGTATGTTTTAACCGTGCTCGAGGTATGTTTTGACGGTGCACGAGTCATGTTTTGACCGTCGCTCGAGGTTTGTTTCCATTGTGCTCGGGATATGTTTCGACAGTGTACGAGGTATGTTTAGACCATGCATGAGGTTTATTTCGACTGTCGCTCAAGGTATGTTTCTACCGTGATCAAAATATGCTTCGAACGTGCACGAAGTTTGGTTCAACCGTAGTTCGAGGTATGTTTCGACCTTGCTCGAGGTATGTTTCGACCATGCTCGAGGTATGTTTTGACCGTGCTCGAGGTATGTTTCGACCGTGCTCGAGGTATGATCGGCCGTCGCTCGTGGTATGTTTCGGACGTCGCGCGAAGTTTGTTTCGACCATGCTCGAGTTATGTTTTCGACCATTCATGAGGTATGTTTCGACCGTGCTCGATGTTCGTTTCGACCGGGCTCGAGGTGGGTTGCGACCATGCTCAAGATGTTTTTCAACCGTTCTTGAGGTATTTTTCGACCGTCGCTCGAGGTATGTTTCGACCGTCGCTCAAAGTATGTTTCAACCATGCTCGAGTTTTGTTTGTGGCAATGCTCGAGATATGCTTAGACCGTCCACAAATTATGTTTCAACCGAGCTCGAGTTATATTTTCGACCATTCATGAGGTATGTTTCGACCGTGCTCGAGTTATGTTTCGACCGTGCTCGAGGTTTGTTTCGATCGGGCTCGAGGTGGGATGCGACCATGCTCGAGATGTGTTTCAACCGTGCTTAAGGTATTTTTCGACCGTCGCTTCAGTCATGTTTCCTTCGTCGCTCGAAGTATGTTTCGACCGTGATCGAGTTAGGTTTTCGACAGTGCTCATGGTATGTTTCAACCGTGCTTGAGGTATGTTTCAACCGTGCTTGAGGCAAATTTCGACCGTGCACAGGTATGCTTCGACCGTGCTCGAGGTATGTTTCAACTGACTTGAGGTATGTTTTGACCATGCACGAGGTATATTGCGACCGTCGCTCAAAGTATTTTTCTACCGTAGTCGAGATTTGCTTCGACTATGCTTGATGTATGTTTCGACGGTGCTCGAGGTACGTTTCAACAGTGCTTGAGGTTTGTTTCGACCGTGCACGAGGTATGTTTCGACTGTGCTCGAGTTTTGTTTCGACTATGCTCGAGATGTGTTTCAACTGCTTGAGGTATCTTTTGGCCGTCGCTCGTGGTATGTTTCGACCGTCGCGCGAAGTTTGTTTCGACCACGCTCGAGTTGTGCTTGCGACAATGCTCGAGAAATGCTTCGACCGTCCACAAAGTATGTTTCGACCGAGCTCGAGGTATGTTTCAACTGACTTGAGGTATGTTTCGACCATGCTTGAGGTATATTTCGACTGTCGCTAAAGGTATGTTTCTACCGTGATCGAGGTATGCTTCGCCCGTGCACGAAGTTTGGTTCGACCGTCGCTCGATGTATGTTTCGACCGTGCTCGAGGTATTTTTTAACCGTGCTCGAAGTATGCTTCAACGGTGCACGATTCATGTTTTGACCGTCACTCGAGGTATGTTTCGACCGTGCTCGGGGTATTTTTCGACTGTGTACGAGGTATGTTTCGACCGTGCTCGAGGTATGTTTCAACCGTGCTCGAGGTATGATTCGACCGTGCTCGAGATATGCTTACCCGTGCACGAAGTTTGGTTCGACCATCGCTCGAGGTATGCTTCGACCTTGCTCGAGCCATGTTTCGACCGTGCTCGAGGTATGTTTTAACCGTGCTCGAAGTATGTTTCAACGGTGCACGATTCATGTTTAGACCGTCGCTCGTGATATGTTTCGATTGTCGCGCGAAAATTGTTCCGACCATGCTCTAGTTATTTTTCGACCATTCATGAGGTATGTTTCGACAGTGCTCGAGTTATGTTTTGACCGTGCTCGAGGTTTGTTTCGACCAGGCTCGAGGTGGGTTGCAACCATGCTCGAGATTTGTTTCAACCGCTCGAGTTATGTTTTGACCGTGCTCGTGGTATGTTTCGACCGTCGCGCCAATTTTGTTTCGACCGTGCTCGAGTTGTGCTTGCGGCAAAGCTCGAGATATGCTTCGACCGTCCACAAAGTATGTTTCGACCGAGCTCGAGGTATGTTTCTACCGTGCTCGAGATATGCCTACCCGTGCACGAAGTTCGGTTCGACCATCGCTCGAGGTATGCTTCGACCTTGCTCGAGCCATGTTTCGACCGTGCTCGAGGTATGTTTTAACCATGCTCGAAGTATGTTTCAACGGTGCACGATTCATGTTTTGACCGTCGTTCGAGGTATGTTTCGACCGTGCTCGGGGTATGTTTCAATTGTGCTCGAGTTATTTTTCGATCATTATTTGAGGTATGTTTCGACCGTGCTCGAGTTATCTACCGTGCTCGAGGTATGTTTCGACCGTGCTCGAGGTGTGATTCGACCGTGCTCGAGGTATAATTCGAACGTGCACGAGTTATGTTACAAATGTGCACGAGGTATATTTCGACCTTGCTTGAGGTATCTTTTGGCCGTCGCTCGTGGTATGTTTCGACCGTCGCGCGAAGTTTGTTTCGACCATGCTCGAGTTATTTTTCGATCATTCATGAGGTATGTTTCGACCGCGCTCGATTTATGTTTCGACCATGCTCGAGGTTTGTTTCGCCCGGGATCGAGGTGGGTTGCGATCATGCTCGAGATGTGTTTCAACCGTAATTGAGGTATTTTTCGACCGTCGCTCGAGGTATGTTTCGACCGTCGCTCGAAGTATGTTTCAACTGTGCTCGAGTTTTGTTTTCGGCAGTGCTCGAGGTATGTTTCATCCGTACTTGAGGTATGTTTCAACCGTTCTTGAGGTATGTTTCGACCTTGCACGAGGTGAGCTTCGACCGTGCTCGAGGTATGTTTCAACTGACTTGAGGTTTGTTTCGATCATGCACGAGCTGTTTTTCGACCGTCGCTCAAATTATGTTTCTATCGTAGTCAAAATTTGCTTCGACTATGCTCGGTGTATGCTTCGATCGTGCTGCAGGTATTTTTTAACCGTGCTTGAGGTTTGTTTCAACCATGCACGAGGTATCTTTCGACAGTGCTCGATTTATTTTTCGACCGTGCTCAAAATTTGTTTTGACCGTGCTCGATATATGTTTCGACTGTGCTCGATATATGTTTCGACCGTGCTCGAGATTTGGTCCGACCGTTCTTGAGGTATCTTTCGACCGTCGCTCGTGGTTTGTTTCGACCGTCGCGCGAAGTTTGTTTCGACTTGCTCGAGTTATGTTTTCGGCAAAGCTCGAGATATGCTTCGACCGTGCACGAAGTATGTTTCGACCGAGCTCGAGGTATGTTTCAACCGAGCTCAAGGTATGTTTTAACTGACTTGATATTTGTTTTGACCGCGCTTGATTTATGTTTCGACCATGCTCGAGGTTTGTTTCGACCGGGATCGAGGTGGGTTGCGATCATGCTCGAGATGTGTTTCAACCGTAATTGAGGTATTTTTCGACCGTCGCTCGAAGTATGTTTCAACTGTGCTCGAGTTTTGTTTTCGGCAGTGCTCGAGGTATGTTTCATCCGTACTTGAGGTATGTTTCAACCGTTCTTGAGGTATGTTTCGACCTTGCACGAGGTAAGCTTCGACCGTGCTCGAGGTATGTTTCAACTGACTTGAGGTTTGTTTCGATCATGCACGAGCTGTTTTTCGACCGTCGCTCAAATTATGTTTCTATCGTAGTCAAAATTTGCTTCGACTATGCTCGGTGTATGCTTCGATCGTGCTGCAGGTATTTTTTAACCGTGCTTGAGGTTTGTTTCAACCATGCACGAGGTATCTTTCGACAGTGCTCGATTTATTTTTCGACCGTGCTCAAAATTTGTTTTGACCGTGCTCGATATATGTTTCGACTGTGCTCGATATATGTTTCGACCGTGCTCGAGATTTGGTCCGACCGTTCTTGAGGTATCTTTCGACCGTCGCTCGTGGTTTGTTTCGACCGTCGCGCGAAGTTTGTTTCGACTTGCTCGAGTTATGTTTTCGGCAAAGCTCGAGATATGCTTCGACCGTGCACGAAGTATGTTTCGACCGAGCTCGAGGTATGTTTCAACCGAGCTCAAGGTATGTTTTAACTGACTTGATATTTGTTTTGACCGCGCTCGATTTATGTTTCGACCATGCTCGAGGTTTGTTTCGACCGGGATCGAGGTGGGTTGCGATCATGCTCGAGATGTGTTTCAACCGTAATTGAGGTATTTTTCGACCGTCGCTCGAAGTATGTTTCAACTGTGCTCGAGTTTTGTTTTCGGCAGTGCTCGAGGTATGTTTCATCCGTACTTGAGGTATGTTTCAACCGTTCTTGAGGTATGTTTCGACCTTGCACGAGGTAAGCTTCGACCGTGCTCGAGGTATGTTTCAACTGACTTGAGGTTTGTTTCGATCATGCACGAGCTGTTTTTCGACCGTCGCTCAAATTATGTTTCTATCGTAGTCAAAATTTGCTTCGACTATGCTCGGTGTATGCTTCGATCGTGCTGCAGGTATTTTTTAACCGTGCTTGAGGTTTGTTTCAACCATGCACGAGGTATCTTTCGACAGTGCTCGATTTATTTTTCGACCGTGCTCAAAATTTGTTTTGACCGTGCTCGATATATGTTTCGACTGTGCTCGATATATGTTTCGACCGTGCTCGAGATTTGGTCCGACCGTTCTTGAGGTATCTTTCGACCGTCGCTCGTGGTTTGTTTCGACCGTCGCGCGAAGTTTGTTTCGACTTGCTCGAGTTATGTTTTCGGCAAAGCTCGAGATATGCTTCGACCGTGCACGAAGTATGTTTCGACCGAGCTCGAGGTATGTTTCAACCGAGCTCAAGGTATGTTTTAACTGACTTGATATTTGTTTTGACCATGCACGAGGTATGTTTCGACTGTCACTCAGGGTATGTTTCTACCGTGCTCGAGATATATTTCGACCGTGCACGAAGTTTGCTTTGACGGTCGCTCGAGGTTTGTTTCGACCGCGTGCTCGAAGTATGTTTCGACCGTGCTCGAGGTATGTTTTAACCGTGCTCGAAGTATGTTTCGACGGTGCACGAGTCATGTTTTGACCGTCGCTCGAGGTATGTTTGACCGTGATTGAGGTTTGTTTTGACCGTACTCGAAGTTGGTTGCGACCACGCTCGATTTGTGTTTCGACCGTGCTCGAGGTATGATTCGGCCGTCGCTCGTGGTATGTTTCAACCGTCGCGCGAAATTTGTTTCGACCATGCTCGAGTTATGTTTCGAATGTGCTCGAGGTTCGTTTCAACCGGGCTCGAGGTGTGTTGCGACCATACTCGAGATGTTTTTCAACCGTTCTTGAGGTATTTTTCGACCGTCGCTGGAGGTATGTTTCGACCGTCGCTCGAAGTAAGTTTCAACCATGCTCGAGTTATGTTTGTGGCAATGCTCGGGATATGCTTAGACCGTCCAAGAAGTATGTTTCGACCGAGCTCGAGTTATGTTTTCGACCATTCATGAGGTATGTTTCGACCGTGCTCGAGTTATGTTTCGACTCTGCTCGTGGTTTGTTTCGACCGGGCTCGAGGTGGGCTGCGACCATATTCGAGATGTGTTTCAACCGTGCTTGAGGTATTTTTCGACCGTCGCTCCAGGCATGTTTCGACAGTCGCTCGAAGTATGTTTCGACCGTGTACGAGTTGAGTTTTCGACAGCGCCCAAGGTATGTTTCAACCGTGCTTGAGGTATGTTTCAACCGTGCTTGAGGCATATTTCGATCGTGCACAAGGTATGCTTCAACCGTGCTCGAGGTATGTTTCAACTGACTTGAGGTATGTTTTGACCATGCACGAGGTATATTGCGACCGTCGCTCAAAGTATTTTTCTACAGTAGTCGAAATTTGCTTCGACTATGCTTGATATATGTTTCGACGGTGCTCGAGGTACGTTTCATTCGTGCTTCAGGTTTGTTTTGACCGTGCACGAGGGCTGTTTCGACTGCGCTCTAATTTTGTTTCGACTGTGCTCGAGATGTGTTTCAACCGCTTGAGGAATCTTTCGGCCGTCGGTCGTGGTATGTTTCAACCGTCGCGCGAAATTTGTTTCGACCATGCTCGAGTTATGTTTCGAATGTGCTCGAGGTTCGTTTCAACCGGGCTCGAGGTGTGTTGCGACCATACTCGAGATGTTTTTCAACCGTTCTTGAGGTATTTTTCGACCGTCGCTCGAGGTATGTTTCGACCGTCGCTCGAAGTAAGTTTCAACCATGCTCGAGTTATGTTTGTGGCAATGCTCGGGATATGCTTAGACCGTCCAAGAAGTATGTTTCGACCGAGCTCGAGTTATGTTTTCGACCATTCATGAGGTATGTTTCGACCGTGCTCGAGTTATGTTTCGACTCTGCTCGTGGTTTGTTTCGACCGGGCTCGAGGTGGGCTGCGACCATATTCGAGATGTGTTTCAACCGTGCTTGAGGTATTTTTCGACCGTCGCTCCAGGCATGTTTCGACAGTCGCTCGAAGTATGTTTCGACCGTGTACGAGTTGAGTTTTCGACAGCGCCCAAGGTATGTTTCAACCGTGCTTGAGGTATGTTTCAACCGTGCTTGAGGCATATTTCGATCGTGCACAAGGTATGCTTCAACCGTGCTCGAGGTATGTTTCAACTGACTTGAGGTATGTTTTGACCATGCACGAGGTATATTGCGACCGTCGCTCAAAGTATTTTTCTACAGTAGTCGAAATTTGCTTCGACTATGCTTGATATATGTTTCGACGGTGCTCGAGGTACGTTTCATTTGTGCTTCAGGTTTGTTTTGACCGTGCACGAGGGCTGTTTCGACTGCGCTCTAATTTTGTTTCGACTGTGCTCGAGATGTGTTTCAACCGCTTGAGGAATCTTTCGGCCGTCGGTCGTGGTATGTTTCGACCGTCGCGCGAAGTTTTTTTCGACCATGCTCGAGTTGTGCTTGCGGCAATGGTCGAGATATGCTTCGACCGTCCACAAAGTATGTTTCGACCGAGCTCGAAGTATGTTTCAACTGGCTTGAGGTATGTTTCGACCATGCACGAAGTATATTTTGACTGTCGCTCAAGGTATGTTTCTACCGTTCTCGAGATATGCTTCGCCCCTGCACGAAGTTTGGTTCGACCGTCGCTCGAGGTATGTTTCGATCTTGCTCGAGCCATGTTTCGACCGTGCTCGAGGTATTTTTTAACCGTGCTCGAAGTATGTTTCAACGGTGCACGATTCATGTTTTGGCCGTCGCTCGAGGTATGTTTCGACCGTGCTCGAGTATGTTTCGACTATGTACGAGGTATGTTTCGACCGTGCTCGAGGTATGTTTCGACCGTGCTCGAATGGTGATTCGACCGTGCTCGAGGTATGATTCGAACGTGCACGAGTTATGTTACGAATGTGCACGAGGTATATTTCGACCGTCGCTCGAGGTTTGTTTCGAATTTGCTCGAGGAAGTTTTCGAAGAAGCTCGAGATGTGTTTCGACCGTGCTCGAGTTATTTTTCGGCCGTCGCTTGTGGTATGTTTCAACCGTCGCGCGAAATTTGTTTCGACCGTGCTCGAGTTATGTTTCGAATGTGCTCGAGGTTCGTTTCAACCGGGCTCGAGGTGTGTTGCGACCATACTCGAGATGTTTTTCAACCGTTCTTGAGGTATTTTTCGACCGTCGCTCGAGGTGTGTTTCGACCGTCGCTCAAAGTAAGTTTCAACCATGCTCGAGTTATGTTTGTGGCAATGCTCGGGATATGCTTAGACCGTCCAAGAAGTATGTTTCGACCGAGCTCGAGTTATATTTTCGACCTTCATGAGGTATGTTTCGACCGTGCTCGAGTTATGTTTCGACCCTGCTCGTGGTTTGTTTCGACCGGGCTCGAGGTGGGCTGCGACCATATTCGAGATGTGTTTCAACCGTGCTTGAGGTATTTTTCGACCGTCGCTCCAGGCATGTTTCGACCGTCGCTCGAAGTATGTTTCGACGGTGTTCGAGTTGAGTTTTCGACAGCGCCCAAGCTATGTTTCAACCGTGCTTGAGATATGTTTCAACCGTGCTTGAGGCATATTTCGATCGTGCACAAGGTATGCTTCAACCGTGCTCGAGGTATGTTTCAACTGACTTGAGGTATGTTTTGACCATGCACGAGGTATATTGCGACCGTCGCTCAAAGTATTTTTCCACCGTAGTCGAGATTTGCTTCGACTATGCTTGATTTATGTTTCGACGGTGCTCGAGGTACGTTTCATTCGTGCTTCAGGTTTGTTTCGACCGTGCTCGAGGTATTTTTTAACCGTGCTCGAAGTATGTTTCAACGGTGCACGATTCATGTTTTGGCCGTCGCTCGAGGTATGTTTCGACCGTGCTCGAGTATGTTTCGACTATTTACGAGGTATGTTTCGACCGTGCTCGAGGTATGTTTCGACCGTGCTCGAGGTGTGATTCGACCGTGCTCGAGGTATGATTCGAACGTGCACGAGTTATGTTACGAATGTGCACGAGGTATATTTCGACCGTCGCTCGAGGTTTGTTTCGAACTTGCTCGAGGAAGTTTTCGAAGAAGCTCGAGATGTGTTTCAACCCTGCTTGAGGTATCTTTCGGGCGTCGCACGTGGTATGTTTCGACCGTCGCGCGGAGTTTGTTTCGACCATGCTCGAGTTATTTTTTTGACCATTCATGAGGTATGTTTCGACCGTGCTCGAGTTATGTTTCGGCCGTCGCTTGTGGTATGTTTCAACCGTCGCGCGAATTTTGTTTCGACCGTGCTCGAGTTATGTTTCGAATGTGCTCGAGGTTCGATTCAACCGGGCTCGAGGTGTGTTGCGACCATACTCGAGATGTTTTTCAACCGTTCTTGAGGGATTTTTCGACCGTCGCTCGAGGTATGTTTCGACCGTCGCTCGAAGTAAGTTTCAACCATGCTCGAGTTATGTTTCTGGCAATGCTCGGGATATGCTTAGACCGTCCAAGAAGTATGTTTCGACCGAGCTCGAGTTATATTTTTGACCATTCATGAGGTATGTTTCGACCGTGCTCGAGTGATGTTTCGACCCTGCTCGTGGTTTGTTTCGACCGGGCTCGAGGTGGGCTGCGACCATATTCGAGATGTGTTTTAACCGTGCTTGAGGTATTTTTCGACCGTCGCTCCAGGCATGTTTCGACCGTCGCTCGAAGTATGTTTCGACAGTGTTCGAGTTGAGTTTTCGACAGCGCCCAAGGTATGTTTCAACCGTGCTTGAGGTATGTTTCAACCGTGCTTGAGGCATATTTCGATCGTGCACAAGGTATGCTTCAACCGTGCTCGAGGTATGTTTCAACTGGCTTGAGGTATGTTTTAACCATGCACGAGGTATATTGCGACCGTCGCTCAAAGTTTTTTTCTACCGTAGTCGAGATTTGCTTCGACTATGCTTGATTTATGTTTCGACGGTGCTCGAGGTACGTATAATTCGTGCTTCAGGTTTGTTTCGACCGTGCACGAGGGCTGTTTCGACTGCGCTCTAATTTTGTTTCGACTGTGCTCGAGATGTGTTTCAACCGCTTGAGGTATCTTTCGGCCGTCGGTCGTGGTATGTTTCGACCGTCGCGCGAAGTTTGTTTCGACCATGCTCGAGTTGTGCTTGCGGCAATGCTCGAGATATGCTTCGACCGTCCACAAAGTATGTTTCGACCGAGCTCGAGGTATGTTTCAACTGACTTGAGGTATGTTTCGACCATGCACGAAGTATATTTTGACTGTCGCTCAAGGTATGTTTCTACCGTGCTCGAGATATGCTTCGCCCCTGCACGAAGTTTGGTTCGACCGTCGCTCGAGGTATGTTTCGACCTTGCTCGAGCCATGTTTCGACCGTGCTCGAGGTATTTTTTAACCGTGCTCGAAGTATGTTTCAACGGTGCACGATTCATGTTTTGACCGTCGCTCGAGGTATGTTTCGACCGTGCTCGAGTATGTTTCGACTGCGTACGAGGTATGTTTGGACCGTGCTCGAGGTGTGATTCGCCCCTGCACGAAGTTTGGTTCGACCGTCGCTCGAGGTATGTTTCGACCTTGCTCGAGCCATGTTTCGACCGTGCTCGAGGTATTTTTTAACCGTGCTCGAAGTATGTTTCAACGGTGCACGATTCATGTTTTGACCGTCGCTCGAGGTATGTTTCGACCGTGCTCGAGTATGTTTCGACTGCGTACGAGGTATGTTTGGACCGTGCTCGAGGTGTGATTCGCCCCTGCACGAAGTTTGGTTCGAACGTCATTCGAGGTATGTTTCAACCGTGCTCGAAGTATGTTCCGATCGTGCACGAGGTATGTTTCGACCGTGCTCGAGGTATGTTTCTACCGTGCTCGAGGTATGCTTCGACTGTGCACGAAGTAGGTATCGACCGTCGCTCGGGGTATAGTTTGACCGTACTCGAGTTGAGTTTTCGACAGCGCCCAAGGTATGTTTCAACCGTGCTTGAGGTATGTTTCAACCGTGCTTGAGGCATATTTCGATCGTGCACAAGGTATGCTTCAACCGTGCTCGAGGTATGTTTCAACTGGCTTGAGGTATGTTTTAACCATGCACGAGGTATATTGCGACCGTCGCTCAAAGTTTTTTTCTACCGTAGTCGAGATTTGCTTCGACTATGCTTGATTTATGTTTCGACGGTGCTCGAGGTACGTATAATTCGTGCTTCAGGTTTGTTTCGACCGTGCACGAGGGCTGTTTCGACTGCGCTCTAATTTTGTTTCGACTGTGCTCGAGATGTGTTTCAACCGCTTGAGGTATCTTTCGGCCGTCGGTCGTGGTATGTTTCGACCGTCGCGCGAAGTTTGTTTCGACCATGCTCGAGTTGTGCTTGCGGCAATGCTCGAGATATGCTTCGACCGTCCACAAAGTATGTTTCGACCGAGCTCGAGGTATGTTTCAACTGACTTGAGGTATGTTTCGACCATGCACGAAGTATATTTTGACTGTCGCTCAAGGTATGTTTCTACCGTGCTCGAGATATGCTTCGCCCCTGCACGAAGTTTGGTTCGACCGTCGCTCGAGGTATGTTTCGACCTTGCTCGAGCCATGTTTCGACCGTGCTCGAGGTATTTTTTAACCGTGCTCGAAGTATGTTTCAACGGTGCACGATTCATGTTTTGACCGTCGCTCGAGGTATGTTTCGACCGTGCTCGAGTATGTTTCGACTGCGTACGAGGTATGTTTGGACCGTGCTCGAGGTGTGATTCGCCCCTGCACGAAGTTTGGTTCGACCGTCGCTCGAGGTATGTTTCGACCTTGCTCGAGCCATGTTTCGACCGTAATCGAGGTATTTTTTAACCGTGCTCGAAGTATGTTTCAACGGTGCACGATTCATGTTTTCGACAGCGCCCAAGGTATGTTTCAACCGTGCTTGAGGTATGTTTCAACCGTGCTTGAGGCATATTTCGATCGTGCACAAGGTATGCTTCAACCGTGCTCGAGGTAGGTTTCAACTGACTTGAGGTATGTTTTGAACATGCACGAGGTATATTGCGACCGTCGCTCAAAGTAATTTTCTACCGTAGTCGAGATTTGCTTCGACTATGCTTGATTTATGTTTCGACGGTGCTCGAGTTACGTTTTATTCGTGATTCAGGTTTGTTTCGACCGTGCACGAGGGCTGTTTCGACTGCGCTCTAATTTTGTTTCGAATGTGCTCGAGATCGAGATGTGTTTCAACCGTGCTTGAGGTATGTTTCAACCGTGCTTGAGGCATATTTCGATCGTGCACAAGGTATGCTTCAACCGTGCTCGAGGTAGGTTTCAACTGACTTGAGGTTTGTTTTGAACATGCACGAGGTATATTGCGACCGTCGCTTAAGGTATTTTTCTACCGTAGTCGAGATTTGCTTCGACTATGCTTGATATATGTTTCGACGGTGCTCGAGGTACGTTTCAACCGTGCTTGAGGTTTGTTTCGACCGTGCACGAGGGCTGTTTCGACTGTGCTTGATTTTTGTTTCGACTGTGCTCGAGATGTGTTTCAACCGCTTGAGGTATCTTTCGGCCGTCGGTCGTGGTATGTTTCGACCGTCGCGCGAAGTTTGTTTCGACCATGCTCGAGTTGTGCTTGCGGCAATGCTCGAGATATGCTTCGACCGTCCACAAAGTTTGTTTCGACCGAGCTCGAGGTATGTTTCAACTGACTTGAGGTATGTTTCGACCATGCACGAAGTGTATTTTGACTGTCGCTCAAGGTATGTTTCTACCGTGCTCGAGATATGCTTCGCCCCTGCACGAAGTTTGGTTCGACCGTCGCTCGAGGTATGTTTCGACCTTGCTCGAGCCATGTTTCGACCGTGCTCGAGGTATTTTTTAACCGTGCTCGAAGTATGTTTCAACGGTGCACGATTCATGTTTTGACCGTCGCTCGAGGTATGTTTCGACCGTGCTCGAGTATGTTTCGACTGTGTACGAGGTATGTTTGGACCGTGCTCGAGGTACGTTTCGAACGTGCTCGAGGTTTGATTCGACCGTGCTCGAGGTATGATTCGAACGTGCACGAGTTATGTTACGAATGTGCACGAGGTATATTTCGACCAACGCTCGAGGTTTGTTTCGAACTTGCTCGAGGAAGTTTTCGAAGAAGCTCGAGATGTGTTTCAACCCTGCTTGAGGTATCTTTCGGGCGTCGCACGTGGTATGTTTCGACCGTCGCGCGAAGTTTGTTTCGACCATGCTCGAGTTATTTTTCGATCATTCATGAGGTATGTTTTGACCGTGCTCGAGTTATGTTTCGACCGTGCTCGAGGTTTGTTTCGACCGGGCTCGAGGTGGGTTACGATCATCCTCGAGATGTGTTTCAACCGTGCTTGAGGTATTTTTCGACCGTCGCTCGAGGTTTGTTTCGACCGTCGCTCGAAGTATGTTTCAACCGTGATCGAGTTTTGTTTTCGGCAGTGCTCGAGGTATGTTTCATCCGTGCTTGAGGTATGTTTCAACAGTGCTTGAGGTATGTTTCTACCTTGCAGGAGGTATGCTTCGACCGTGCTCGAGGTATGTTTCAACTGACTTGAGGTACGTTTAGACCATGCAAGAGGTATCTTTCGACCGTCGCTCAAAGTTTGTATCTATCGTAGTCGAGATTAGCTTCGACTATGCTCGGTGTATGCTTCGACCGTGCACGAAGTATGTTTTGACCGTGCTCGATTTATTTTTCGACCGTGCTTGAGGTATCTTTCGGCCGCCGTCTCTCGTGGTATGTTTCGACCGTCGCGCGAAGTTTGTTTCGACTTGCTCGAGTTATGTTTTCGGCAAAGCTCGAGATATGCTTCGACCTTGCACGAAGTATGTTTCGACCGAGCTCGAGGTATGTTTTGACCGAGCTCAAGGTATGTTTTAACTGACTTGATGTTTGTTTCGACCATGCCCGTGGTATGTTTCGACTGTCGCTCAAGGTATGTTTCTACCGTGCTCGAGATATATTTCGACCGTGACGGAGGTTTGGTTCGACGGTCGCTCGAGGTATGTTTCGACCGTGCTCGAAATATGTTTAAACCGTGCTCGAGGTATGTTTTAACCGTGCTCGAAGTATGTTTCGACGGTGCACGAGTCATATTTTGACCGTCGCTCGAGGTATGTTTCGACCGTACTCGAAGTATGTTTAAACCGTGCTCGAGGTATCTTTTAACCGTGCTCGAAATATGTTTCGACGGTGCACGAGTCATGTTTTGACCGTCGCTCGAGGTATGTTTCGACCGTACTCGAAGTATGTTTAAACCGTGCTCGAGGTATCTTTTAACCGTGCTCGAAGTATGTTTCGACGATGCACGAGTCAAGTTGGTTGCGACCATGCTCGAATTGTGTTTTAACCGTGCGTGAGATTATTTTCGACCCTCGCTCCTGATATGTTTCTACCGTGCTCGAGATATATTTCGACCGTGCCCGAAGTTTGGTTCGACGGTCGCTCGAGGTATGTTTCGACCGTGCTCAAAGTATGTTTAAACCGTGCTCTAGGTATCTTTTAACCGTGCTTGAGGTATGTTTCGACGGTGCACGAGTCATGTTTTGACCGTCCCTCGAGGTTTGTTTCGACCGTACTCGAAGTTGGTTGCGACCATGGTCGATTTGTGTTTCAACCGTGCGTGAGGTTTTTTTCGACCGTCGCTCCTGGTATGTTTCGACCGTCGCTCAAAAATTGTTTCGACCGTGCCCGAGTTAGGTTTTCGACAGTGCTCAAGGTATGTTTCAACCGTGCTTGAGGTTTGTTTCAACCGTGCTTGAGGCATATTTCGACCGTGCACAAGGTATGCTTCGACCGTGCTCGAGGTATGTTTCAACTGACTTGAGGTATGTTTCGACCATGCACGAGGTATATTTCGACCGTCGCTCAAAGTATGTTTCTATCGTAGTCGAGATTAGCTTCGACTATGCTCGGTGTATGCTTCGACCGTGCACGAAGTATGTTTCTTTCGGCCGTCTCTCGTGGTATGTTTCGACCGTCGCGCAAAGTTTGTTTCGACTTGCTCGAGTTTTGTTTTCGGCAAAGCTCGAGATATGCTTCGACCGTAAACGAAGTATGTTTCGACCGAGCTCGAGGTATGTTTCGACCGAGCTCAAGATATGTTTTAACTGACTTGATGTTTGTTTCTACCATGCACGATGTATGTTTCGACTTTCGCTCAAGGTATGTTTCTACCGTGCTCGAGATATATTTCGACCGTGCCCGAAGTTTGGTTCGACGGTCCTTCGAGGTATGTTTCGACCATGCTCGAAGTTTGTTTAAACCGTGCTCGAGGTATGTTTTAACCGTGCTCGAAGTATATTTCGTCGGTGCACGAGTCATGTTTTGACCGTCGCTCGAGGTATGTTTGACCGTGATCGAGGTTTGTTCCGACCGTACTCGAAGTTGGTTGCGACCATGCTCGATTTGTGTTTCAACCGTGTGTGAGGTTTTTTTTGACCGTCGCTCCTGGTATGTTTCGAATGTCACTCGAAGTATGTTTCGACCGTGCTCGAGTTAGGTTTTCGACAGTGCTCAAGGTATGTTTCAACCGTGCTTGAGGTTTGTTTCAACCGTGCTTGAGGCATATTTCGACCGTGCACAAGGTATGTTTTGACTTTCGCTCAAGGTATGTTTCTACCGTGCTCGAAATATATTTCGACCGTGCCCGAAAATTGGTTCGACGGTCACTCGAGGTATGTTTCGACCGTGCTCGAAGTTTGTTTAAACCGTGCTCGAGGTATGTTTTGACCGTCGCTCGAGATATATTTGACCGTGATCGAGGTTTGTTTCGACCGTACTGGAAGTTGGTTGCGACCATGCTCGATTTGTGTTTCAACCGTGCGTGAGGTTTTTTTCGACCGTCGCTCCTGGTATGTTTCGACCGTCACTCGAAGTATGTTTCGACCGTGCTCGAGTTAGGTTTTCGACAGTGCTCAAGGTATGTTTCAACCGTGCTTGAGGTTTGTTTCAACCGTGCTTGAGGCATATTTCGACCGTGCCAAAGGTATGCTTCGACTGTGCTCGAGGTATGTTTCAACTGACTTGCGGAATGATTTGACCATGCACGAGGTATATTTCGACCGTCGCTCAAAGTATGTTTCTACCGTAGTCGAGTCTGCTTGATGTATGTTTCGACCGCGCTCGAGGTATGTTTTAACCGTGCTTGAGCTATTTTTCGATCATTCATTGAGGTATGTTTCGACCTTGCTCGAGTTATGCTTCGACCGTGCTCGAGGTTTGTTTCGACCGGGCTCGAGGTGGGTTGCGCCCATATTTGAGATGTGTTTCAACCGTGCTTGAGGTATTTTCGACCGTCGCTCGATGTATGTTTCGACCGCCGCTCGTAGTATGTTTCAACCGTGCTCGAGTTTTCTTTTCGGCAGTGCTCGAGGTATGTTTCATCCGTGCTCGAGATTTGTTCCGACCGTGCTTGAGGTATCTTTCGGCCGTCGCTCGTGGTATGATTCGACCGTCGCGCGAAGTTTGTTTTGACTTGCTCGAGTTAGGTTTTCGGCAAAGCTCGAGATATGCTTCGACCGTGCACGAAGTATGTTTCTACTGTCGCTCAAGGTATGTTTCTACCGTGCTCGAGATATATTTCGACCATGCACGAAGTTTGGTTAGACGGTCGCTCGAGGTATTTTTCGACCGTGCTCGAAGTATGTTTCGACCGTGCTCGAGGTATGTTTTAACCGTGCTCGAAGTATGTTTCGTGGGTGCGCGAGTCATCTTTTGACCGTCGCTCGAGGTATTTTTGACCGTGATTGAGGTTTGTTTTGATAGTAATCGAAGTTGTTTGCGACCATGCCCTATTTGTGTTTCGACCGTCGCTCGAAGTAAGTTTCGACAGTGCTCGAGTTAGGTTTTCGACAGTGCTCAAGGTATGTTTCAACCGTGCTTGAGGTTTGTTTGAACTGACTTGCGGTATGTTTTGACCATGCACGAGGTATATTTCGACCGTCGCTCAAAGTATGTTTCTACCGTAGTCGAGATTTGCTTCGACTATGCTTGATGTGTGTTTCGACCGTGCTCGAGGTATGTTTCAACCGTCCTTGAGTTATTCTTCGATTATTCATGAGGTATGTTTCGACCGTGCTCGAGTTAGGTTTCGACCGTGCTCGAGGTTTGTTTCGACCGGGCTCGAGGTGGGTTGCGACCATACTCGAGATGTTGTTCAACCGTGCTTGAGGTATTTTTCGACCGTCGCTCGAGGTATGTTTCGACCGTCGCTCGATGTATGTTTCAACCGTGCTCGAGTTTTGTTTTCGGCATTGTTCGAGGTATGTTTCATCCGTGCTTGAGGTAGAGTTCAACCGTGCTTGCGGTATGTTTCGACCTTGCTTGAGGTGTGCTTCGACCGTGACCGAGGTATGTTTCAACTGATTTGAGGTATGTTTCGACCATGCACGAGGTATATTTCGACCGTCGCTCAAAGTATGCTTCTATCGTAGTCGAGATTTGCTTCGACTATGCTCGGTGTATGCTTCGATCGTGCTGGTGGTATGTTTCAACCGTGCTTGAGGTTTGTTTCGACCGTGCACGAGGTATGTTTCGACCGTGCTTGAGGTATCTTTCGGCCGTCGCTCGTGGTATGTTTCGACCGTCGCGCGAAGTTTGTTTCGACTTGCTCGTGTTATGTTTTCGGCAAAGCTCGATATATGCTTCGACCGTGCCCGAAGTATGTTTCGACCGAGCTCGAGGTATGTTTCGACCGAGCTCAAGGTATGTTTTAACTGACTTGATGTTTGTTTCGACAATGCACGAGGTATGTTTCGACTGTCGCTCAAGGTATATTTCTACCGTGCTCGAGGTATATTTCGACCGTGCACAAAATTTGGTTCGACGGTCGCTCGAGGTATGTTTCGACCGTGCTCGAAGTATGTTTTGACCGTGCTCGAAGTATGTTTCGACGGTGCACGAGTCATGTTTTGACCGCCGCTCGAGGTATGTTTGACCGTGATCGAGGTTTGTTTCGACGGTACTCGAAGTTGGTTGCGACCATGCTCAATTTGTGTTTAAACCGTGCGTGAGGTTTTTTTCGACCGTCGCTCGAGGTATGTTTGGACCGTCGCTCGAAGTATGTTTCAACCGTGCGAGATTTGTTCCGACCGTGCTTAAGGTATCTTTCAGCGGTCGCTCGTGGTATGTTTCTACCGTTTGTTTTGACGGTGCACGAGTCATTTGTTGATCGTCGCTCGAGGTATGTTTGACCGTGATCGAGGTTTGTTCCGACCGTACTCGAAGTTGGTTGCGACCATGCTCGATTTGTGTTTCAACAATGCGTGAGGTTTTTTCGACCGTCGCTCCTGGTATGTTTCGACCGTCGCTCGAATTATGTTTCGACCGTGCTCGAGATTTGTTGCGACCGTGCTTAAGGTATCTTTCGGCGGTCGCTCGTGGTATGTTTCTACCGTCGCGCGAAGTTTGTTTCGACTTGCTCGATTTCTGTTTTCGGCAAAGCTCGATATATGCTTCGACCGTGCACAAATTATGTTTCGACCGAGCTCGAGGTATGCTTCGACCGAGCTCAAGGTATGTTTTAACTGACTTAATGTTTGTTTCGACCATGCATGAGGTAAATTTCCACTGTCGCTCAAGGTATATGTCTACAGTGCTCGAGATATATTTCGACCGTGCACGAAGTTTGGTTCGACGGTAGCTCGAGGTATGTTTCGACCGTGCTCGAAGTATGTTTCGACCGTGCTCGAAGTATGTTTCGACGGTGCACGAGTCATGTTTTGACCGTCGCTCGAGGTATGTTTGACCGTGATCGAGTTTGTTTCGACGGTACTCGAAGTTGAATTTTCGATAGTGCTCAAGGTATGTTTCAACCGTGCTCGAGGTTTGTTTCGACCGGACTCGAGGTGGATTGCGACAATGCTCGAGATGTGTTTCAACCGTGCTTGAGGTATTTTTCGACCGTCGCTCGAGGTATGTTTCGACCGTCGCTCGAAGTGTGTTTCAACCGTGCTCAAGTTTTGTTTTCGGCAGTGCTCGAGGTATGTTTCATCCGTGCTTGAGGTATTTTTCAACCGTTCTTGAGGTATGTTTCGACCTTGCACGAGGTATGTTTTAACTGACTTAATGTTTGTTTCGACCATGCATGAGGTATATTTCCACTGTCGCTCAAGGTATATTTCTACCGTGCTCGAGATATATTTCGACCGTGCACGAAGTTTGGTTCGACGGTAGCTCGAGGTATGTTTCGACCGTGCTCGAAGTATGTTTCGGCCGTGCTCGAAGTATGTTTCGACGGTGCACGAGTCATGTTTTGACCGTCGCTCGAGGTATGTTTGACCGTGATCGAGGTTTGTTTCGACGGTACTCGAAGTTGGTTGCGACCATGCTCAATTTGTGTTTCAACCGTGCGTGAGGTTTTTGTCTACCGTCGCTCCTGGTATGTTTCGACCGTCGCTCGAAGTATGTTTCGACCGAGCTCGAGTTGAGTTTTCGATAGTGTTCAAGGTATGTTTCAACCGTGCTCGAGGTTTGTTTCGACAGGACTCGTGGTGGATTGCGACCATTCTCGAGATGTGTTTCAACCGTGCTTGAGGTATTTTTCGACCGTCGCTCGAGGTTTGTTTCGACCGTCGCTTGAAGTATGTTTCAACCGTGCTCAAGTTTTGTTTTCGGCAGTGCTCGAGGTATGTTTCATCCGTGCTTGAGGTATGTTTCAACCGTGCTTGAGGTTTGTTTCAACCGTGCATGAGGTATGTTTCGACCGTGCTCGATTTAATTTTCGACCGTCCTCAAAGTTTGTTTTCACCGTGCTCGATGTATGTTTCGACCGTGCTCGAGATTTGGTCCGAACGTGCTTGAGGTATCTTTTGGCCGCCGCTCGTGGTATGTTTCGACGCGCGAAGTTTGTTTCGACTTGCTCGAGTTATGTTTTCGGCAAAGCTCGAGATATGCTTCGACCGTGCACGAAGTATGTTTCGACCGAGCTCGAGGTATGTTTCGACGGCGCACGAGTCATGTTTTGACCGTCGCTCGAGGTATGTTTGACCGTGATCGAGGTTTGTTTCGACGGTACTCGAAGTTGAGTTTTCGATAGTGCTCAAGGTATGTTTCAACCGTGCTCGAGGTTTGTTTCGACCGGACTCGAGGTGGATTGCGACCATGCTCGAGATGTGTTTCAACCGTGCTTGAGATATTTTTCGACCGTCGCTCGAGATATGTTTCGACCGTCGCTCGAAATGTGTTTCAACCGTGCTCAAGTTTTGTTTTCGGCATAGCTCGAGGTATGTTTCATCCGTGCTTGAGGTATTTTTCAACCGTTCTTGAGGTATAATTCGACCTTGCACGAGGTATGTTTTAACTGACTTAATGTTTGTTTCGACCATGCATGAGGTATATTTCCACTGTCGCTCAAGGTATATTTCTACCGTGCTCGAGATATATTTCGACCGTGCACGAAGTTTGGTTCGACGGTAGCTCGAGGTATGTTTCGACCGTGCTCGAAGTATGTTTCGACCGTGCTCGAAGTATGTTTCGACGGTGCACGAGTCATGTTTTGACCGTCGCTCGAGGTATGTTTGACCGTGATCGAGGTTTGTTTCGACGGTACTCGAAGTTGGTTGCGACCATGCTCAATTTGTGTTTCAACCGTGCGTGAGGTTTTTGTCGACCGTCGCTCCTGGTATATTTCGACCGTCGCTCAAATTATGTTTCGACCGAGCTCGAGTTGAGTTTTCGATAGTGTTCAAGGTATGTTTCAACCGTGCTCGGTGTTTGTTTCGACAGGACTCGTGGTGGATTGCGACCATGCTCGAGATGTGTTTCAACCGTGCTTGAGGTATTTTTTGACCGTCGCTCGAGGTATGTTTCGACCGTCGCTCGAAGTATGTTTCAACCGTGCTCAAGTTTTGTTTTCGGCAGTGCTCGAGGTATGTTTCATCCGTGCTTGAGGTATGTTTCAACCGTGCTTGAGTTTTGTTTCAACCGTGCATGAGGTATGTTTCGACCGTGCTCGATTTAATTTTCGACCGTCCTCAAAGTTTGTTTTCACCGTGCTCGATGTATGTTTCGACCGTGCTCGAGATTTGGTCCGAACGTGCTTGAGGTATCTTTTGGCCGCCGCTCGTGGTATGTTTCGACGCGCGAAGTTTGTTTCGACTTGCTCGAGTTATGTTTTCGGCAAAGCTCGAGATATGCTTCGACCGTGCACGAAGTATGTTTCGACCGAGCTCGAGGTATGTTTCGACGGTGCACGAGTCATGTTTTGACCGTCGCTCGAGGTTTGTTTGACCGTGATAGAGGTTTGTTTCGACGGTACTTGAAGTTGAGTTTTCGATAGTGCTCAAGGTATGTTTCAACCGTGCTCGAGGTTTGTTTCGACCGGACTCGAGGTGGATTGCGACCATGCTCGAGATGTGTTTCAACCGTGCTTGAGGTATTTTTCGACCGTCGCTCGAGGTATGTTTCGACCGTCGCTCGAAGTGTGTTTCAACCGTGCTCAAGTATTGTTTTCGGCAGTGCTCGAGGTATGTTTCATCCGTGCTTGAGGTATTTTTCAACCGTTCTTGAGGTATGTTTCGACCTTGCACGAGTTATGTTTTAACTGACTTAATGTTTGTTTCGACCATGCATGAGGTATATTTCCACTGTCGCTCAAGGTATATTTCTACCGTGCTCGAGATATATTTCGACCGTGCACGAAGTTTGGTTCGACGGTAGCTCGAGGTATGTTTCGACCGTGCTCGAAGTATGTTTCGACCGTGCTCGAAGTATGTTTCGACGGTGCACGAGTCATGTTTTGACCGTCGCTCGAGGTATGTTTGACCGTGATCGAGGTTTGTTTTGACGGTACTCGAAGTTGGTTGCGACCATGCTCAATTTGTGTTTCAACCGTGTGTGAGGTTTTTGTCGACCGTCGCTCCTGGTATGTTTCGACCGTCGCTCGAAGTATGTTTCGACCGAGCTCGAGTTGAGTTTTCGATAGTGTTCAAGGTATGTTTCAACCGTCCTCGAGGTTTGTTTCGACAGGACTCGAGGTGGATTGCGACCATGCTCGAGATGTGTTTCAACCGTGCTTGAGGTATTTTTCGACCGTCGCTCGAGGTATGTTTCGACCGTCGCTCGAAGTATGTTTCAACCGTGCTCAAGTTTTGTTTTCGGCAGTGCTGGAGGTATGTTTCATCCGTGCTTGAGGTATGTTTCAACCGTGCTTGAGGTTTGTTTCAACCGTGCATGAGGTATGTTTCGACCGTGCTCGATTTAATTTTCGACCGTCCTCAAAGTTTGTTTTCACCGTGCTCGATATATGTTTCGACCGTGCTCGAGATTTGGTCCGAACGTGCTTGAGGTATCTTTTGGCCGCCGCTCGTGGTATGTTTCGACGCGCGAAGTTTGTTCCGACTTGCTCGAGTTATGTTTCGACCATGCATGAGGTATATTTCCACTGTCGCTCAAGGTATATTTCTACCGTGCTCGAGATATATTTCGACCGTGCACGAAGTTTGGTTCGACGGTAGCTCGAGGTATGTTTCGACCGTGCTCGAAGTATGTTTCGACCGTGCTCGAAGTATGTTTCGACGGTGCACGAGTCATGTTTTGACCGTCGCTCGAGGTATGTTTGACCGTGATCGAGGTTTTTTTCGACGGTACTCGAAGTTGGTTGCGACCATGCTCAATTTGTGTTTCAACCGTGCGTGAGGTTTTTGTCGACCGTCGCTCCTGGTATGTTTCGACCGTCGCTCGAAGTATGTTTCGACCGAGCTCGAGTTGAGTTTTCGATAGTGTTCAAGGTATGTTTCAACCGTCCTCGAGGTTTGTTTCGACAGGACTCGAGATGGATTGCGACCATGCTCGAGATGTGTTTCAACCGTGCTTGAGGTATTTTTCGACCGTCGCTCGAGGTATGTTTCAACCGTGCTCAAGTTTTGTTTTCGGCAGTGCTGGAGGTATGTTTCATCCGTGCTTGAGGTATGTTTCAACCGTGCTTGAGGTTTGTTTCAACCGTGCATGAGGTATGTTTCGACCGTGCTCGATTTAATTTTCGACCGTCCTCAAAGTTTGTTTTCACCGTTCTCGATATATGTTTCGACCGTGCTCGAGATTTGGTCCGAACGTGCTTGAGGTATCTTTTGGCCGCCGCTCGTGGTATGTTTCGACGCGCGAAGTTTGTTCCGACTTGCTCGAGTTATGTTTTCGGCAAAGCTCGAGATATGCTTCGACCGTGCACGAAGTATGTTTCGACCGAGCTCGAGGTATGTTTCGACCGAGCTCAAGTCAAGTTTCAACTGACTTGATGTTTGTTTCAACCATGCACGAGGTATGTTTCGACTGTCGCTCAAGGTATGTTTCTACTGTGCTCGAGATTTATTTCGACCGTGCACGAAGTTTGGTTTGACGGTCGCTCGCGGTATATTTCGACCGTGGTCGAAGTCTGTTTCGACCCTGTTCGAGTTGTGCTAGCGGCAATGCTCGAGATATGCTTCGACCGTCCACAAAGTATGTTTCGACCGAGCTCGAGATGTGTTTCAACCGCTTGAGGTATCTTTCGGCCGTCGGTCGTGGTATGTTTCGACCGTCGCGCGAAGTTTAATTCGACCATGCTCGAGTTGTGCTTGCGGCAATGCTCGAGATATGCTTCGACCGTCCACAAAGTATGTTTCGACCGAGCTCGAGGTATGTTTCAACTGTCTTGAGGTATGTTCCGACCATGCACGAGGTATATTTTGACTGTCGCTCAAGGTATGTTTCTACCGTGCTCAAGATATGCTTTGGCGTGCACAAAGTTTGGTTCGACCGTCGCTCGAGGTATGTTTCGACCTTGCTCGAGCCATGTTTCGACCGTGCTCGAGGTATTTTTTAACCGTGCTCGAAGTATGTTTCAACGGTGCACGATTCATGTTTTGACCGTCGCTCGAGGTATGTTTCGACCGTGCTCGGTGTATGTTTCGACTGTGTACGAGGTATGTTTCGACCGTGCTCGAGGTATGTTTCGACCGTGCTCGAGTTGTGATTTGACCGTTCTCGAGGTATGATTCGAACGTGCACGAGTTATGTTGCGAATGTGCACGAGTTATATTTCGACCGTCGCTCGAGGTATGTTTCGACCGTGCTCGAGGAAGGTTTCGAACAAGCTCGAGATGTTTTTCAACCCTGCTTGAGTTATCTTTCGGCCGCCGCTCGTGGTATGTTTCGACGCGCGAAGTTTGTTCCGACTTGCTCGAGTTATGTTTCGACCATGCATGAGGTATATTTCCACTGTCGCTCAAGGTATATTTCTACCGTGCTCGAGATATATTTCGACCGTGCACGAAGTTTGGTTCGACGGTAAGCTCGAGGTATGTTTCGACCGTGCTCGAAGTATGTTTCGACCGTGCTCGAAGTATGTTTCGACGGTGCACGAGTCATGTTTTGACCGTCGCTCGAGGTATGTTTGACCGTGATCGAGGTTTTTTTCGACGGTTCTCGAAGTTGGTTGCGACCATGCTCAATTTGTGTTTCAACCGTGCGTGAGTTTTTTTGTCGACCGTCGCTCCTGGTATGTTTCAACCGTCGCTCGAAGTATGTTTCGACCGAGCTCGAGTTGAGTTTTCGATAGTGTTCAAGGTATGTTTCAACCGTCCTCGAGGTTTGTTTCGACAGGACTCGAGGTGGATTGCGACCATGCTCGAGATGTGTTTCAACCGTGCTTGAGGTATTTTTCGACCGTCGCTCGAGGTATGTTTCAACCGTGCTCAAGTTTTGTTTTCGGCAGTGCTGGAGGTATGTTTCATCCGTGCTTGAGGTATGTTTCAACCGTGCTTGAGGTTTGTTTCAACCGTGCATGAGGTATGTTTCGACCGTGCTCGATTTAATTTTCGACCGTCCTCAAAGTTTGTTTTCACCGTGCTCGATATATGTTTCGACCGTGCTCGAGATTTGGTCCGAACGTGCTTGAGGTATCTTTTGGCCGCCGCTCGTGGTATGTTTCGACGCGCGAAGTTTGTTCCGACTTGCTCGAGTTATGTTTTCGGCAAAGCTCGAGATATGCTTCGACCGTGCACGAAGTATGTTTCGACCGAGCTCGAGGTATGTTTCGACCGAGCTCAAGTCATGTTTCAACTGACTTGATGTTTGTTTCAACCATGCACGAGGTATGTTTCGACTGTCGCTCAAGGTATGTTTCTACTGTGCTCGAGATTTTTTTCGACCGTGCACGAAGTTTGGTTTGACGGTCGCTCGCGGTATATTTCGACCGTGGTCGAAGTATGTTTCGACCCTGTTCGAGTTGTGCTAGCGGCAATGCTCGAGATATGCTTCGACCGTCCACAAAGTATGTTTCGACCGAGCTCGAGATGTGTTTCAACCGCTTGAGGTATCTTTCGGCCGTCGGTCGTGGTATGTTTCGACCGTCGCGCGAAGTTTAATTCGACCATGCTCAAGTTGTGCTTGCGGCAATGCTCGAGATATGCTTCGACCGTCCACAAAGTATGTTTCGACCGAGCTCGAGGTATGTTTCAACTGTCTTGAGGTATGTTCCGACCATGCACGAGGTATATTTTGACTGTCGCTCAAGGTATGTTTCTACCGTGCTCAAGATATGCTTTGGCGTGCACAAAGTTTGGTTCGACCGTCGCTCGAGGTATGTTTCGACCTTGCTCGAGCCATGTTTCGACCGTGCTCGAGGTATTTTTTAACCGTGCTCGAAGTATGTTTCAACGGTGCACGATTCATGTTTTGACCGTCGCTCGAGGTATGTTTCGACCGTGCTCGGTGTATGTTTCGACTGTGTACGAGGTATGTTTCGACCGTGCTCGAGGTATGTTTCGACCGTGCTCGAGTTGTGATTTGACCGTTCTCGAGGTATGATTCGAACGTGCACGAGTTTTGTTACGAATGTGCACGAGTTATATTTCGACCGTCGCTCGAGGTATGTTTCGACCGTGCTCGAGGAAGGTTTCGAACAAGCTCGAGATGTTTTTCAACCCTGCTTGAGTTATTTTTCGGCCGTCGCTCGTGGTATATTTCGACTCTCGCGCGAAGTTTGTTTCGACCATGCTCGAGTTATTTTTCGATCATTCATGAGGTATGTTTCGACCGTGCTCGAGTTATGTTTCGACCGTGCTCGAGTTTTGGTTTCGACCGGGCTCGAGGTGGGTTGCGACCATGCTCGAGATGTGTTTCAACCGTGCTTGAGGTATTTTTTGACCGTCGCTCGAGGTATGTTTCGACCGTCGCTCGAAGTATGTTTCAACCGTGCTCGAGTTTTGTTTTCGGCAGTGCTCGAGGTATGTTTCATCCGTACTTGAGGTATGTTTCAACCGTGCTTGAGGTTTATTTCGACCTTGCACGAGGTATGCTTCGACCGTGCTTGAGGTCTGTTTCAACTGACTTGAGGTATATTTCGACCATGCACGAGCTATATTTCTACCGTCGCTCAAAGTATGTTTCTATCGTAGTCGAGATTTGCTTCGACTATTCTCGGTGTATGCTTCGATCGTGCTGGAGGTATCTTTTAACCGTGCTTGAGGTTTGTTTCAACCATGCACGAGGTATGTTTGACCGTGCTCGATTTATTTTTCGACCGTGCTCAAAGTTTGTTTTGACCGTGCTCGCCATATATTTCGACCGTGCTCGAGATTTGGTCCGACCGTGCTTGAGCTATCTTTCGGCCGTCGCTCGAAGTATGTTTCGACCGTCGCGCGAAGTTTGTTTCGACTTGCTCGAGTTATCTTTTCGGCAAAGCTCGAGATATGCTTCGACCGTGCACGAAATATGTTTCGACCGAGCTCGAAGTTTATTTCGACCGAGCTCAAGTTATGTTTTAACTGACTTGATGTTAGTTTCGACCATGCACGAGGTATGTTTCGACTGTCGCTCAAGCTATGTTTCTACCGTGCTCAAGATATATTTCGACAGTGCACGAAGCTTGGTTTGACGGTCGCTCGAGGTATGTTTCGACCGTGCTCGAAGTATGTTTCGACCGTTCTCGAGGTATGTTTCTATCGTGCTCGAGATATATTTCGACAGTGCACGAAGTTTGGTTTGACGGTCGCTCGAGGTTTGTTTCGACCGTACTCGAAGTTGGCTGCGACCACGCTCGATTTGTGTTTCGACAGTGCTCGAGGTATGATTCAGCCGTCTTGCGAAAGTTGTTTCGACCATGCTCGAGTTATGTTTCGACCGTGCTCGAGATTCGTTTCAACCGGGCTCGAGATGGGTTGCGACCATGCTCCATGCTTGAGATGTTTTTCAACCGTCGCTCGAGGTATGTTTCGACCGTCGCTCAAAGTATGTTTCGACCATGTTCGAGTTATATTTTCGACCATTCATGAGGTATATTTCGATCGTGCTCGAGTTATGTTTCGACCCTGCTCGAGGTTTGTTTCGACCACGCTCGATTTGTGTTTCGACAGTGCTCGAGGTATGATTCGGCCGTCTTGCGAAAATTGTTTCGACCACGCTCGAGTTATGTTTCGACCGTGCTCGAATTTCGTTTCAACCGGGCTCGAGGAGGGTTGCGACCATGCTTGAGATGTTTTTCAACCGTTCTTGAGGTATCTTTCGGCCGTCGGTCGTGGTATGTTTCGACCGTCGCTCGAAGTTTGTTTCGACCATGCTCGAGTTGTGCATGCGGCAATGCTCGAGATATGCTTCAACCGTCCACAAAGTTTGTTTCGACCGAGCTCGAGGTATGTTTCAACTGACTTGAGGTATGTTTCGACCATGCACGAGGTATATTTTGACTGTCGCTCAAGGTATATTTCTACCGTGCTCGAGATATGCTTCGCCCCTGCACGAAGTTCAGTTCGACCGTCGCTCGAGGTATGTTTCAACTGACTTGAGGTATGTTTCGACCATGCACGAGGTATATTTTGACTGTCGCTCAAGGTATGTTTCTACCGTGCTCGAGATATGCTTCGCCCCTGCGCGAAGTTCAGTTCGACCGTCGCTCGAGGTTTGTTTCGACCGTCGCTCGAAGTTTGTTTCAACCATGCTCGATTTTTGTTTGTGGCAATGCTCGGGATATGCTTAGACCGTCCACAAACTATGTTTCGACCGAGCTCGAGTTATATTTTCGACCATTCATGAGGTATGTTTCGATCGTGCTCGAGGTATGTTTCGACCCTGCTCGAGGTTTGTTTCGACCGGGCTCGAGGTGGGTTGCGACCATGTTTGAGATGTGTTTCAACCGTGCTTGAGGCATTTTTCGACCGTCGCTCGAGGTATGTTTCGACCGTCGCTCGAAGTATGTTTCGACCATGTTCGAGTTAGATTTTCGACAGTGCTCAAGATATGTTTCGACCGAGCTCGAGGTATGCTTCAACCGTGCTCGAGGTATGTTTCAACTGACTTGAGGTATGTTCTGACCATGCACGAGGTATATTGCGACCGTCGCTTAAAGTATTTTTCTACCGTAGTCGAGATTTGCTTCGACTATGCTTGATATATGTTTCGACGGTGTTCGAGGTACGTTTCAACCGTGCTTGAGATTTCTTTCGACCGTGCACGAGGGCTGTTTCGACTGTGCTTGATTTTTGTTTCGACTGTGCTCGAGATGTGTTTCAACCGCTTGAGGTATCTTTCGGCCGTCGGTCGTGGTATGTTTCGACCGTCGCTCGAAGTTTGTTTCGACCATGTTCGAGTTGTGCTTGCGTCAATGCTCGAGATATGCTTCAACCGTCCACAAAGTTTGTTTCGACCGAGCTCGAGGTATGTTTCAACTGACTTGAGGTATGTTTCGACCATGCACGAGGTATATTTTGACTGTCGCTCAAGGTATGTTTCTACCGTGCTCGTGATATGCTTCGCCCCTGCACGAAGTTCAGTTCGACCGTCGCTCGAGGTATGTTTCAACTGACTTGAGGTATGTTTCGACCATGCACGAGGTATATTTTGACTGTCGCTCAAGGTATGTTTCTACCGTGCTCGAGATATGCTTCGCCCCTGCACGAAGTTCAGTTCGACCGTCGCTCGAGGTATGTTTCGACCGTCGCTCGAAGTTTGTTTCAACCATGCTCGAGTTTTGTTTGTGGCAATGCTCGGGATATGCTTAGACCGTCCACAAACTATGTTTCGACCGAGCTCGAGTTATATTTTCGACCATTCATGAGGTATGTTTCGATCGTGCTCGAGTTATGTTTCGACCCTGCTCGAGGTTTGTTTCGACCGGGCTCGAGGTGGGTTGCGACCATATTCGAGATGTGTTTCAACCGTGCTTGAGGCATTTTTCGACCGTCGCTCGAGGTATGTTTCGACCGTTGCTCGAAGTATGTTTCGACCATGTTCGAGTTAGATTTTCGACAGTGCTCAAGGTATGTTTCAATTGTGCTTGAGGTATTATGTTTCAACCGTGCTTGAGGCATATTTCGATCGTGCCCAAGGTATGCTTCAACCGTGCTCGAGGTATGTTTCAACTGACTTGAGGTATGTTCTGACCATGCACGAGGTATATTGCGACCGTCGCTTAAAGTATTTTTCTACCGTAGTCGAGATTTGCTTCGACTATGCTTGATATATATTTCGACGGTGTTCGAGGTACGTTTCAACCGTGCTTGAGATTTCTTTCGACCGTGCACGAGGGCTGTTTCGACTGTGCTTGATTTTTGTTTCGACTGTGCTCGAGATGTGTTTCAACCGCTTGAGGTATCTTTCGGCCGTCGGTCGTGGTATGTTTCGACCGTCGCTCGAAGTTTGTTTCGACCATGTTCGAGTTGTGCTTGCGTCAATGCTCGAGATATGCTTCAACCGTCCACAAAGTTTGTTTCGACCGAGCTCGAGGTTTGTTTCAACTGACTTGAGGTATGTTTCGACCATGCACGAGGTATATTTTGACTGTCGCTCAAGGTATGTTTCTACCGTGCTCGAGATATGCTTCGCCCCTGCACGAAGTTCAGTTCGACCGTCGCTCGAGGTATGTTTCAACTGACTTGAGGTATGTTTCGACCATGCACGAGGTATATTTTGACTGTCGCTCAAGGTATGTTTCTACCGTGCTCGAGATTTGCTTCGCCCCTGCACGAAGTTCAGTTCGACCGTCGCTCGAGGTATGTTTCGACCGTAGCTCGAAGTTTGTTTCAACCATGCTCGAGTTTTGTTTGTGGCAATGCTCGGGATATGCTTAGACCGTCCACAAACTATGTTTCGACCGAGCTCGAGTTATATTTTCGACCATTCATGAGGTATGTTTCGATCGTGCTCGAGTTATGTTTCGACCCTGCTCGAGGTTTGTTTCGACCGGGCTCGAGGTGGGTTGCGACCATATTCGAGATGTGTTTCAACCGTGCTTGAGGCATTTTTCGACCGTCGCTCGAGGTATGTTTCGACCGTCGCTCGAAGTATGTTTCGACCATGTTCGAGTTAGATTTTCGACAGTGCTCAAGGTATGTTTCAACCGTGCTTGAGGTATTATGTTTCAACCGTGCTTGAGGCATATTTCGATCGTGCACAAGGTATGCTTCAACCGTGCTCGAGGTATGTTTCAACTGACTTGAGGTATGTTCTGACCATGCACGAGGTATATTGCGACCGTCGCTTAAGGTATTTTTCTACCGTAGTCGAGATTTGCTTCGACTATGCTTGATATATGTTTCGACGGTGCTCGAGGTACGTTTCAACCGTGCTTGAGGTTTGTTTCGACCGTGCACGAGGGCTATTTCGACTGTGCTTGATTTTTGTTTCGACTGTGCTCGAGATGTGTTTCAACCGCTTGAGGTATCTTTCGGCCGTCGGTCGTGGTATGTTTCGACCGTCGCTCGAAGTTTTTTTCGACCATGCTCGAGTTGTGCTTGCGGCAATGCTCGAGAAATGCTTCAACCCTCCACAAAGTTTGTTTCGACCGAGCTCGAGGTATGTTTCAACTGACTTGAGGTATGTTTCGACCATGCACGAGGTATATTTTGACTGTCGCTCGAGGTATGTTTCTACCGTGCTCGAGATATGCTTCACCCCTGCACGAAGTTCAGTTCGACCGTCGCTCGAGGTATGTTTCAACTGACTTGAGGTATGTTTCGACCATGCACGAGGTATATTTTGACTGTCGCTCAAGGTATGTTTCTACCGTGATCGAGATATGCTTCGCCCCTGCACGAAGTTCAGTTCGACCGTCGCTCGAGGTATGTTTCAACTGACTTGAGGTATGTTTCGACCATGCACGAGGTATATTTTGACTGTGGCTCAAGGTATATTTCTACCGTGCTCGAGATATGCTTCGCCCCTGTGTGAAGTTCAGTTCGACCGTCGCTCGAGGTATGTTTCGACCTTGCACGAGCCATTTTTCGACCGTGCTCGAGTTATTTTTTAACCGTGCTCGAAGTATGTTTCAACGGTGCACGATTCATGTTTTGACCGTCACCCGAGGTATGTTTCGACCGTGCTCGGGGTATGTTTTGACTGTGTACGAGGTATGGTTTGACCGTGCTCGAGGTATGTTTTGGCCGTGCTCGAGGTGTGATTCGACCGTGCTCGAGGTATGATTCGAACGTGCCCGAGTTATGTTACGAATGTGCACGAGGTATATTTCCACCGTCGCTCGAGGTATGTTTCGACCGTGCTCGAGGAAGGTTTCGAACAAGCTCGAGATGTGTTTCAACCCTGCTTGAGGTATCTTTTGGCCGTCGCTCGTGGTATGTTTCGACCGTCGCGCGAAGTTTATTTCGACCATGCTCGAGTTATTTTTCTAACATTCATGATGTATGTTTCAACCGTGCTTGAGGTATTTTTCGACCATCGCTCGAGTTATGTTTCGACCGTCGCTCGAAGTATGTTTCAACCGTGCTCAATTTTTGTTTTCGGTAGTGCTCGAGGTTTGTTTCATCCGTGCTTGAGGTATGTTTCAACCGTGCTTGATGTATGTTTCGACCTTGCAGGAGGTATGCTTCGACCGTGCTCGAGGTATGTTTCAACTGACTTGAGGTACGTTTCGACCATGCACGAGGTATATTTCGACCGTCGCTCAAACTATGTTTCTATCGTAATCGAGATTAGCTTCGACTGTGCTCGGTGTATGCTTCGACCGTGCACGAAGTATGTTTCGATCGTGCTCGATTTATTTTTCGACCGTGCTTGAGGTATCTTTCGGCCGTCTCTCGTGGTAAGTTTCGATCGTCGCGCGAAGTTTGTTTCGACTTGCTTGAGTTATGTTTTCGGCAAAGCTCGAGATATGCTTCGACCGTGCACGAAGTATGTTTCGTCCGAGCTCGAGGTATGTTTCGACCGAGTTCAAGGTATGTTTTAACTGACTTGATGTTTGTTTCGACCATGCACGAGGTATATTTCGACTGTCGCTCAAGGTATGGGTCTACCGTGCTCGAGATATATTTCGACCGTGCACGTAGTTTGGTTCGACGGTCGCTCGAGGTATGTTTCGACCGTGCTCGAAGTATGTTTCGACCGTGCTTGAGGTATGCTTTAACCGTGCTCGAAGTATATTTCGACGGTGTACGAGTCGTGTTTTGACCGTCGCTCGAGGTATGTTTGACCGTGATCGAGGTTTGTTTCGACCGTACTCTAAGTTGGTTGCGACCATGCTCGATTTGTGTTCCAACCGCGCGTGAGATTTTTTCGACCGTCGCTCCTAGTATGTTTCGACCGTCGCTCGAAGTATATTTCGACCGTGCTCGAGTTAGGTTTTCGACAGTACTCAAGGTATGTTTCAACCGTGCTTGAGGTTTCTTTCAACCGTGCTTGAGGCATATTTCGACCGAGCACAAGGTATGCTTCGACCGAGCTCGAGGTATGTTTCAACTGACTTGCCGTATGATTTGACCATGCATGAGGTATATTTCGATCGTCGCTCAAAGTATGTTTCTACCGTAGTCGAGTATGCTTGATGTATGTTTCGACCGTACTCGAGGTATATTTCAACCGTGCTTGAGTTATTTTTCGATCATTCATTGATGTATGTTTCGACCGTGCTCGAGTTATGCTTCGACCGTGCTCGAGGTTTGTTTCGACCGGGCTCGAGGTGGGTTGCGACCATGCTTGAGATGTGTTTCAAACGTGCTTGAGGTATTTTCGACCGTCGCTCGAGGTATGTTTCGACCGTCGCTCGAGGTATGTTTCATCCGTGCTCGAGATTTGTTCCGACAGTGCTTGAGGTATATTTCGGCCGTCGCTCGTGGTATGTTTCGACCGTCGCGCGAAGTTTGTTTCTATCGTAGTCGATATTAGCTTCGACTATGCTCGGTGTATGCTTCGGCCGTGCACGAAGTATGTTTCGACCGTGCTCGATTTATTTTTCGACCGTGCTTGAGGTATCTTTCGGCCGTCTCTCGTGGTAAGTTTCGATCGTCGCGCGAAGTTTGTTTCGACTTGCTCGAGTTATGTTTTCGGCAAAGCTCGAGATATGTTTCGACCGTGCACGAAGTATGTTTCGACCGGGCTCGAGGTATGTTTCGACCGAGCTCAAGTTATGCATTAACTGACTTGATGTTTGTTTCGACCATACACGAGGTATGTTTCGACTGTCGCTCAAGGTAAGTTTCTACCGTGCTCGAGTTATATTTCGACCATGCACGAACTTTGGTTCGACGGTCGCTCGAGGTATTTTTCGACCGTGCTCGAAGTAAGTTTCGATCGTGCACGAGTCATGTTTTGACCGTCGCTCGAGGTATGTTTGACCGTGATCGAGGTTTGTTTTGTTCGTACTCGAAGTTGTTTGCGACCATGCTCGATTTTTGTTTCAACCGTGCTCGAGGTTTGTTTCGACCGGGCTCGAGGTGGGTTGCGACCATGCTTGAGATGTGTTTCAAACGTGCGTGAGATTTTTTCGACCGTCGCTCCTGGTATGTTTCGACCGTCGCTCGAAGTATGTTTCGACCGTGCTCGAGTTAGGTTTTCGTCAGTGCTCAAGGTATGTTTCAAACGTGCTTGAGGTTTGGTTCAACTGACTTGCCGTATGTTTTGATCATGCACGAGGTATATTTCGACAGTCTCTCAAAGTATGTTTCTACCGTAGTCAAGATTTGCTTCGACTATGCTTGATGTGTGTTTCGACCGTGCTCGAGATATTTTTCGACCGTCGCTCCAGGCATGTTTCGACCGTCGCTCGAAGTATGTTTCGACAGTGTTCGAGTTGAGTTTTCGACAACGCCCAAGGTATGTTTCAACCGTGCTTGAGTTATTTTTCAAGCGTGCTTGAGGCATATTTCGATCGTGCACAAGGTATGCTTCAACCGTGCTCGAGGTATGTTTCAACTGACTTGAGGTATGTTCTGACCATGCACGAGGTATATTGCGACCGTCGCTCAAGGTATGTTTCTACCGAGTCGAGATTTGCTTCGACTATGCTTGATATATGTTTCGACGGTGCTCGAGGTACGTTTCAACCGTGCTTGAGGTTTGTTTCGACCGTGCACGAGGGCTGTTTCGACTGTGCTTGATTTTTGTTTCGACTGTGCTCGAGATGTGTTTCAACCGCTTGAGGTATCTTTCGGCCGTCGGTCGTGGTATGTTTCGACCGTCGCTCGAAGTTTGTTTCGACCATGCTCGAGTTGTGCTTGCGGCAAAGCTCGAGATATGCTTCAACCGTCCACAAAGTTTGTTTCGACCGAGCTCGAGGTATGTTTCAACTGACTTGAGGTATGTTTCGACCATGCACGAGGTATATTTTGACTGTCGCTCAAGGTATGTTTCTACCGTGATCGAGATATGCTTCGCCCCTGCACGAAGTTCAGTTCGACCGTCGCTCGAGGTATGTTTCAACTGACTTGAGGTATGTTTCGACCATGCACGAGGTATATTTTGACTGTGGCTCAAGGTATGTTTCTACCGTGCTCGAGATATGCTTCGCCCCTGTGTGAAGTTCAGTTCGACCGTCGCTCGAGGTATGTTCCGACCTTGCACGAGCCATTTTTCTACCGTGCTCGAGGTATTTTTTAACCGTGCTCGAAGTAAGTTTCAACGGTGCACGATTCATGTTTTGACCGTCACCCGAGGTATGTTTCGACCGTGCTCGGGGTATGTTTCGACTGTGTACGAGGTATGTTTTGACCGTGCTCGAGGTATGTTCTGGCCGTGCTCGAGGTGTGATTCGACCGTGCTCGAGGTATGATTCGAACGTGCCCGAGTTATGTTACGAATGTGCACGAGGTGTATTTCGACCGTCGCTCGAGGTATGTTTCGACCGTGCTCGAGGAAGGTTTCGAACAAGCGCGAGATGTGTTTCAACCCTGCTTGAGGTACCTTTTGGCCGTCGCTCGTGGTATGTTTCGACCGTCGCGCGAAGTTTATTTCGACCATGCTCGAGTTATTTTTCTAACATTCATGAGGTATGTTTCAACCGTGCTTGAGGTATTTTTCGACCATCGCTCGAGGTGTGTTTCGACCGTGCACGAAGTATGTTTCGACCGGGCTCGAGGTATGCTTCGACCGTGCTCGAGGTATGTTTCAACTGACTTGAGGTACGTTTCGACCATGCACGAGGTATATTTCGACCGTCGCTCAAACTATGTTTCTATCGTAGTCGATATTAGCTTCGACTATGCTCGGTGTATGCTTCGACCGTGCACGAAGTATGTTTCGATCGTGCTCGATTTATTTTTCGACCGTGCTTGAGGTATTTTTCGGCCGTCTCTCGTGGTAAGTTTCGATCGTCGCGCGAAGTTTGTTTCGACTTGTTCGAGTTATGTTTTCGGCAAAGCTCGAGATATGTTTCGACCGTGCACGAAGTATGTTTCGACCGGGCTCGATGTATGTTTCGACCGAGCTCAAGGTATGTATTAACTGACTTGATGTTTGTTTCGACCATACACGAGGTATGTTTCGACTGTCGCTCAAGGTAAGTTTCTACCGTGCTCGAGTTATATTTCGACCATGCACGAACTTTGGTTCGACGGTCGCTCGAGGTATTTTTCGACCGTGCTCGAAGTATGTTTCGATCGTGCACGAGTCATGTTTTGACCGTCGCTCGAGGTATAGTTGACCGTGATCGAGGTTTGTTTCGTCCGTACTCGAAGTTGTTTGCGACCATGCTCGATTTGTGTTTCAACCGTGCGTAAGGTTTTTTTCGACCGTAGCTCCTGGTATGTTTCGACCGTCGCTCGAAGTATGTTTCGACCGTGCTCGAGTTAGGTTTTCGACAGTGCTCAAGGTATGTTTCAACCGTGCTTGAGGTTTGGTTCAACTGACTTGCCGTATGTTTTGACCATGCACGAGGTATATTTCGACAGTCTCTCAAAGTATGTTTCTACAGTAGTCAAGATTTGCTTCGACTATGCTTGATGTATGTTTCGACCGTGCTCGAGGTATGTTTCAACCGTGCTTGAGTTATTTTTCGATCATTCATGAGGTATGTTTCGACCCCGCTCGAGTCATGTTTCGACTGTGCTCGAGGTTTGTTTCGACCGGGCTGGAGGTGGGTTGCGACCATGCTCGAGATGTTTTTCAACCGTGCTTGAGGTATTTTTCGACCGTCGCTCGAGGTATCTTTCGACCGTCGCTCGAATTATGTTTCAACCGTGCTCGAGTTTTGTTTTCGGCAGTGCTCGAGGTATGTTTCATCCGTGCTCGAAGTATGTTTCGACCGTGCTCAAGGTATATTTTAACCGTGCTCGAAGTATGTTTCGACGGTGCAGGAGTCATTTTTTGACCGTCGCTCGATGTATGTTTGACCATGATCGAGGTTGGTTGCGACCATGCGCGATTTGTGTTTCAACTGTCCGTGAGGTTTTTTCGACCGTCGCTCCTGGTATGTTTCGATCGTCGCTCGAAGTATGTTTCGACCGTGCTCGAGATTTGTTCAGACCGTGCTTGAGGTATCTTTCGGCCGTCGCTCGTGGTATGTTTCAATCGCCGCGCAAAGTTTGTTTCGACTTGCTCGAGTTATGTTTTCGGCAAAGCTCGATATAAGCTTCGACCGTGCACGGAGTATGTTTCGACCGAGCTCGAGGTATGTTTCGACCGTGCTCGAGGTATGTTTCGACCGTGCTCGAAGTATGTTTCGATGGTGCACGAGTCATGTTTTGACCGTCGCTCGAGGTATGCTTGACCTTGATCGAGGTTTGTTTCGACCGTACTTGAAGTTGGTTGCGACCATGCTCAATTTGTGTTTCGACCGTGCGTGAGGTTTTTTTCGACCCTCGTTCCTGGTATGTTTTGACCGTCGCTCCAAGTATGTTTCGAACGTGCTCGAGTTGGTTTTAGACAGTGCTCAAGGTATGTTTCAACCGTGTTTGAGGTTTGGTTCAACTGTCTTGCCGTATGTTTTGACCATGCACGAGGTATATTTCGACAGTCTCTCAAAGTATGTTTCTACCGTAGTCAAGATTTGCTTCGACTATGCTTGATGTGTGTTTCGACCGAGCTCGAGGTATGTTTCAACCTTGCTCGAGGTTTGTTTTGACCGGGCTGGAGGTGGGTTGCGACCATGCTCGAGATGTGTTTCAACCGTGCTTGAGGTATTTTTCGACCGTCGCTCGAGGTTTCTTTCGACCGTCGCTCGAAGTATGTTTCAACCGTGCTCGAGTTTTGTTTTCGGCAGTGCTCGAGGTATGTTTCATCCGTGCTTGAGGTATGTTTCGACCATGCACGAGGTATATTTCGACCGTCGGTCAAAGTATGCTTCTATCGTAGTCGAGATTTGCTTCGACAATGCTCGGTGTATGCTTCGATCGTGCTGGTGGTCTCTTTCGGCCGTCGCTCAAGCACGGTCGTAACGAGGTATGTTACGACCGTGCTTGAGGTATCTTTCGGCCGTCGCTCGTGGTATGTTTCGACCGTCGAATGAAGTTTGTTTCGACTTACTCGAGTTATGTTTTCGGCAAAGCTCGTTATATGCTTCGACCGTGCCCCAAGTATGTTTGGACCGAGCTCGAGGTATATTTAGACCGAGCTCAAGGTATGTTTTAACTGACTTGGTGTTTGTTTCGACCATGCACGAGGTTTGTTTCGACTGTTGCTCAAGGTATGATTCTACCGTGCTCGAGATGTATTTCGACCGTGCACGAAGTTTGGTTCGACGGTCGCTCGAGGTATGTTTCGACCGTGCTCAAAGTATGTTTCGACCGTGCTCGAGGTATATTTTAACCGTGCTCGAAGTATGTTTCGACGGTGCAGGAGTCATTTTTTGACCGTCGCTCGATGTATGTTTGACCGTGATCGAGGTTTGTTCCGACCCTACTCGAAGTTGCTTGCGACCATGCTCGATTTGTGTTTCAACTGTGCGTGAGGTTTTTTTGGCCGTCGCTCCTGGTATGTTTCAACCATCGCGCGAAGTTTGTTTCGACTTGCTCGAGTTATGTTTTCGGCAAAGCTCGATATAAGCTTCGACCGTGCACGGAGTATGTTTCGACCGAGCTCGAGGTATGTTTCGACCGTGCTCGAAGTATGTTTCGACCGTGCTCGAAGTATGTTTCGATGGTGCACGAGTCATGTTTTGACCGTCGCTCGAGGTATGTTCGACCTTGATCGAGGTTTGTTTCGACCGTACTTGAAGTTGGTTGCGACCATGCTCAATTTGTGTTTCAACCGTGCGTGAGGTTTTTTTCGACCGTCATTCCTGGTATGTTTTGACCGTCGCTCGAAGTATGTTTCGAACATGGTCGAGTTGGGTTTTAGACAGTGCTCAAGGTATGTTTCAACCGTGCTTGAGGTTTGTTTCAACCGTGCTTGAGGCATATTTCGACCGTGCACAAGGTATGCTTCGACCGTGCTCGAGGTATGTTTCAACTGACTTGCGGTATGTTCTGATCATGCACGAGGTATATTTCGACCGTAGCTCAAAGTGTGTTTCTACCGTGCTTGAGGTTGGTTTCGACCGTGCACGAGGTATGTTTTCGGCAAAGCTCGATATAAGGTTCGACCGTGCACGGAGTATGTTTTGACCGAGCTCGAGGTATGTTCTCGGCAAAGCTCGATATAAGCTTTGACCGTGCACGGAATATGTTTCGACCGAGCTCGAGGTAATTTTCGACCGAGCTCAAGGTATGTTTTAGCTGACTTAATGTTTGTTTCTACTGTGCTCGAGATATATTTCGACCGTGCACGAAGTTTGTTTCGACGGTCGCTCGAGGTATGTTTCGACTGTGCTCGAAGTATGTTTCGACCGAGCTCGAAGTCTGTTTCGACGGTGCACGAGTCATGTTTTGACCGTCGCTCGAGGTATGTTTGACCTTGATCGAGGTTTGTTTCGACCGTACTCGAAGTATGTTTCGACCGTGCTCGAGTTGCGTTTTCGACAGTGCTCAACGTATGTTTCAACCGTGCTTGAGGTTTGTTTCAACCGTGCTTATGGCATATTTCGACCGTGCACAAGGTATGCTTCGACCGTGCTCGAGGTATGTTTAAACTGACTTGCGGTATGTTCTGACCATGCACGAGGTATATTTCGACCGTCGCTCAACGTGTGTTTCTACCGTAGTCGAGATTTGCTTCGACTATGCTTGATGTATGTTTCGACCGTGCTCGAGGTATGTTTCAACCGTGCTTGAGGTTGGTTTCGACCGTGCACGAGGTATGTTTCGACCGTGCTCGAGTTATGTTTCGACCGTGCTCGAGTTAAGTTTCGACCGTGCTCGAGATGTGTTACAACCGTGCTTGAGATATCTTTCAGCCGTCGCTCGTGGTATGTTTCGACCGTCGCGCGAAGTTTGTTTCGAGCATGCTCGAGTTATGTTTGCGGCAATGCTCGAGAAATGCTTCTACCGTCCACAAAGTATGTTTCGACCGAGCTCGAGGAATGTTTCAACTGACCTGAGGTATGTCACTCATGGTATGTGTCTACCGTGCTCGAGGTATGCTTCGATCGTGCACGAAGTTTGGTTCGACCGTCGCTCGAGGTATGTTTCGACCGTAGCTCGTGGTATGTTTCGACCGTCGCGCAAAGTTTGATTCGACAATGCTCGAGTTATGTTTGCGGCAGTGCTCGAGATATGCTTCGACCGTCCACAAAGTATGTTTCGGCCGTTCTAGAGGTATGTTTCAACTGACTTGCGGTATGTTCTGACCATGAACGAGGTATATTTCGACCGTCGCTCAAAGTGTGTTTCTACCGTAGTCGAGATTTGCTTCGACTATGCTTGATGTATGTTTTGACCATGCTCGAGGTATGTTTCAACCGTGCTTGAGGTTGGTTTCGACCGTGCACGAGGTATGTTTCGACCGAGCTCGAAGTATTTTCTCGGCAAAGTTCGATATAAGCTTCGAGCGTGCACGGAGTATGTTTCGACCGAGCTCGAGGTATTTTCTCGGCAAAGTTCGATTTAAGCTTTGACCGTGCACGGAATAGGTTTCGACCGAGCTCGAGGTAATTTTCGACCGAGCTTTAGGTATGTTTTAACTGACTTAATGTTTGTTTCTACCGTGCTCGAGATATATTTCGACCGTGCACGAAGTTTGTTTCGACGGTCGCTCGAGGTATGTTTCGACTGTGCTCGAAGTATGTTTCGACCGAGCTCGAAGTATGTTTCCACGGTGCACAGGTCATGTTTTGACCGTCGCTCGAGGTATGTTTGACCTTGATCGAGGTTTGTTTCGACCGTTCTCGAAGTTGGTTGCGACCATGCTCAATTTTGTTTCAACCGTGCGTGAGGTTTTTTTCGACCGTCGTTCCTGGTATGTTTCGACCGTCGCTCGAAGTATGTTTCGACCGTGCTCGAGTTGGGTTTTCGACAGTGCTCAAGGTATGTTTCAACCGTGCTTGAGGTTTGTTTCAACCGTGCTTGAGGCATATTTCGACCGTGCACAAGGTATGCTTCGACCGTGCTCGAGGAATGTTTAAATTGACTTGCGGTATGTTCTGACCATGCACGAGATATAATTCGACCGTCGCTCAAAGTGTATTTCTACCGTAGTCGAGATTTGCTTCGACTATGCTTGATGTATGTTTCGAGCGTGCTCGAGGTATGTTTCAACCGTGCTTGAGGTTGGTTTCGACCGTGCAAGAGGTATGTTTCGACCGTGCTCGAGTTATGTTTCGACCGTACTCGAGTTATGTTTCGACCGTGCTCGAGATGTGTTACAACCGTGCTTGAGATATCTTTCGGCCGTCGCTCGTGGTATGTTTCGACCGTCGCGCGAAGTTTGTTTCGACCATGCTCGAGTTTTGTTTGCGGCAATGCTCGAGAAATGCTTCTACTGTCCACAAAGTATGTTTCGACCGAGCTCGAGGAATGTTTCAACTGACTTGAGGTATGTCACTCATGGTATGTGTCATCCGTGCTCGAGGTATGTTTCAACTGACTTGCGGTATGTTCTGACCATGAACGAGGTATATTTCGACCGTCGCTCAAAGTGTGTTTCTACCGTCGTCGAGATTTGCTTCGACTATGCTTGATGTATGTTTCGACCGTGCTCGAGGTATGTTTCAACCATGCTTGAGGTTGGTTTTGACCGTGCACGAGGTATGTTTCGACCGTGCTCGAGTTATGTTTCGACCGTGCTCGAGTTATGTTTCGACCGTGCTCGAGATGTGTTACAACCGTGCTTGAGATATCTTTCGGCCGTCGCTCGTGGTATGTTTCGACCGTCTCGCGAAGTTTGTTTCGACCATGCTCGAGTTATGTTTGCGGCAATGCTCGAGAAATGCTTCTACCGTCCACAAAGTATGTTTCGACCGAGCTCGAGGAATGTTTCAACTGACTTGAGGTATGTTACTTATTGTATGTGTCTACCGTGCTCGAGATATGCTTCGACCAATCACGAAGTATGTTTCGACTGTGTACGAGGTATGTTTCGACCGTGCTCGAGGTATGTTTCGACCGAGCTCGAGGTATGATTCGACCGTGCTCGAGGTCTGATTCGACCGTGCACGAATTATGTTACGAATATGCACGAGGTATATTTCGACCGTCACTCGAGGTATGTATCGACCGTGCTTGAGGAAGGTTTCGACCAAGCTCCAGATGTGTTTCAACCCTGCTTGAGGTATCTTTCGGCCGTGGCTCGTGGTATGTTTCGACCATCGCGCGAAGTTTGTTTCGACCATGCTCGAGTTATGTTTTTCGACCATTCATGAGGTATGTTCGACCGTGCTCGAGTTATGTTTCGACAGTGCTCGAGATTTGTTTCGACTGGGCTCGAGGTGGGTTGCGACCATGTTCGAGATGTGTTTCAACCGTGCTTGAGGTATTTTTCGACCGTCGCTCGAGGTATGTTTCGACCGCCGCTATTAGTATGTTTCAGCCATGCTCGAGTTATGTTTGCGGCAATGCTCGAGATATGCTTCTACCGTCCACAAAGTATGTTTCGACCGAGCTCGAGGTATGTTTCAACTGACTCGAAGTATGTTTCGACCATGCACGAGGTATATTTCGACTGTCGCTCAAGGTATGTTTCTACCGTGCTCGAGATATGCTTCGACCGATCACGAGGTATGTTTCGACTGTGTACGAGGTATGTTTTGACCGTGCTCGAGGTATGTTTCGACCATGCTCGAGGTATGATTCGAACGTGCTCGAGGTATGATTCGACCGTGCACGAACTATGTTACGAATATGCACGAGGTTTTTTTCGAACGTCGCTCGAGTTATGTATCGACCGTGCTCGAGGAAGGTTTCGACCAAGCTCGACATTTGTTTCAATCCTGCTTGAGGTATCTTTTGGCCATCGCACGAGGTATGTTTCAATCGCCGCTCAAAGTATGTTTCAGCCATGCTCGAGTTATCATTGAGGCAATGCTCGAGATATGCTTCTACCGTCCACAAAGTATGTTTCGACCGAGCTCGAGGTATGTTTCAACTGACTTGAGGTATGTTTCGACCACGCACGAGGTATATTTCGACTGTCGCTCAAGGTATGTTTCTACCGTGCTCGAGATATGCTTCGACTGATCACGAAGTATCTTTCGACTGTATACGAGGTATGTTTCGACCGTGCTCGAGGTATGTTTCCACCGTGCTCGAGGTATGATTCGACCGTGCTCGAGGTATGATTCGACCGTGCACGAATTATGTTACGAATATGCACGAGGTATGTTTCGACCTTCGCTCGAGGTATGTTTCGACCGTGCTCGAGGAAGGTTTCGACCAAGCTCGAGATGTGTTTCAACACTGCTTGAGGTATCTTTCGGCCGTCGCTCGTGGTATGTTTCGACAGTCGCGCGAAGTTTGTTTCGACCATGCTCGAGTTATGTTTTTCGACCCTTCATGAGGTATGTTTCGACCGTGCTGAAGTTATGTTTCGACCGTGCTCGAAATTTGTTTCGACTGGGCTCGAGGTGAGTTGCGACCATGTTCGAGCTGTGTTTCAACCGTGCTTGAGGTTTTTTTCGACCGTCGCTCGAGGTATGTTTCGACCGCCGCTCAAACTATGTTTCAGCCATGCTCGAGTTATGTTTGCCGCAATGCTCAATATATGCTTCGACCGTCGCTCGAAGTATGTTTCGACCGTGCTCGAGTTAGGTTTTCGACAGCGCTCAAGGTATGTTTCAACCGTGCTTGAGGTTTGTTTGAACTGATCTGCGGTATGTTTTGACCATGCACGAGGTATATTTCGACCGTCGCTCAAAGTATGTTTCAATCGTGCTCGAGATTTGTTTCGACTGGGCTCGAAGTGGGTTGCGACCATGTTCGAGATGTGTTTCAACCCTGCTTCAGGTTTTTTCGACCGTCGCTCGAGGTATGTTTCGACCGCCGCTCAAACTATGTTTCAGCCATGCTCGGGTTATGTTTGCTGCAATGCTCAAGATATGCTTCGACCGTCCACAAAGTATGTTTCGACCGTTCTCGAGATTTGTTTCGACTGGGCTCGAGGTGGGTTGCGACCATGTTCGAGATGTGTTTCAACCGTGCTTGAGGTTTTTTTCGACCGTCGCTCGAGGTATGTTTCGACCGCCGCTCAAACTATGTTTCAGCCATGCTCGAGTTATGTTTGCCGCAATGCTCAATATATGCTTCGACTGTCGCTCGAAGTATGTTTCGACCGTGCTCGAGTTAGATTTTCGACAGTGCTCAAGGTATGTTTCAACCGTGCTTGAGATTTGTTTGAACTGACCTGCGGTATGTTTCGACCGTGTTCGAGGTATGTTTCAACCGTCCTTGAGTTATTTTTCGATCATTAATGAGGTATGTTTCGACCGTGCTCGAGTTAGGTTTCGACCGTGCTCGAGGTATGTTTCGACCGGGCTCGAGGTAGGCTGCGACCATGCTCGAGATGTGTTTCAACCGTGCTTGAGGTATTTTTCGACCGTCGCTCGGGGAATGTTTCGACCGTCACTCGAAGTATGTTTCGACCGTTCTCGAGTTAGTTTTTCGACAGTGCTCAAGATATGTTTCAACCGTGCTCGAGGTACGTTTCAACTGTGCTTGAGCTTTGTTTCGACCGTGCACAAGGTATGTTTCGACCGTGCTCGTGGTATGTTTCGACCGTCGTGCGAAATTTGTTTCGACCATGCTCGAGTTATGTTTTCGAGCATTCATGAGGTATGTTTCGACCATGCTCGAGTTATGTTTCGACCGTGCTCGAGTTATGTTTCGACCGTGCTCGAGGTTTGTTTCGACCGGGCTCTAGGTGGGTTGCGACCATGCTCGAGATGTGTTTTAACCGTGCTTCAAGTATTTTTCGGCCGTCGCTCAAAGTATGTTTCAAATTTGCTCCAGTTATGTTTGCGGTAGTGCTCAAGATATGCTGCAACCGTCCACAAGGTATGTTTCGACCGAGCTCGAGTTATGTTTCGACCGTCGCTCGAGGTATCGAGGTATGTTTCTGCCGTGCTCGAGATATGTTTCGACTGTGATCGAGTTATGTTTCAACCGTGCTTGAGTTGTCTTTTGACCATCGCTCGATGTATGTTTCGACCGTCACTCGAAGTATGTTTCGACCGTGCTCGATTTAGGTTTTCGACAGTGCTCAAAGTATGTTTCAACCGTGTTCGAAGTATGTTTCAAATGACTTGAGGTATATTTCGACTATGCACGAAGTATTTTTCGACCGTCGCACAAAATATGTTTCTACCGTAGTCGAGATTTGCTTCGACTATGTTTGATGTATGTTTCTACCGTGCTCAAGGTGGGTTTCAACCGTGCTTGAGGTTGGCTTCGACTGTGCACAAGGTTTGTTTCGACCGTGCTCGAGTTATTTTTCGACCATTCATGAGGTAATTTTTGAGCGTGCTTGAGGTATGTTTCGACCGTGCACGAGATATGTTTCGACCGTCGCTCGAGGTATGTTTCTGCCGTGCTCGAGATATGTTTCGACCGTGCTCGATTTATGTTTCAACCGTGCTTGAGATGTTTTTCGACCGTCGCTCGATGTATGTTTCAACCGTCACTCGAAGTATGATTCGACCGTGCTCGAGTTAGGTTTTCGACAGTGCTCAAGGTATGTTTCAACCGTGCTCGAGGTATGTTTCAACCGTGCTCGAGGTATGTTTCAAATGACTTGAGGTATGTTTTGACTATGCACGAGGTATTTTTCGACCGTCGCTCAAAATATGATTCTACCGTAGTCGAAATTTGCTTCGACTATGCTTGATGTATGTTTCGACCGTGCTCAAGGTGGGTTTCAACCGTGCTTGAGGTTTGCTTCGACTGTGCACAAGGTTTGTTTCGACCGTGCTCGAGTTATTTTTCGACCATTCATGAGGTAATTTTTGAGCGTGCTTGAGGTATGTTTCGACCGTGCACGAGATATGTTTCGACCGTCGCTCGAGGTATGTTTCTGCCGTGCTCGAAATATGTTTCGACCGTGCTCGATTTATGTTTCAACCGTGCTTGAGATGTTTTTCGACCGTCGCTCGATGTATGTTTCAACCGTCACTCGAAGTATGATTCGACCGTGCTCGAGTTAGGTTTTCGACAGTGCTCAAGGTATGTTTCAACCGTGCTCGAGGTATGTTTCAAATGACTTGAGGTATGTTTTGACTATGCACGAGGTATTTTTCGACCGTCGCTCAAAATATGATTCTACCGTAGTCGAAATTTGCTTCGACTATGCTTGATGTATGTTTCGACCGTGCTCAAGGTGGGTTTCAACCATGCTCGAGTTATGTTCTAACTGACTTGAGGTATGTTTCGACCATGCATGAGGTGTATTTCGACTGTCGCTCAAAGGATGCTTCGACCGTGCTCGAGATGTGTTTCAATCGTGCTCGAGGTATTTTTCGGCCGTCGCTCGTGGTATGTTTCGACCGTCGCGCGCAGTTTGTTTCGACCATGCTCGAGATTTGTTTGAGGCAATGCTCGGGATATGCTTCGACCGTCCACAAAGTATGTTTCGACCGAGCTCGAGGTAGGTTTTAACTGACTTGAGGTTTGTTTCGACCGCAGTGCTCGAGGTTTGTTTGATCCATGCTCGAGATGTGTTTCAAACGTGCTTCAGGTATTTTTCGGCCATCGCTCGACGCATGTTTCGACCATCGCTCGAGTTATGTTTCAACCGTGCTTGAGGTGTTTTTCGACCGTCGCTCGATGTATGTTTCGACCGTCACTCGAAGTAGATTTCGACCGTGCTCGAGTTAGGTTTTCGACAGTGCTCAAGGTATGTTTCAACCGTGCTCGAGGCATGTTTCAAATGACTTGAGGTATGTTTCGACTATGCACGAGGTATTTTTTGACCGTCCCTCAAAATATGTTTCTACCGTAGTTGAGATTTGCTTCGACTATGTTTGATGTATGTTTCGACCGTGCTCAATGTGGGTTTCAACCGTGCTTGAGGTTTGCTTCGACTGTGCACAAGGTATGTTTCGACCGTGCTTGAGTTATTTTTCGACCATTCATGAGGTATTTTTCGAGCGTGCTTGAGGTATGTTTCGACCGTGCACGAGATATGTTTCGACCGTCGCTCGAGGTATGTTTCTGCCGTGCTCGAGATATGTTTCGATCGTGCTCGAGTTATGTTTCAACCGTGCCTGAGGAGATTTTCGACTGTCGCTCAAAATATGTTTCTACCGTAGTCGAGATTTGCTTCGACTATGCTTGATGTATGTTTCGACCGTCACTCGAAGTATGTTTCGACCGTGCTCGAGTTAGGTTTTCGACAGTGCGCAAGGTATATTTCAACCGAGCTCGAGGTATGTTTCGAATGACTTGAGGTATGTTTTGACTATGCACGAGGTATTTTTCGACCGTCGCTTAAAAGATGTTTCTACCGTAGTCGAGATTTGCTTCGACTATGCTTGATGTATGTTTCGACCGTCACTCGAAGTATGTTTCGACCGTGCTCGAGTTAGGTTTTCAACAGTGCGCAAGGTATATTTCAACCGAGCTCGAGGTATGTTTCGAATGACTTGAGGTATGTTTTGACTATGCACGAGGTATTTTTCGACCGTCGCTTAAAAGATGTTTCTACCGTAGTCGAGATTTGCTTCGACTATGCTTGATGTATGTTTCAACCGTGCCTGAGGTGTTTTTTCGACCGTCGCTCAAAATATGTTTCTACCGTAGTCGAGATTTGCTTCGACTATGCTTGATGTATGTTTCGACCGTCACTCGAAGTGTGTTTCGACCGTGCTCGAGTTAGGTTTTCGACAGTGCACAAGGTATATTTCAACCGAGCTCGAGGTATGTTTCGAATGTTTTGAGGTATGTTTTGACTATGCACGAGGTATTTTTCGACCGTCGCTTAAAAGATGTTTCTACCGTAGTCGAGATTTGCTTCGACTATGCTTGATGTATGTTTCGACCGTGCTCAAGGTGGGTTTCAACCGTGCTTGAGGTTTGCTTCGACTGTGCACAAGGTATCTTTCGGCCTTCGCTCGTGTTACGTTTGGACCGTCGCGAAATATGTTTCAACCATGCTCGAGTTATGCTTTAACTGACTTGAGGTATGTTTCGACCATGCATGAGGTATATTTCGACTGTCGCTAAAGGTATGCTTTGACCGTGCTCGAGATGTGTTTCAATCGTGCTCGAGGTATTTTTTGGCCGACGCTCGTGGTATGTTTCGACGTCGCGCGCAGTTTGTTTCGACCATGCTCGAGATATGTTTGCGGCAATGCTCGAGATGTGCTTCGACCGTCCACAAAGTATGTTTCGACCGAGCTCGAGTTATGTTTTGGACCATTCATGAAGTATTTTCGACCGTACTCGAGTTATGTTTCGACCGTGCTCGAGGTTTGTTTCGACCGGGCTCGAGGTGGGTTGTGACCATGCTCGAGATGTGTTTCAACCATGCTTGAGGTTTTTTTCGATCGTCGTTTGAGGTATGCTTCGACCGACACTCGAAGTATGTTTCGACTGTGCACGAGTTAGGTTTTCGACAGTGCTCAAGGTATGTTTCAACCGTGCTTGAGGTATCTTTCGGCCGTCGCTGGTGGTATGTTTCGACCGTCGCGCGAAGTTTGTTTCGACAATGCTCGAGATATGTTTGCGGCATTGCTCGAAATATCCTTCGACCGTCCACAAAGTATGTTTCGACCGAGTTCGAGGTAAATTTTAACTGACTCGAGGTATATTTGGACCGCCGTGCTCGAGGTTTGTTTCGACCGGGCTCGAGGTGGGTTGCGACCATGCTCGAGATGTGTTTCAACCGTGCTTGAGTTATTTTTCGACCGTCGCTCGAGGTATGTTTCGACCGTCGCTCGAAATATGTATCAACCATGCTCGAGTTATGCTTACGTTAATGCTCGAGATATGGTATGTTCGAGATATATAAGGTATGTTCTGACTATGAACGAGGTATATTTCGACCGTCGCTCAAAGTGTGTTTCTACCGTAGTCGAGATTTGCTTCGACTATGCTTGATGTATGTTTTGACCGTGCTCGAGGTATGTTTCAACCGTGCTTGAGGTTGGTTTCGACCGTGCACGAGGTATGTTTTCGGCAAAGCTCGATATAAGCTTCGACCGTGCACGGAGTATGTTTCGACCGAGCTCGAGGTATTTTCTCGGCAAAGTTCGATATAAGCTTTGACCGTGCACGGAATATGTTTCGACCGAGCTCGAGGTAATTTTCGACCGAGCTTTAGGTATGTTTTAACTGACTTAATGTTTGTTTCTACCGTGCTCGAGATATATTTCGACCGTGCACGAAGTTTGGTTCGACGGTCGCTCGAGGTATGTTTCGACTGTGCTCGAAGTATGTTTCGACCGAGCTCGAAGTATGTTTCGACGGTGCACGAGTCATGTTTTGACCGTCGCTCGAGGTATGTTTGACCTTGATCGAGGTTTGTTTCGACCGTTCTCGAAGTTGGTTGCGACCATGCTCAATTTTGTTTCAACCGTGCGTGAGGTTTTTTTCGACCGTCGTTCCTGGTATGTTTCGACCGTCGCTCGAAGTATGTTTCGACCGTGCTCGAGTTGGGTTTTCGACAGTGCTCAAGGTATGTTTCAACCGTGCTTGAGGTTTGTTTCAACCGTGCTTGAGGCATATTTCGACCGTGCACAAGGTATGCTTCGACCGTGCTCGAGGTATGTTTAAATTGACTTGCGGTATGTTCTGACCATGCACGAGATATATTTCGACCGTCGCTCAAAGTGTTTTTCTACCGTAGTCGAGATTTGCTTCGACTATGCTTGATGTATGTTTCGAGCGTGCTCGAGGTATGTTTCAACCGTGCTTGAGGTTGGTTTCGACCGTGCACGAGGTATGTTTCGACCGTGCTCGAGTTATGTTTCGACAGTAATCGAGTTATGTTTCGACCGTGCTCGAGATGTGTTACAACCGTGCTTGAGATATCTTTCGGCCGTCGCTCGTGGTATGTTTCGACCGTCGCGCGAAGTTTGTTTCGACCATGCTCGAGTTATGTTTGCGGCAATGCTCGAGAAATGCTTCTACTGTCCACAAAGTATGTTTCGACCGAGCTCGAGGAATGTTTCAACTGAATTGAGGTATGTCACTCATGGTATGTGTCTACCGTGCTCGAGGTATGTTTCAACTGACTTGCGGTATGTTCTGACCATGAACGAGGTATATTTCGACCGTCGCTCAAAGTGTGTTTCTACCGTAGTCGAGATTTGCTTCGACTATGCTTGATGTATGTTTCGACCGTGCTCAAGGTATGTTTCAACCATGCTTGAGGTTGGTTTTGACCGTGCACGAGGTATGTTTCGACCGTGCTCGAGTTATGTTTCGACCGTGCTCGAGTTATGTTTCGACCGTGCTCGAGATGTGTTACAACTGTGCTTGAGATATCTTTCGGCCGCCGCTCGTGGTATGTTTCGACCGTCGCGCGAAGTTTGTTTCAACCATGCTCGAGTTATGTTTGCGGCAATGCTCGAGAAATATTTCTACCGTCCACAAAGTATGTTTCGACCGAGCTCGAGGAATGTTTCAACTTACTTGAGGTATGTTACTCATGGTATGTGTCTACCGTGCTCAAGATATGCTTCGACCAATCACGAAGTATGTTTCGGCTGTGTACGAGGTATGTTTCGACCGTGCTCGAGGTATGTTTCGACCGTGCTCGAGGTATGATTCGACCGTGCTCGAGGTATGATTCGACCGTGCACGAATTATGTTTCGAATATGCACGAGGTATATTTCGACCGTCACTCGAGGTATGTGTCGACCGTGCTCGAGGAGGGTTTCGACCAAGCTCCAGATGTGTTTCAACCCTGCTTGAGGTATCTTTCGGCCGTGGCTCGTGGTATGTTTCGACCATCGCGCGAAGTTTGTTTCGACCATGCTCGAGTTATGTTTTTCGACCATTCATGAGGTATGTTCGACCGTGCTCGAGTTATGTTTCGACAGTGCTCGAGATTTGTTTCGACTGGGCTCGAGGTGGGTTGCGACCATGTTCGAGATGTGTTTCAACCGTGCTTGAGGTATTTTTCGACCGTCGCTCGAGGTATGTTTCGACCGCCGCTCATAGTATGTTTCAGCCATGCTCGAGTTATGTTTGCGGCAATGCTCGAGATATGCTTCTACCGTCCACAAAGTTTGTTTCGACCGAGCTCGAGGTATGTTTCAACTGACTCGAAGTATGTTTCGACCATGCACGAGGTATATTTCGACTGTCGCTCAAGGTGTGTTTCTACCGTGCTCGAGATATGCTTCGACCGATCACGAGGTATGTTTCGACTGTGTACGAGGTATGTTTCGACCGTGCTCGAGGTATGTTTCGACCATGCTCGAGGTATGATTCGAACGTGCTCGAGGTATGATTCGACCGTGCACGAACTATGTTACGAATATGCACGAGGTTTTTTTCGAACGTCGCTCGAGTTATGTATCGACCGTGCTCGAGGAAGGTTTCGACCAAGCTCGACATGTGTTTCAATCCTGATTGAGGTATCTTTCGGCCATCGCACGAGGTATGTTTCAATCGCCGCTCAAAGTATGTTTCAGCCATGCTCGAGTTATCATTGAGGCAATGCTCGAGATATGCTTCTACCGTCCACAAAGTATGTTTCGACCGAGCTCGAGGTATGTTTCAACTGACTTGAGGTATGTTTCGACCACGCATGAGGTATATTTCGACTGTCGCTCAAGGTATGTTTCTACCGTGCTCGAGATATGCTTCGAATGATCACGAAGTATGTATCGACTGTATACGAGGTATGTTTCGACCGTGCTCGAGGTATGTTTCCACCGTGCGCGAGGTATGATTCGACCGTGCTCGAGGTATGATTCGACCTTGCACGAATTATGTTACGAATATGCACGAGGTATGTTTCGACCTTCGCTCGAGGTATGTTTCGACCGTGCTCGAGGAAGGTTTCGACCAAGCTCGAGATGTGTTTCAACACTGCTTGAGGTATCTTTCGGCCGTCGCTCGTGGTATGTTTCGACAGTCGCGCGAAGTTTGTTTCGACCATGCTCGAGTTATGTTTTTCGACCCTTCATGAGGTATGTTTCGACCGTGCTGAAGTTATGTTTCGACCGTGCTCGAGATTTGTTTCGACTGGGCTCGAGGTGAGTTGCGACCATGTTCGAGATGTGTTTCAACCGTGCTTGAGGTTTTTTTCGACCGTCGCTCGAGGTATGTTTCGACCGCCGCTCAAACTATGTTTCAGCCATGCTCGAGTTATGTTTGCCGCAATGCTCAATACATGCTTCGACCGTCGCTCGAAGTATGTTTCGACCGTGCTCGAGTTAGGTTTTCGACAGCGCTCAAGGTATGTTTCAACCGTGCTTGAGGTTTGTTTGAACTGATCTGCGGTATGTTTTGACCATGCACGAGGTATATTTCGACCGTCGCTCAAAGTATGTTTCAATCGTGCTCGAGATTTGTTTCGACTGGGCTCGAAGTGGGTTGCGACCATGTTCGAGATGTGTTTCAACCCTGCTTCAGGTTTTTTCGACCGTCGTTCGAGCCATGTTTCGACCGCCGCTCAAACTATGTTTCAGCCATGCTCGGGTTATGTTTGCCGCAATGCTCAATATATGCTTCGACCGTCGCTCGAAGTATGTTTCGACCGTGCTCGAGTTAGGTTTTCGACAGCGCTCAAGGTATGTTTCAACCGTGCTTGAGATTTGTTTGAACTGACCTGCGGTATGTTTCGACCGTGTTCGAGGTATGTTTCAACCGTCCTTGAGTTATTTTTCGATCATTAATGAGGTATGTTTCGACCGTGCTCGAGTTAGGTTTCGACCGTGCTCGAGGTATGTTTCGACCGGGCTCGAGTTAGGTTGCGACCATGCTCGAGATGTGTTTCAACCGTGCTTGAGGTATTTTTCGACCGTCGCTCGGGGAATGTTTCGACCGTCACTCGAAGTATGTTTCGACCGTTCTCGAGTTAGTTTTTCGACAGTGCTCAAGGTATGTTTCAACCGTGCTCGAGGTACGTTTCAACTGTGCTTGAGCTTTGTTTCGACCGTGCACAAGGTATGTTTCGACCGTGCTCGTGGTATGTTTCGACCGTCTTGCGAAATTTGTTTCGACCATGCTCGAGTTATGTTTTCGAGCATTCATGAGGTATGTTTCGACCATGCTCGAGTTATGTTTCGACCGTGCTCGAGTTATGTTTCGACCGTGCTCGAGGTTTGTTTCGACCGGGCTCCAGGTGGGTTGCGACCATGCTCGAGATGTGTTTTAACCGTGCTTCAAGTATTTTTCGGCCGTCGCTCAAAGTATGTTTCAACCTTGCTCCAGTTATGTTTGCGGTAGTGCTCAAGATATGCTGCAACCGTCCACAAGGTATGTTTCGACCGAGCTCGAGTTATGTTTCGACCGTCGCTCGAGGTATGTTTCTGCCGTGCTCGAGATATGTTTCGAGCGTGATCGAGTTATGTTTCAACCGTGCTTGAGTTGTTTTTCGACCATCGCTCGATGTATGTTTCGACCGTTACTCGAAGTATGTTTCGACCGTGCTCGATTTAGGTTTTCGACAGTGCTCAAAGTATGTTTCAACCGTGTTCGAAGTATGTTTCAAATGACTTGAGGTATATTTCGACTATGCACGAAGTATTTTTCGACCGTCGCACAAAATATGTTTCTACCGTAGTCGAGGTTTGCTTCGACTATGTTTGATGCATGTTTCTACCGTGCTCAAGTTGGGTTTCAACCGTGCTTGAGGTTTGCTTCGACTGTGCACAAGGTTTGTTTCGACCGTGCTCGAGTTATTTTTCGACCATTCATGAGGTAATTTTTGAGCGTGCTTGAGGTATGTTTCGACCGTGCACGAGATAAGTTTCGACCGTCGCTCGAGGTATGTTTCTGCCGTGCTCGAGATATGTTTCGACCGTGCTCGATTTATGTTTCAACCGTGCTTGAGATGTTTTTCGACCGTCGCTCGATGTATGTTTCAACCGTCACTCGAAGTATGATTCGACCGTGCTCAGTTAGGTTTTCGACAGTGCTCAAGGTATGTTTCAACCGTGCTCGAGGTATGTTTCAAATGACTTGAGGTATGTTTTGACTATGCAAGAGGTATTTTTCGACCGTCGCTCAAAATATGATTCTACCGTAGTCGAAATTTGCTTCGACTACGCTTGATGTATGTTTCGACCGTGCTCATTGTGGGTTTCAACCGTGCTTGAGGTTTGCTTCGACTGTGCACAAGGTATGTTTCGACCGTGCTCGAGTTATTTTTCGACCATTCAATAGGTATTTTTCGACCGTGCTTGAGGTATGTTTCGACCGTGCACGAGATATGTTTCGACCGTCGCCCGAGGTATGTTTCTGCCGTGCTCGAGATATGTTTCGACCGTGCTCGATTTATGTTTCAACCGTGCTTGAGGTGTTTTTCGACCGTCGCTCGATGTATGTTTCAACCGTCACTCGAAGTATGTTTCGACCGTGCTCGAGTTAGGTTTTCGACAGTGCTCAAGGTATGTTTCAACCGTGCTCTAGGTATGTTTCAAATTACTTGAGGTATGTTTCGAATATGCACGAGGTCTTTTTCGACCGTCGCTCAAAATATGTTTCTACCGTAGTCGAGATTTGCTTCGACTATGCTTGATGTATGTTTCGACCGTCACTCGAAGTATGTTTCGACCGTGCTCGAGTTAGGTTTTCGACAGTGCGCAAGGTATATTTCAACCGAGCTCGAGGTATGTTTCGAATGACTTGAGGTATGTTTTGACTATGCACGAGGTATTTTTCGACCGTCGCTTAAAAGATGTTTCTACCGTAGTCGAGATTTGCTTCGACTATGCTTGATGTATGTTTCAACCGTCACTCAAAGTATGTTTCGACCGTGCTCGAGTTAGGTTTTCGACAGTGCGCAAGTTATATTTCAACCGAGCTCGAGGTATGTTTCGAATGACTTGAGGTATGTTTTGACTATGCACGAGGTATTTTTCGACCGTCGCTTAAAAGATGTTTCTACCGTAGTCGAGATTTGCTTCGACTATGCTTGATGTATGTTTCGACCGTCACTCAAAGTATGTTTCGACCGTGCTCGAGTTAGGTTTTCGACAGTGCGCAAGTTATATTTCAACCGAGCTCGAGGTATGTTTCGAATGACTTGAGGTATGTTTTGACTATGCACGAGGTATTTTTCGACCGTCGCTTAAAAGATGTTTCTACCGTAGTCGAGATTTGCTTCGACTATGCTTGATGTATGTTTCAACCGTGCCTGAGGTGTTTTTCGACCGTCGCTCAAAATATGTTTCTACCGTAGTCGAGATTTGCTTCGACTATGCTTGATGTATGTTTCGACCGTCACTCGAAGTGTGTTTCGACCGTGCTCGAGTTAGGTTTTCGACAGTGCGCAAGGTATATTTCAACCGAGCTCGAGGTATGTTTCGAATGTTTTGAGGTATGTTTCGACCATGCATGAGGTATATTTCGACTGTCGCTCAACGTATGCTTTGACCGTGCTCGAGATGTGTTTCAATCGTGCTCGAGGTATCTTTCGGCCTTCGCTCGTGTTATGTTTGGACCGTCGCGCGCAGTTTGTTTCGACCATGCTCGAGATATGTTTGCGGCAATGCTCGAGATGTGCTTCGACCGATCACGAAGTATGTTTCGACTGTGTACGAGGTATGTTTCGACCGTGCTCGAGTTATGTTTCAACCGTGCTTGAGGTGTTTTTCGACCGTCGCTCGAGGTATGTTTCGACCGTCACTCGAAGTATGTTTCGACCGTGCTCGAGTTAAGTTTTCGACAGTGCTCAAGGTATGTTTCAACCGTGCTCGAGGTATATTTCAAATGACTTGAGGTATGTTTTGACTATGCACGAGGTGTTTTTCGACCGTCGCTCAAAATATGATTCTACCGTAGTCGAGATTTGCTTCGAATATGCTTGACGTATGTTTCAACCGTGCTCGAGATATGTTTCAACCGTGCTTGAGGTTTGTTTCGACCATGCACAAGGTATGTTTCGACCGTACTCGAGTTATTTTTGGACCGTACTCGAGATATGTTTCAACCGTGCTTGAGGTACCTTTCGGCCGTCGCTCGTGTTTTGTTTCGACCGTTGCGCGAAGTTTGTTTCAACCATGCTCGAGTTATGTTTTAAATGACTTGAGGTATGTTTCGACCATGCATGAGGTATATTTCGACTGTCGCTCAAGGTATGTTTCGACCGCGCTCGAGATGTGTTTCAATCGTGCTTGAGGTATCTTTCGGCCGTCGTTCGTGGTATGTTTCGACCGTCGCGCGAAATTTGTTTCGACCATGCTCGAGATATGTTTGCGGCATTGCTCGACATATCCTTCGACCGTCCACAAAGTATGTTTCGACCGAGCTCGAGGTAAGTTTTAGCTGACTTGAGGTACATTTGGACCGCCGTGCTCTAGGTTTGTTCCGGCGGGCTCGAGGTGGGTTGCGACCATGCTCGAGATGTGTTTCAACCGTGCTTGAGGTATTTTTCGACCGTCGTTCGAGGTATGTTTCGACCGTTGCTCGAAATATGTATCAACCATGCTCGAGTTATGTTTACGTTAATGCTCGAGATATGCTTCGACCGTCCACAAAGTATGTTTCGACCGAGCTCGAGTTATGTTTTCGACCATTCATGAAGTATTTTCGACCGTACTCGAGTTATGTTTCGACCGTGCTCGAGGTTTGTTTCGACCGGGCTCGAGGTGGGTTGTGACCATGCTCGAGATGTGTTTCAACCATGCTTGAGGTTTTTTCGATCGTCGCTTGAGGTATGCTTCGACCGACACTCGAAGTATGTTTCGACCGTGCTCGAGTTAGGTTTTCGACAGTGCTCAAGGTATGTTTCAACCGTGCTTGAGGTATCTTTCGGCCGTCGCTGGTGGTATGTTTCGACCGTCGCGCGAAGTTTGTTTCGACAATGCTCGAGATATGTTTGCGGCATTGCTCGAGATATCCTTCGACCGTACACAAAGTATGTTTCGACCGAGTTCGAGGTAAATTTTAACTGACTCGAGGTATATTTGGACCGCCGTGCTCGAGGTTTGTTTCGACCGGGCTCGAGGTGGGTTGCGACCATGCTCGAGATGTTTTTCAACCGTGCTTGAGTTATTTTTCGACCGTCGCTCGAGGTATGTTTCGACCGTCGCTCGAAATATGCATCAACCATGCTCGAGTAATGCTTACGTTAATGCTAGAGATATGCTTCGACCGTCCACAAAGTATGTTTGTTTCGACCGAGCTCGAGTTATGTTTTCGACCATTCATGAGGTGTTTTCGACCGTACTCGAGTTATGTTTCGACCGTGCTCGCGGTTTGTTTCGACCGGGCTCAAAGTGGGTTGTGATCATGCTCGAGATAGGTTTCAGCCATGCTTGAGGTTTTTTTCGATCGTTGCTTGATGTATGCTTCGAACGTCACTCGAAGTATGTTTCGACCGTTCTCGAGTTAGTTTTTCGACAGTGCTCAAGGTATGTTTCAACCGTGCTCGAGGTACGTTTAAACTGTGCTTGAGCTTTGTTTCGACCGTGCACAAGGTATGTTTCGACCGTGCTCGTGGTATGTTTCGACCGTCTTGAGAAATTTGTTTCGACCATGCTCGAGTTATGTTTTCGAGCATTCATGAGGTATGTTTCGACCATGCTCGAGTTATGTTTCGACCGTGCTCGAGTTATGTTTCGAGAGTGCTCAAGGTATGTTTCAACCGGGCTTGAGGCAAAATTCGGCCGTGCACAAGGTATGCTTCGACCGTGCTCGAAGTATGTTTCAATTGACTGGAGAGATGTCTTGAACATGCACGAGGTATTTTTCGACCGATGTGTTTCTACCGTAATCGAGATTTGCTTCGACTATGCTTGATGTATGTTTCGACCGTGCTCAAGGTGGGTTTCAACCGTGCTTGAGGTTTGCTTCGACTGTGCACAAGATATGTTTCGACCGCGCTCGAGTTATTTTTCGACCGTCGCCCGAGGTATGTTTCTGCCGTGCTCGAGGTATGTTTCGACCGTGCTCGAGTTATGTTTCAACCGTGCTTGAGGTGTTTCTCGACCGTCGCTCGATGTATGTTTCGACCGTCACTCGAAGTATCTTTCGATCGTGCTCGAGTTAGGTTTTCGACAGTGCTCAAGGTATGTTTCAACCGTGCTCGAGGTATGTTTCAAATGACTTGAGGTATGTTTCGACTAAGCACGAGGTATTTTTCGACCGTCGCTCAAAATATGTTTCTACCGTAGTCGAGATTTGCTTCGAAAATGTTTGATGTATGTTTCGACCGTGCTCAAGGTGGGTTTCAAGTGTGCTTGAGGTTTGCTTCGACTGTGCACAAGGTATGTTTCGACCGTGCTCGAGATATGTTTCGATTGTCGCTCGAGGTATGATTGAACTGATTTGAGGTATGTTTTGACCATGCACGAGGTAGATTTCGACCATCGCCCAATTTATGTTTTGACCTTGCACGAGATATGTTTCGACCGTCGCTCGAGGTATGTTTCTGCCGTGTTCGAGATATGTTTCGACCGTGCACGAGATATGTTTCGATTGTCGCTCGAGGTATGATTGAACTGATTTGAGGTATGTTTTGACCATGCACGAGGTAGATTTCGACCATCGCCCAATTTATGTTTTGACCTTGCACGAGATATGTTTCGACCGTCGCTCGAGGTATGTTTCTGCCGTGTTCGAGATATGTTTCTACCGTGCACGAGATATGTTTCGATTGTCGCTCGAGGTATGATTGAACTGATTTGAGGTATGTTTTGACCATGCACGAGGTAGATTTCGACCATCGCCCAATTTATGTTTTGACCTTGCACGAGATATGTTTCGACCGTCGCTCGAGGTATGTTTCTGCCGTGTTCGAGATATGTTTCGACCGTGCTCGAGTTATGTTTCAACCGTGCTTGAGGTGTTTTTCGACCGTCGCTCGATGTATGTTTCGACCGTCACTCGAAGTATGTTTCGACCGTGCTCGAGTTAGGTTTTCGACAGTGCTAAAAGTATGTTTCAACCGTGCTCGAGGTATGTTTCAAATGACTTGAGGTATGTTTCGACTATGCACGAGGTATTTTTCGACCGTCGCTCAAAATATGTTTCTACCGTAGTCGAGATTTGCTTCGAAAATGTTTGATGTATGTTTCGACCGTGCTCAAGGTGGGTTTCAAGTGTGCTTGAGGTTTGCTTCGACTGTGCACAAGGTATGTTTCGACCGTGCTCGAGTTATTTCTCGACCATTCATGAGGTGTTTTTCGAGCGTGCTTGAGGTATATTTCGACCGTGCACTAGATATGTTTCGACAGTCGCTCGAGGTATGTTTCTGCCGTGCTCGAGATATGTTTCGACCGTGCTCGAATTATGTTTCAACCGTGCCTGAGGTGTTTTTCGACCGTCGCTCAAAATATGTTTCTTCCGTAGTCGAGATTTGCTTCGACTATGATTGATGTGTGTTTCGACCGTGCTCAAGGTGGGTTTCAACCGTGCTTGAGGTTTGCTTCGACTGTCCACAAGGTATGTTTGACCGTGCTCGAGTTATTTTTTGACCGTGTTCGAGATGTGTTTCAACCGTGCTTGAGGTATGTTTCGACCGTTACTCGAAGTATGCTTCGGCCGTGCTCGAGTTAGGTTTTCGACAGTGCGCAAGGTATGTTTCAACCGTGCTTGAGGTATGTTTCAACCGGGCTTGAGGCATAATTCAGCCGTGCAGAAGGTATGCTTCGACCGTGCTCGAGGTATGTTTCAAATGACTGGAGGTATGTCTTGAACATGCAGGAGGTATTTTTCGACCGTCGCTCAAAATATGATTCTGCCGTAGTCGAAATTTGCTTCGACTATGCTTGATGTATGTTTCGACTGTGCTCGAGATATGTTTCAACCGTGCTTGAGGTTTGTTTCGACCATGCACAAGGTATGTTTCGACCGTACTCGAGTTATTTTTGGACCGTACTCGAGATATGTTTCAATCGTGCTTGAAGTATCTTTCGGCCGTCGCTCGTGTTATGTTTCGACCGTCGCGCGAAGTTTGTTTCAACCATGCTCGAGTTATGTTTTTAATTGACTTGAGGTATGTTTCGACCATGCATGAAGTATATTTCGACTGTCGCTCAAGGTATGTTTCGACCGTGCTCGAGATGTGTTTCAATCGTGCTTGCGGTATCTTTCGGCCGTCGCTCGTGGTATGTTTCGACCGTCGCGCGAAGCTTGTTTCGACCATGCTCGAGATATGTTTGCCGCATTGCTCGAGATATCCTTCGACCGTCCACAAAGTATGTTTCGACCGAGCTCGAGGTAAATTTTAACTGACTTGAGGTATATTTGGACCGCCGCGCTCGAGATTTGTTTCGACCGGGCTCGAGGTGGGCTGTGACCATGCTCGAGATGTGTTTCAACCATGCTTGAGGTTTTTTTCGATCGTCGCTTGAGGTGTGCTTCGACCGTCACTCGAAGTATGTTTCGACCGTGCTCGAGTTAATTTTTCGACAGTGCTCAAGGTATGTTTCAACCGTGCTTGAGGTATGTTTCAACCGGGCTTGAGGCATAATTCAGCCGTGCAGAAGGTATGCTTCGACCGTGCTCGAGGTATGTTTCAAATGACTGGAGGTATGTCTTGAACATGCAGGAGGTATTTTTCGACCGTCGCTCAAAATGTGTTCCTACCGTAGTCGAGATTTGCTTCGACTATGCTTGAAATATGTTTCGACCGTGCTCGAGATATGTTTCAACCGTGCTTGAGGTTTGTTTCGACCGTGCATAAGGTATGTTTCGACCGTGCTCGAGTTATTTTTCGACCTTACTCGAGATGTGTTTCAACCGTGCTTGAGGTATCTTTCGGCCGTCGCTCGTGGTATGTTTCGACCGTCGCGCGAAGTTTGTTTCAACCATGCTCGAGTTATGTTTGCGGCAATGGTCGAGATATGCTTCGACCGTCCAAAAAGTTTGTTTCGACCGAGCTCGAGGTATGTTTTAACTGACTTGAGGTATGTTTCGACCATGCAGGAGGTATATTTGGACTGTCGCTCAAGGTATGTTTCGGCCGTGATCGAAATGTGTTTCAGTCGTGCCTGAGGTACGTTTCGACCATCGCTCGAAGTTTGTTTCGACCATGCCCGAGACATGTTTGCGGCAATGCTCGAGATATGGTTCCACCGTCCACAAAGTATGTTTCGACCTAGCTCCAGGTATGTCTCAACTGCCTTGAAGTATGTTTCGACCAAGCACGAGGTATATTTCGACTGTCGCTCTAGGTATGTTTCTACCGTGCTCGAGATATGCTTCGGCCGTGCACGAAGTTTGGTTCGACCGTGTACAAGGTATGTTTCGACCGTGCTCGAGTTATTTTTCGACCTTACTCGAGATGTGTTTCAACCGTGCTTGAGGTATCTTTCGGCCGTCGCTCGTGGTATGTTTTGACCGTCGCGCAAAGTTTGTTTCAACCAGGCTCGAGTTATGTTTGCGGCAATGCTCAAGATATGCTTCGACCGTCCAAAAAGTTTGTTTCGACCGAGCTCGAGGTATGTTTTAACTGACTTGAGGTATGTTTCGACCATGCAGGAGGTCTATTTGGACTGTCGCTCAAGGTATGTTTCGGCTGTGATCGAAATGTGTTTCAGTCGTGCCTGAGGTACGTTTCGACCGTCGCTCGAAGTTTGTTTCGACCATGCCCGAGACATGTTTGCGGCAATGCTCGAGATATGGTTCCACCGTCCACAAAGTATGTTTCGACCTAGCTCCAGGTATGTCTCAACTGCCTTGAAGTATGTTTCGACCATGCACGAGGTATATTTCGACTGTCGCTCTAGGTATGTTTCTACCGTGCTCGAGATATGCTTCGGCCGTGCACGAAGTTTGGTTCGACCGTCGCTCGAAGTATGTTTTGACCTTGCAAGAGGTATGTTTCGAGCGTGCTCGAGGTATGTTTTAACCGTGCTCGAAGTATGTTTCGAATGTGTACAATGTTTGTTTCGACTGTCGCTCGAGGTATGTTTCGACCGTGCTCAGCGTATGTTTCGATTGTGTACGAGGTATCTTTCGACCGTGCTCGAAGTATGTTTCGAACGTGCTCGAGGTATGGTTCGACTGTGCTCGAGGTATGATTCGACCGTGCGCGATTTATGTTACGAATGTGCACGAGGTATATTTCGACCGTCGCTCGAGGTGTATTTCGAACGTGCTCGAGGAAGGTTTCGATCAAGCTCGAGATGTTTTTCAACTCTGCTTGAGGTATCTTTCGACCGTGCTTGATGTATGTTTCAACTGACTTGAGGTATGTTTCGACCATAAACGAGGTATATTTCGACCGTCCCTCAAAGTATGTTTCTACCGTAGTCGAGATTTGCTTCGACTATGCTCGGTGTATGTTTCGACCGTGCCCGAGTTCTGCTTCAACCGTGGTTGAGGTTTGTTTTGTCCGTGCACGAGGTATGTTTCGACCGTGCTCGATCTATGTTTAGACCGTGCTCGAGGTTTGTTTCGACTGTGCTCGATATCTGTTTCGACCGTGCTCGAGGTTTGTTTCGACCGTGCTTGAGGTATCTTTTGGCCGTCGCTCGTGGTATGTTTCGACTTGCTCGAGTGATGTTTTCGGCAAAGCTCGAGAAATGCACGAAGTATGATTCGACCGAGCTCGAGGTATGTTTTAACTGACTTGAGGTATGTTTCGACCATGCAGGAGGTATATTTGGACTGTCGCTCAAGGTATGTTTTGGCCGTGATCGAAATGTGTTTCAGTCGTGCCTGAGGTACGTTTCGACCGTCGCTCGAAGTTTGTTTCGACCATGCCCGAGACATGTTTGCGGCAATGCTCGAGATATGGTTCCACCGTCCACAAAGTATGTTTCGACCTAGCTCCAGGTATGTCTCAACTGCCTTGAAGTATGTTTCGACCATGCACGAGGTATATTTCGACTGTCGCTCAAGGTATGTTTCTACCGTGCTCGAGATCTGCTTCGGCCGTGCACGAAGTTTGGTTCGACCGTCGCTCGAAGTATGTTTCGACCTTGCTCGAGGTATGTTTCGACCGTGCTCGAGGTATGTTTTAACCGTGCTCGAAGTATGTTTTGAATGTGTACGATGTTTGTTTCGACTGTCGCTCGAGGTATGTTTCGACCGTGCTCAGCGTATGTTTCGATTGTGTACGAGGTATCTTTCGACCGTGCTCGAAGTATGTTTCGAACGTGCTCGAGGTATGGTTCGACTGTGCTCGAAGTATGATTCGACCGTGCACGAGTTATGTTACGAATGTGCACGAGGTATATTTCGACCGTCGCTCGAGGTATATTTCGAACGTGCTCGAGGAAGGTTTCGATCAAGCTCGAGATGTGTTTCAACTCTGCTTGAGGTATCTTTCGACCGTGCTTGATGTATGTTTCAACTGACTTGAGGTATGTTTCGACCATAAACCAGGTATATTTCGACCGTCCCTCAAAGTATGTTTCTACCGTAGTCGAGATTTGCTTCGACTATGCTCGGTGTATGTTTCGACCGTCCCCGAGTTTTGCTTCAACCGTGGATGAGGTTTGTTTTGGCCGTGCACGAGGTATGTTTCGACCGTGCTCGATCTATGTTTCGACCGTGCTCGAGGTTTGTGTCGACTGTGCTCGATATCTGTTTCGACCGTGCTCGAGGTTTGTTTCGACCGTGCCCGAGACATGTTTGCGGCAATGCTCGAGATATGGTTCCACCGTCCACAAAGTATGTTTCGACCTAGCTCCAGGTATGTCTCAACTGCCTTGAAGTATGTTTCGACCATGCACGAGGTATATTTCGACTGTCGCTCTAGGTATGTTTCTACCGTGCTCGAGATATGCTTCGGCCGTGCACGAAGTTTGGTTCGACCGTCGCTCGAAGTATGTTTTGACCTGGCAAGAGGTATGTTTCGAGCGTGCTCGAGGTATGTTTTAACCGTGCTCGAAGTATGTTTCGAATGTGTACAATGTTTGTTTCGACTGTCGCTCGAGGTATGTTTCGACCGTGCTCAGCGTAAGTTTCGATTGTGTACGAGGTATCTTTCGACCGTGCTCGAAGTATGTTTCGAACGTGCTCGAGGTATGGTTCGACTGTGCTCGAGGTATGATTCGACCGTGCGCGAGTTATGTTACGAATGTGCACGAGGTATATTTCGACCGTCGCTCGAGGTGTATTTCGAACGTGCTCGAGGAAGGTTTCGATCAAGCTCGAGATGTTTTTCAACTCTGCTTGAGGTATCTTTCGACCGTGCTTGATGTATGTTTCAACTGACTTGAGGTATGTTTCGACCATAAACGAGGTATATTTCGACCGTCCATCAAAGTATGTTTCTATCGTAGTCGAGATTTGCTTCGACTATGCTCGGTGTATGTTTCGACCGTGCCCGAGTTTTGCTTCAACCGTGGTTGAGGTTTGTTTTGTCCGTGCACGAGGTATGTATCGACCGTGCTCGATCTATGTTTAGACCGTGCTCGAGGTTTGTTTCGACTGTGCTCGATATCTGTTTCGACCGTGCTCGAGGTTTGTTTCGACCGTGCTTGAGGTATCTTTTGGCCGTCGCTCGTGGTATGTTTCGACTTGCTCGAGTGATGTTTTCGGCAAAGCTCGAGAAATGCACGAAGTATGTTTCGACCGAGCTCGAGGTATGTTTTAACTGACTTGAGGTATGTTTCGACCATGCAGGAGGTATATTTGGACTGTCGCTCAAGGTATGTTTTGGCCGTGATCGAAATGTGTTTCAGTCGTGCCTGAGGTACGTTTCGACCGTCGCTCGAAGTTTGTTTCGACCATGCCCGAGACATGTTTGCGGCAATGCTCGAGATATGGTTCCACCGTCCACAAAGTATGTTTCGACCTAGCTCCAGGTATGTCTCAACTGCCTTGAAGTATGTTTCGACCATGCACGAGGTATATTTCGACTGTGGCTCAAGGTATGTTTCTACCGTGCTCGAGATATGCTTCGGCCGTGCACGAAGTTTGGTTCGACCGTCGCTCGAAGTATGTTTCGACCTTGCTCGAGGTATGTTTCGACCGTGCTCGAGGTATGTTTTAACCGTGCTCGAAGTATGTTTTGAATGTGTACGATGTTTGTTTCGACTGTCGCTCGAGGTATGTTTCGACCGTGCTCAGCGTATGTTTCGATTGTGTACGAGGTATCTTTCGACCGTGCTCGAGGTATGTTTCGAACGTGCTCGAGGTATGGTTCGACCGTGCACGAGTTATGTTACGAATGTGCACGAGGTATATTTCGACCGTCGCTCGAGGTATATTTCGAACGTGCTCGAGGAAGGTTTCGATCAAGCTCGAGATGTGTTTCAACTCTGCTTGAGGTATCTTTCGACCGTGCTTGATGTATGTTTCAACTGACTTGAGGTATGTTTCGACCATAAACGAGGTATATTTCGACCTCCCTCAAAGTATGTTTCTACCGTAGTCGAGATTTGCTTCGACTATGCTCGGTGTATGTTTCGACCGTGCCCGAGTTTTGCTTCAACCGTGGTTGAGGTTTGTTTTGGCCGTGCACGAGGTATGTTTCGACCGTGCTCGATCTATGTTTCGACCGTGCTCGAGGTTTGTGTCGACTGTGCTCGATATCTGTTTCGACCGTGCTCGAGGTTTGTTTCGACCGTGCTTGAGGTATCTTTCGGCCGTCGCTCGTGGTACGTTTCGACCGTCGCTCGAAGTTTGTTTCGACCATGCCCGAGACATGTTTGCGGCAATGCTCGAGATATGGTTCCACCGTCCACAAAGTATGTTTTGACCTAGCTCCAGGTATGTCTCAACTGCCTTGAAAAATGTTTCGACCATGCACGAGGTATATTTCGACTGTCGCTCAAGGTATGTTTCTACCGTGCTCGAGATATGCTTCGGCCGTGCACGAAGTTTGGTTCGACCGTCGCTCGAAGTATGTTTCGACCTTGCTCGAGGTATGTTTCGACCGTGCTCGAGGTATCTTTCAACCGGGCTCGAAGTATGTTTCGAATGTGTACGATGTTTGTTTCGACTGTCGCTCGAGGTATGTTTCGACCGTGCTCAGCGTATGTTTCGATTGTGTACGAGGTATTTTTCGATCGTGCTCGAAGTATGTTTCGAACGTGCTCGAAGTATGGTTCGACTGTGCTCGAGGTATGATTCGACCGTGCACGAGTTATGTTATGAATGTGCACGAGGTATATTTCGACCGTCGCTCGAGGTATATTTCGAACGTGCTCGAGGAAGGTTTCGATCAAGCTCGAGATGTGTTTCAACTCTGCTTGAGGTATCTTTCGACCGTGCTTGATGTATGTTTCAACTGACTTGAGGTATGTTTCGACCATAAAGGGGGTATATTTCGACCGTCCCTCAAAGTATGTTTCTACCGTAGTCGAGATTTGCTTCGACTATGCTCGGTGTATGTTTCGACCGTGCCCGAGTTTTGCTTCAACCGTGGTTGAGGTTTGTTTTGGCCGTGCACGAGGTATGTTTCGACCGTGCTCGATATATGTTTCGACCGTGCTCGAGGTTTGTTTCGACTGTGCTCGATATCTGTTTCGACCGTGCTCGAGGTTTGTTTCGACCGTGCTTGAGGTATCTTTCGGCCGTCGCTCGTGGTATGTTTCGACTTGCTCGAGTGATGTTTTTGGCAGAGCTCGAGATATGCACGAAGTATGTTTCGACCGAGCTCGAGGTAGGTTTCGGCCGAGCTCAAGGTATGTCTTAACTGACTTGAAGTTTGTTTTTACCATGCACGAGGTATGTTTCGATTGTCGCTCAAGGTATGTTTATACCGTGCTCGTGATATACTTCGACCATGTACGAAAATTGGTTCGACGGTCGCTCGAGGTATGTTTCGACCGTGCTCGAGGAAGGTTTCGACCAAGCTTGACATGTGTTCCAACCGTGCTTTCGGCCGTCGCTCGTGTTATGTTTCGAACGTCGCGCAAAGTTTGTTTCGGCCATGCTCGAGGTATGTTTCTACAGTGCTCGAGATGTGCTTCGACCGTGCACGAAGTTGGGTTCGACTGTCGCTCGAGGTGTGTTTCGACCGTGCTCGAGGTATGTTTCGACCGTGCTCGAGGTATGTTTCGACCGTGCTCGAGGTAAGTTTTAACCGTGCTCGAAACATGTTTCGACGGTGCCCGAGTCATGTTTTGACCGTCGATCGAGGTAAATTTCGACCGTTCTGTGTATGTTTTGACTTTGTACGAGGTATGTTTCGAACGTGCTCGAGGTTTGTTTCGACACAGTGCTCGAGGTATGATTCGACCGTGCTCGAGACAAGATTCGACCGTGCACGAGTTATGTTACGAATGTGCACGAAGTATATTTCGACCGTCGCTCGAGGTATGTTTCTGCCGTGCTTGAGGTATCTTTCGACCGTCGCTCGAGTATGTTTCGAGCGACGCTCGAGTTATGTTTCGACGATGCTCGAAGTAGGTTTTCGACCGTGCTCGACGTATGCTTTAGCCGTGCTCGAGGTACGTTTAAACCGTGATTGAGGTATGTTTCAACCGTTCTTGAAGTGTGTTTCAACCATGCTTGAGGTATGTTTTGACCATGCACGACGTATATTTCGATCATCGCTCAAGGTATGTTTCGACCGTGCTCGAGATATGCTTCGACCGTGCACGAGGTATGTTTCGACTGTCGCTCGAGGTATGTTTTAACCGTGCTTGAATTTTGTTTCAACCGTGCTTGAGGTATGTTTCAACCGTGCTTGAGGTATGTTTCAACCGTGCTTTAGGTATGTTTCGACCGAGCTCGAGTTAATTTTTTCTTCTGAATTGAGGTATGTTTCGACCATGAACGAATTATATTTCGAACATCGCTCAGGTATATTTCTACCGTGCTCGAGATATGCTTCAACCGTGCACAAAGTATGTTTCAACCGCCGCTCGAGGTATGTTTCGACAATGCTCGAGGTATCTTTCGGCCGTCGCTCGTGGTATGTTTCGACCGTCGCGCGAAGTTTGTTTCAACAATGCTCGAGTTATGTTTGCGACAATGCTCGAGATATGCTTCGACCGTCCAAAAAGTTTGTTTCGACCGAGCTCGAGGTATGTTTTAACTGACTTGAGGTATGTTTCGACCATGCAGGAGGTATATTTGGACTGTCGCTCAAGGTATGTTTCGGCCGTTCTCGAAATGTGTTTCAGTCGTGCCTGAGGTACGTTTCGACCGTCGCTCGAAGTTTGTTTCGACCATGCCCGAGACATGTTTGCGCCAATGCTCGAGATATGGTTCCACCCTCCACAAAGTATGTTTCGACCTAGCTCCAGGTATGTCTCAACTGCCTTAAAGTATGTTTCGACCATGCACGAGGTATATTTCGACTGTCGCTAAAGGTATTTTTCTACCGTGCTCGAGATATGCTTCGACCGTGCACGAAGTTTGGTTCGACCGTCGCTCGAAGAATGTTTCGACCTTGCTCGAGATATGTTTCGACCGTGCTCGAGGTATATTTTAACCGTGCTCGAAGTATGTTTCGAATGTGTACGATGTTTGTTTCGACTGTCGCTCGAGGTATGTTTCGACCGTGCTCAGCGTATGTTTCGATTGTGTACGAGGTATCTTTCGACCGTGCTCGAATTATGTTTCGAACAAGCTCGAGGTATGGTTCGACTGTGCTCGAGGTATGATTCGACCGTGCGCGAGTTATATTACGAATGTGCACGAGGTATATTTCGACCGTCGCTGGAGGTATTTTTTGAACGTGCTCGAGGAAGGTTTCGATCAAGCTCGAGATGTGTTTCAACTCTGCTTGAGGTATCTTTCGACCGTCGCTCGATGTATATTTCAACCGTGCTCGAGTTTTGTTTTCGACAGTGCTCGAGGTATGTTTCAACCGTGCTTGATGTATGTTTCAATTGACTTGAGGTATGTTTCGACCATAAACGAGGTATATTTCGATCATCGCTCAAGGTATGTTTCGACCCTGCTCAAGATATGCTTCGACCGTGCACGAGGTATGTTTCGACTGTCGCTCGAGGTATGTTTCAACCGTGCTTGAGTTTTGTTTTAACCGTGCTTGAGGTATGTTTCAACCGTGCTTGAGGTTCGTTTCAACTGTGCTTGAGGTATGTTTCGACCGAGCTCGAGGTAATTTTCAAATGACTTGAGGTATGTTCCGAACGTGCTCAGCGTATGTTTCGATTGTGTACAAGGTATCTTTCGACCGTGCTCGAAGTATGTTTCGAACAAGCTCGAGGTATGGTTCGACTGTGCTCGAGGTATGATTCGACCGTGCGCGAGTTATGTTACGAATGTGCACGAGGTATATTTCGACCGTCGCTCGAGGTATATTTCGAACGTGCTCGAGGAAGGTTTCGATCAAGCTCGAGATGTGTTTCAACTCTGCTTGAGGTATCTTTCGACCGTCGCTCGATGTATGTTTCAACCGTGCTCGAGTTTTGTTTTCGACAGTGCTCGAGGTATGTTTCAGCCGTGCTTGATGTATGTTTCAACTGACTTGATGTATGTTTTGACCATGCACGACGTATATTTCGATCATCGCTCAAGGTATGTTTCGACCGTGCTCGAGATCTGCTTCGACCGTGCACGAGTTATGTTTCGATTGTCGCTCGAGGTATGTTTTAACCGTGCTTGAGTTTTGTTTTCGACAGTGCTCGAGGTATGTTTCAACCGGGCTTGATGTATGTTTCAATTGACTTGAGGTATGTTTTGACCATGCTTACGTATATTTCTATCATCGCTCAAGGTATGTTTCGACCGTGCTCGAGATATGCTTCGACCGTGCACGAGGTATGTTTCGACCGTCGCTCGATGTATGTTTCAACCGTGCTCGAGTTTTGTTTTCGACAGTGCTCGAGGTATGTTTCAACTGTGCTCGAAGTATGTTTCGAACAAGCTCGAGGTATGGTTTGACTGTGCTCGAGGTATGATTCGACCGAGCGCGAGTTATGTTACGAATGTGCACGAGGTATATTTCGACCGTCGCTCGAGGTATATTTCGAACGTGCTCGAGGAAGGTTTCGATCAAGCTCGAGATGTGTTTCAACTCTGCTTGGGGTATCTTTCAAACGTCGCTCGATGTATGTTTCAACCGTGCTCGAGTTTTGTTTTCGACAGTGCTGGAGGTATGTTTCAACGTGCTTGATGTATGTTTCAACTGACTTGAGTTATGTTTCGACCATAAACGAGGTATATTTCGATCATCGCTCAAGGTATGTTTCGACCGTGCTCGAGATATGCTTCGAGCTCGAGATGTGTTTCAACTCAGCTTGAGGTATCTTTCGACCGTCGCTCGATGTATGCTCGAGATATGCTTCGAGCTCGAGATGTGTTTCAACTCTGCTTGAGGTATCTTTCGACCGTCGCTCGATGTATGTTTCAACCGTGCTCGAGTTTTGTTTTCGACAGTGCTCGAGGTATGTTTCAACCGTGCTTGATGTATGTTTCAACTGACTTGAGGTATTTTTGACCATGCACGACGTATATTTCGATCATCGCTCAAGGTATGTTTCGACCGTGCTCGAGATATGCTTCGACCGTGCACGAGGTATGTTTCGACCGTCGCTCGATGTATGTTTCAACCGTGCATATGCTTCGACCGTGCACGAGGTATCTTTCGACCGTTCCTCGAGAAATGTTTCGACCGTGCTCGATCTATGTTTCGACCGTGCTCTCGGTTTGTTTCGACTGTGCTCGATATCTGTTTTGACCGTGCTCGAGGTTTGTTTCGACCGTGCTTGAGGTATCTTTCGGCCGTCGCTCGTGGTATGTTTCGAACTGCTCGAGTGATGTTTTCGGCAAAGCTCGAGATATGCACGAGGTATGTTTCGACTGTCGCTCAAGGTTTGTTTCTACCGTGCTCGAGATATATTTCGACCATGTACGAAATTTGGTTCGACGGTCGCTCGAGGTATGTTTCGACCGTGCTCGAGGAAGGTTTCAACCAAGCTTGACATGTGTTCCAACCGTGCTTTCGGCGGTCGCTCATGGTAAGTTTCGAACGTCGCGCAAAGTTTGTTTCGGCCATGCTCGAGGTATGTTTCTACAGTGCTCGAGATGTGCTTCGACCGTGCACAAAGTTGGGTTCGACCGTGCTCGACGTATGCTTTAGCCGTGCTCGAGGTACGTTTAAACCGTGATTGAGGTATGTTTCAACCGTGCTTGAAGTGTGTTTCAACCATGCTTGAGGTATGTTTTGACCATGCACGACGTATATTTCGATCATCGCTCAAGGTATGTTTCGACCGTGCTCGAGATATGCTTCGACCGTGCACGAGGTATGTTTCGACTGTCGCTCGAGGTATGTTTTAACCGTGCTTGAGGTATGTTTCAACCGTGCTTGAGGTATGTTTCAACCGTGCTTTAGGTATGTTTCGACCGAGCTCGAGTTAATTTTCAAATGACTTGAGGTATGTTTCGACCATGAACGAATTATATTTCGAACATCGCTCAGGTATATTTCTACCGTGCTCGAGATATGCTTCAACCGTGCACAAAGTATGTTTCAACCGCCGCTCGAGATATGTTTCGACAATGCTCGAGGTATCTTTCGGCCGTCGCTCGTGGTATGTTTCGACCGTCGCGCGAAGTTTGTTTCAACAATGCTCGAGTTATGTTTGCGACAATGCTCGAGATATGCTTCGACCGTCCAAAAAGTTTGTTTCGACCGAGCTCGAGGTATGTTTTAACTGACTTGAGGTATGTTTCGACCATGCAGGAGGTATATTTGGACTGTCGCTCAAGGTATGTTTCTACCGTGCTCGAGATATGCTTCGACCGTGCACGAAGTTTGGTTCGACCGTCGCTCGAAGTATGTTTCGACCTTGCTCGAGATATGTTTCGACCGTGCTCGAGGTATGATTTAACCGTGCTCGAAGTTTGTTTCGACCATGCCCGAGACATGTTTGCGCCAATGCTCGAGATATGGTTCCACCGTCCACAAAGTATGTTTCGACCTAGCTCCAGCTATGTCTCAACTGCCTTAAAGTATGTTTCGACCATGCACGAGGTATATTTCGACTGTCGCTAAAGGTATGTTTCTATCGTGCTCGAGATATGCTTCGACCGTGCACGAAGTTTGGTTCGACCGTCGCTCGAAGTATGTTTCGACCTTGCTCGAGATATGTTTCGACCGTGCTCGAGGTATGATTTAACCGTGCTCGAAGTATGTTTCGAATGTGTACGATGTTTGTTTCGACTGTCGCTCGAGGTATGTTTCGACCGTGCTCAGCGTATGTTTCGATTGTGTACGAGGTATCTTTCGACCGTGCTCGAATTATGTTTCGAACAAGCTCGAGGTATGGTTCGACTGTGCTCGTGGTATGATTCGACCGAGCGCGAGTTATGTTACGAATGTGCACGAGGTATATTTCGACCGTCGCTCGAGGTATATTTCGAACGTGCTCGAGGTATATTTCGAACGTGCTCGAGGAAGGTTTCGATCAAGCTCGAGATGTGTTTCAACTCTGCTTGGGGTATCTTTCAAACGTCGCTCGATGTATGTTTCAACCGTGCTCGAGTTTTGTTTTCGACAGTGCTCGAGGTATGTTTCAACGTGCTTGATGTATGTTTCAACTGACTTGAGTTATGTTTCGACCATAAACGACGTATATTTCGATCATCGCTCAAGGTATGTTTCGACCGTGCTCGAGATCTGCTTCGACCGTGCACGAGTTATGTTTCGATTGTCGCTCGAGGTATGTTTTAACCGTGCTTGAGTTTTGTTTTCGACAGTGCTCGAGGTATGTTTCAACCGGGCTTGATGTATGTTTCAACTGACTTGAGGTATGTTTTGACCATGCTTACGTATATTTCTATCATCGCTCAAGGTATGTTTCGACCGTGCTCGAGATATGCTTCGACCGTGCACGAGGTATGTTTCGACCGTCGCTCGATGTATGTTTCAACCGTGCTCGAGTTTTGTTTTCGACAGTGCTCGAGGTATGTTTCAACTGTGCTCGAAGTATGTTTCGAACAAGCTCGAGGTATGGTTCGACTGTGCTCGAGGTATGATTCGACCGAGCGCGAGTTATGTTACGAATGTGCACGAGGTATATTTCGACCGTCGCTCGAGGTATATTTCGAACGTGCTCGAGGAAGGTTTCGATCAAGCTCGAGATGTGTTTCAACTCTGCTTGGGGTATCTTTCAAACGTCGCTCGATGTATGTTTCAACCGTGCTCGAGTTTTGTTTTCGACAGTGCTCGAGGTATGTTTCAACGTGCTTTATGTATGTTTCAACTGACTTGAGTTATGTTTCGACCATAAACGAGGTATATTTCGATCATCGCTCAAGGTATGTTTCGACCGTGCTCGAGATATGCTTCGAGCTCGAGATGTGTTTCAACTCAGCTTGAGGTATCTTTCGACCGTCGCTCGATGTATGCTCGAGATATGCTTCGAGCTCGAGATGTGTTTCAACTCTGCTTGAGGTATCTTTCGACCGTCGCTCGATGTATGTTTCAACCGTGCTCGAGTTTTGTTTTCGACAGTGCTCGAGGTATGTTTCAACCGTGCTTGATGTATGTTTCAACTGACTTGAGGTATTTTTTGACCATGCACGACGTATATTTCGATCATCGCTCAAGGTATGTTTCGACCGTGCTCGAGATATACTTCGACCGTGCACGAGGTATGTTTCGACCGTCGCTCGATGTATGTTTCAACCGTGCATATGCTTCGACCGTGCACGAGGTATCTTTCGACCGTTCCTCGAGAAATGTTTCGACCGTGCTCGATCTATGTTTCGACCGTGCTCTCGGTTTGTTTCGACTGTGCTCGATATCTGTTTTGACCGTGCTCGAGGTTTGTTTCGACCGTGCTTGAGGTATCTTTCGGCCGTCGCTCGTGGTATGTTTCGAACTGCTCGAGTGATGTTTTCGGCAAAGCTCGAGATATGCACGAGGTATGTTTCGACCGAGCTCAAGGTATGTCTTAACTGACTTGAGGTTTGTTTCGACCATGCACGAGGTATGTTTCGACTGTCGCTCAAGGTATGTTTCTACAGTGCTCGAGATATATTTCGACCATGTACAAAATTTGGTTCGACGGTCGCTCGAGGTATGTTTCGACCGTGCTCGAGGAAGGTTTCAACCAAGCTTGACATGTGTTCCAACCATGCTTTCGGCGGTCGCTCATGGTAAGTTTCGAACGTCGAGCGAAGTTTGTTTCAACAATGCTCGAGTTATGTTTGCGACAATGCTCGAGATATGCTTCGACCGTCCAAAAAGTTTGTTTCGACCGAGCTCGAGGTATGTTTTAACTGACTTGAGGTATGTTTCGACCATGCAGGAGGTATATTTGGACTGTCGCTCAAGGTATGTTTCGGCCGTTCTCGAAATGTGTTTCAGTCGTGCCTGAGGTACGTTTCGACCGTCGCTCGAAGTTTGTTTCGACCATGCCCGAGACATGTTTGCGGCAATGCTCGAGATATGGTTCCACCGTCCACAAAGTATGTTTCGACCTAGCTCCAGGTATGTCTCAACTGCCTTAAAGTATGTTTCGACCATGCACGAGGTATATTTCGACTGTCGCTAAAGGTATGTTTCTACCGTGCTCGAGATATGCTTCGACCGTGCACGAAGTTTGGTTCGACCGTCGCTCGAAGTATGTTTCGACCTTGCTCGAGATATGTTTCGACCGTGCTCGAGGTATGTTTTAACCGTGCTCGGAGTATGTTTCGAATGTGTACGATGTTTGTTTCGACTGTCGCTCGAGGTATGTTTCGACCGTGCTCAGCGTATGTTTCGATTGTGTACGAGGTATCTTTCGACCGTGCTCGAATTATGTTTCGAACAAGCTCGAGGTATGGTTCGACTGTGCTCGAGGTATGATTCGACCGAGCGCGAGTTATGTTACGAATGTGCACGAGGTATATTTCGACCGTCGCTCGAGGTATATTTCGAACGTGCTCGAGGAAGGTTTCGATCAAGCTCGAGATGTGTTTCAACTCTGCTTGGGGTATCTTTCAAACGTCGCTCGATGTATGTTTCAACCGTGCTCGAGTTTTGTTTTCGACAGTGCTCGAGGTATGTTTCAACGTGCTTGATGTATGTTTCAACTGACTTGAGTTATGTTTCGACCATAAACGAGGTATATTTCGATCATCGCTCAAGGTATGTTTCGACCGTGCTCGAGATATGCTTCGAGCTCGAGATGTGTTTCAACTCAGCTTGAGGTATCTTTCGACCGTCGCTCGATGTATGCTCGAGATATGCTTCGAGCTCGAGATGTGTTTCAACTCTGCTTGAGGTATCTTTCGACCGTCGCTCGATGTATGTTTCAACCGTGCTCGAGTTTTGTTTTCGACAGTGCTCGAGGTATGTTTCAACCGTGCTTGATGTATGTTTCAACTGACTTGAGGTATTTTTTGACCATGCACGACGTATATTTCGATCATCGCTCAAGGTATGTTTCGACCGTGCTCGAGATGTGCTTCGACCGTGCACGAGGTATGTTTCGACCGTCGCTCGATGTATGTTTCAACCGTGCATATGCTTCGACCGTGCACGAGGTATCTTTCGACCGTTCCTCGAGAAATGTTTCGACCGTGCTCGATCTATGTTTCGACCGTGCTCTCGGTTTGTTTCGACTGTGCTCGATATCTGTTTTGACCGTGCTCGAGGTTTGTTTCGACCGTGCTTGAGGTATTTTTCGGCCGTCGCTCGTGGTATGTTTCGAACTGCTCGAGTGATGTTTTCGGCAAAGCTCGAGATATGCACGAGGTATGTTTCGACCGAGCTCAAGGTATGTCTTAACTGACTTGAGGTTTGTTTCGACCATGCACGAGGTATGTTTCGACTGTCGCTCAAGGTATGTTTCTACCGTGCTCGAGATATATTTCGACCATGTACAAAATTTGGTTCGACGGTCGCTCGAGGTATGTTTCGACCGTGCTCGAGGAAGGTTTCAACCAAGCTTGACATGTGTTCCAACCGTGCTTTCGGCGGTCGCTCTTGGTAAGTTTCGAACGTCGCGCAAAGTTTGTTTCGGCCATGCTCGAGGTATGTTTCTACAGTGCTCGAGATGTGCTTCGACCGTGCACAAAGTTGGGTTCGACCGAGCTCGAGGTATGTTTTAACTGACTTGAGGTATGTTTCGACCATGCAGGAGGTATATCTCGACCGTCGCTCGAGGTATGTTTCTGCCGTGCTTGAGGTATCTTTCGACCGTCGCTCGAGTTATGTTTCGACGATGCTCGAAGTAGGTTTTCGACCGTGCTCGACGTATGCTTTAACCGTGCTCGAGGTACGTTTAAACCGTGATTGAGGTATGTTTCAACCGTGCTTGAAGTGTGTTTCAACCATGCTTGAGGTATGTTTTGACCATGCACGACGTATATTTCGATCATCGCTCAAGGTATGTTTCGACCGTGCTCGAGATATGCTTCGACCGTGCACGACGTATGTTTCGACTGTCGCTCGAGGTATGTTTTAACCGTGCTTGAGTTTTGTTTCAACCGTGCATGAGGTATGTTTTAACCGTAATTGAGGTATGTTTCAACCGTGCTTGAGATATGTTTCGACCGAGCTCGAGGTAATTTTCAAACGACTTCAGGTATGTTTCGACCATGCACGAGTTATATTTCGAACATCGCTCAAAGTAAATTTCTACCGTGCTCGAGATATGCTTCAACCGTGCACGAAGTATGTTTCAACCGCCGCTCGAGGTATGTTTCGACCATGCTCGAGGTATCTTTTGGCCGTGCTCCAGGTATGTTTCAACCGTGCTCGAAGTTTAATTAGACGGTGCACGAGTCATGTTTCGACCGAGCTCGAGGTATGTTTCGACCGTGCTCGAGGTATGATTCGACCGTGCACGAGGTATGATTCGACCGTGCACGAGTTATATTACGAATGTGCTCGTTGTATGCTTTGACCATGCTCGAGGTATGTTTTAACCTCGCTTGAGGTAAGTTTCAACCGTGCACGAGGGGTGTTTCGACCGTCGCTCGAGAAATGTTATGGCCGTGCTCGAGGTATGTTTTGACCGTGCTCGAGTTATATTTCGACCTTGCTCGAAGTATGTTTCGACCGTGCTCGAGGAAAGTTTCGACCGTGCTCGAGATGTGTTTCAACCGTGCTTGAGATATCTTACGACCGTCGCTTGAGTATGTTTCGACCGTGCTTGAGATATGCTTTAACCGTGCTCGAGGTATGTTTAAACCGTGCTTGAGCTATGTTTCGACCCTGCACGAGGCATGTTTCGACAGTCGCTCGAGGTATGTTTCGACCGTCGCTCGAGATATGATTCGACCGAGCACGAAGTATGTTTCGACCGTCGCTCGAGGTATGATTCGACCCTGCACGAGTTATGTTACAAATGTGCTCGTTGCATGTTTCGACCGTGCTCGAGGTATGCTCTAAGCGTGCTCGAGGTATGTTTAAACCGTGCTTGAGCTATGTTTCGATCGTGCACGAGGTATTTTTCGACAGTCGCTCGAGGTATGTTTCTACCTTGATCGAGGTATAGTACGAATGTGCTCGATATATGTTTCGACCGTGCTTGAGGTATGTTTTAACCGTGCTTGAGGTATGCTTCGACTGTCGCTCGAGGTATGCTTCGACCGTGCATGTAGGCTGCTTCGACCGTCGCTCGAATTATGATTCGACCGTCCTCGAGGTATATTTCGACTGTCGCTCGATGTATGTTTCTGCCGTTCTCGAGGTTTGTTTCGACCGTGCTCAAGGTATGCTTCGACCGTGCACGAAGTATGTTTCGACGGTCGATCGAGGCATGATTCGAACCTGCACGAGTTATGTTACGAATGTGCTCGTTGTATGTTTCGACCGTGCTCGATTTATGTTTTAACCGTGCTTGTGGTATGTTTCTGCCGTTATCGAGGTTTGTTTCGACCGTGCACGAAGGATGCTTCGACCGTCGCTCGAGGTTTGACTTGACCGTGCGGGAGGTAAGTTTAAACCGTGCGTGCGGTATGTTTCGAACGTCGCTCGAGGTATGTTTCTCCGGTGCTCGAGGTATGTTTTGACCGTACTCGAGTTATGTTTCGACTGTGCCCGAGATAGGTTACAGCCGTGCTTGAGGTATCTTTCGACCAACGCTCGAGTATGTTTCGAGCGTCGCTTGAGTTATGTTTAGACCATGCTCGAAGTATGCTTTAACCGTGCTCGAGTTGTGTTTAAACCGTGCTTGAGCTATGTTTCGACCGTGCACGAGGTATGATTCGACTTATGCTCGAGGTATGTTTCAGCCGTGCTCGAGTTATAATTTAACCGTGCTCGAGTAATGTTTCAACCGTGCTCGGAGTAGGTTTCGACCGTGCTCGAGGTATCTTCCGACCGTCGCTCGAGTATATTTCGAGCGTCGCTCGAGGTATGTTTCGACCGTGCTCGAGGTATATTTTAACCGTTTTTGAGGTAAATTTCAACCGTGCGTGAAGTATGTTTCGACAGTCGCTCGAGGTTTGTTTCTGCGGTGCTCGAGGTATGTTTTGACCGCGCTCGAGTTATGTTTCGACCGTGCTCGAGGTATGCTTTAACTGTGCTCCAGGTATGTTTAAACCGTGCTTGAGCTAGGTTTCGATCGTGCACGAGGTATGTTTCGACAGTCGCTCGAGGTATGTTTCTACCTTGCTCGAGGTATGTTACGAATGTGCTCGATGTATGTTTAGACTGTGCTTGAGGTATGTTTTAACCGTGCTTGAGCTATGCTTCAACCGTGCACAAGGTATATATCGACCATCGCTCGAGGTATGTTTCTGCCGTTCTCGAGGTTTGTTTCGACCGTGCTCGAGGTATGCTTCGACCGTGCACGAAGGATGCTTCGACCGTCGCTCGAGGTTTGAATTGACCGTGCTCGAGATAAGTTTAAACCGTGCGTGAGGTATGTTTCGAACGTCGCTCGAGGTATGTTTCTGCGGTGCTCGAGGTATGTTTTGACCGTACTCGAGTTAAGTTTCGAATGTGCCCGAGATAGGTTTCAACCGTGCTTGAGGTATCTTTCGACCAACGCTCGAGTATGTTTCGAGCGTCGCTTGAGTTATGTTTCGACCATGCTCGAAGTATGCTTTAACCGTGCTCGATTTGTGTTTAAACCGTGCTTGAGCTATGTTTCGACCGTGCTCGAGGTATGTTTCTGCCGTGCTCGAGGTATATTTTCACCGTCTCAAAATATGTTTCTACCGTGCTCGGAGTAGGTTTCGACCGTGCTCGAGGTATCTTCCGACTGTCGCTCGAGTATAATTCGAGCGTCACTTGAGCTATGTTTGGACCATGCCCGAGGTATGGTTTCGACCGTGCTCGAGGTATGCTGAAACCGTGCTCGAGGTATGTTTAATACGCGCTCGATCGAGGTATGTTTCGACTCTCGCTCGAGGTATGTTTCTGCCGTGCTCGAGGTATGTTTTAACCGTGCTCGAGTTATGTTTCGACCGTGCTGGGAGTAGGTTTCGACCGTGCTCGAGGTATCTTCAAGCATCGCTTGAGTTATATTTCGGTCATGCTCGAGGTATGGTTTAGACCGTGCTCGAGGTATGCTTTAATCGTGCTCGAGGTATGTTTAAACCATGCTTGAGCTATGTTTCGACCGGGCACGAGGTATGTTTCGACTGTCGCTCGAGGTTTGTTTCTACCATGCTCGAGGTCTGCTTCAACCGTGCACAACGTTTGTTTCGACCGTCGCTGGAGGTATGATTCGACCGTGCTCGAGGTATGATTCGGCCGTGCACGAGTTATGTTACGAATGTGCTCAAAGTATGTTTCGACCGTGCTCGAGGAAGGTTTTGACCGTGCAAGCGGGTTGTTTCAACCGTGCATGAGGTATCTTTCGACCATCGCTCCAGTATAATTCGACCGTTGCTGGAGGTATGATTCGACCGTGCTCGAGTTATGATTCGGCCGTGCACGATTTATGTTACGAATGAGCTCGATGTATGTTTCGACCGTGCACGAGGTATATTTCGACCGTCGCTCGAGGTATGTTTGGACCATGCCCGAGGTATGGTTTTGACCGTGCTCGAGGTATGCTGAAACCGTGCTCGAGGTATGTTTAAACCGTGCTTGAGCTATGTTTCGATCGTGCACGAGGTATGTTTTGACTGTCGCTCGAGGTATGTTTCTGCCGTGCTCGAGGTATGTTTTAACCGTGCTCGAGTTATGTTTCGACCGTGCTCGTAGTAGTTTTCGACCGTGCTCGAGGTATCTTCAAGCGTCGCTTGAGTTATATTTCGGTCATGCTCGAGGTATGGTTTAGACCGTGCTCGAGGTATGCTTTAATCGTGCCCGAGGTATGTTTAAACCATGCTTGAGCTATGTTTCGACCGGGCACGAGGTATGTTTCGACTGTCGCTCGAGGTATGTTTCTGCCGTGCTCGAGGTATGTTTTAACCGTGCTCGAGTTATGTTTCGACCGTGCTCGGAGTAGGTTTCGACCGTGCTCGAGGTATCTTCAAGCGTCGCTTGAGTTATATTTCGGTCATGCTCGAGGTATGGTTTAGACCGTGCTCGAGGTATGCTTTAATCGTGCTCGAGGTACGTTTAAACCATGCTTGAGCTATGTTTCGACCGGGCACGAGGTATATTTCGACCGTCGCTCGAGGTATGTTTGGACCATGCCCGAGGTATGGTTTCGACCGTGCTCGAGGTATGCTGAAACCGTGCTCGAGGTATGTTTAAACCGTGCTCGAGCTATGTTTCGATGGTGCACGAGGTATGTTTCGACTGTCGCTCGAGGTATGTTTCTGCCGTGCTCGAGGTATGTTTTAACCGTGCTCGAGTTATGTTTCGACCGTGCTCGGAGTAGGTTTCGACCGTGCTCGAGGTATCTTCAAGCGTCGCTTGAGTTATATTTCAGTCATGCTCGAGGAATGGTTTAGACCGTGCTCGAGGTATGCTTTAATCGTGCTCGAGGTATGTTTAAACCATGCTTGAGCTATGTTTCGACCGGGCACGAGGTATGTTTCGACTGTCGCTCGAGGTATGTTTCTGCCGTGCTCGAGGTATGTTTTGACCGTACTCGATTTATGTTTCGACCGTGCTCAAAGTATGTTTCGACCGTGCTCGAGGAAGGTTTTGACCGCGCTCGCGGGTTGTTTCAACCGTGCATGAGGTATCTTTCGACCGTCGCTCCAGTATAATTCGACTGTTGCTTGAGGTATGATTCGACCGTGCTCGAGTTATGATTCGGCCGTGCACGATTTATGTTACGAACGAGCTCGATGTATGTTTCGACCGTGCACGAAGTATATTTCGACCGTCGCTCGAGGTATGTTTCTGCCGTGCTCGAGGTATGTTTTGACCGTGCTCGAGGTATGTTTCGACCGTTCTCAAAGTTTGTTTCGACCGTCACTGGAGGTATGATTCGACCGTGCTCGAGGTATGATTCGGCCGTGCACGAGTTATGTTACGAATGTGCTCGATGTATGTTTCGACCGTGCTCGAGGTATGTTTTAACCGTGCTTGAGGTATGTTTCGACCGTGCACGAGGTATTTTTCGACCGTCGCTCGAGGTATGTTTCTGCCGCGCTCGAGGTATGTTTTGACCGTACTCGCTTTATGTTTCGACCGTGCTCAAAGTATGTTTCGACCGTGCTCGAGGAAGGTTTTGACCGTGCTCGCGGGTTGTTTCAACCGTGCTTGAGGTATCTTTCGACCGTCGCTCGAGTATGTTTCTGCCGTGTTCGAAGTATGTTTTGACCGTACTCGATTTATGTTTCGACCGTGCTCAAAGTATGCTTCGACCGTGCTCGAGGAAGGTTTTGACCGTGCTCGCGGGTTGTTTCAATCGTGCATGAGGTATCTTTCGACCGTCGCTCCAGTATAATTCGACCGTTGCTGGAGGTATGATTCGACCGTGCTCGAGTTATGATTCGGCCGTGCACGATTTATGTTACGAATGAGCTCGATGTATGTTTCGACCGTGCACGAGGTGTATTTCGACCGTCGCTCGAGGTATGTTTCTGCCGTGCTCGAGGTATGTTTCGACTGTCGCTCGAGGTATGTTTCTGCCGTGCTCGAGGTATGTTTTAACCGTGCTCGAGTTATGTTTCGACCGTGCTCGGAGTAGGTTTCGACCGTGCTCGAGGTATCTTCAAGCGTCGCTTGAGTTATATTTCAGTCATGCTCGAGGAATGGTTTAGACCGTGCTCGAGGTATGCTTTAATCGTGCTCGAGGTATGTTTAAACCATGCTTGAGCTATGTTTCGACCGGGCACGAGGTATGTTTCGACTGTCGCTCGAGGTATGTTTCTGCCGTGCTCGAGGTATGTTTTGACCGTACTCGATTTATGTTTCGACCGTGCTCAAAGTATGTTTCGACCGTGCTCGAGGAAGGTTTTGACCGCGCTCGCGGGTTGTTTCAACCGTGCATGAGGTATCTTTCGACCGTCGCTCCAGTATAATTCGACTGTTGCTTGAGGTATGATTCGACCGTGCTCGAGTTATGATTCGGCCGTGCACGATTTATGTTACGAACGAGCTCGATGTATGTTTCGACCGTGCACGAAGTATATTTCGACCGTCGCTCGAGGTATGTTTCTGCCGTGCTCGAGGTATGTTTTGACCGTGCTCGAGGTATGTTTCGACCGTTCTCAAAGTTTGTTTCGACCGTCACTGGAGGTATGATTCGACCGTGCTCGAGGTATGATTCGGCCGTGCACGAGTTATGTTACGAATGTGCTCGATGTATGTTTCGACCGTGCTCGAGGTATGTTTTAACCGTGCTTGAGGTATGTTTCGACCGTGCACGAGGTATTTTTCGACCGTCGCTCGAGGTATGTTTCTGCCGCGCTCGAGGTATGTTTTGACCGTACTCGCTTTATTTTTCGACTGTGCTCAAAGTATGTTTCGACCGTGCTCGAGGAAGGTTTTGACCGTGCTCGCGGGTTGTTTCAACCGTGCTTGAGGTATCTTTCGACCGTCGCTCGAGTATGTTTCTGCCGTGTTCGAAGTATGTTTTGACCGTACTCGATTTATGTTTCGACCGTGCTCAAAGTATGCTTCGACCGTGCTCGAGGAAGGTTTTGACCGTGCTCGCGGGTTGTTTCAATCGTGCATGAGGTATCTTTCGACCGTCGCTCCAGTATAATTCGACCGTTGCTGGAGGTATGATTCGACCGTGCTCGAGTTATGATTCGGCCGTGCACGATTTATGTTACGAATGAGCTCGATGTATGTTTCGACCGTGCACGAGGTGTATTTCGACCGTCGCTCGAGGTATGTTTCTGCCGTGCTCGAGGTATGTTTTGATTGTGCTCGAGGTATGCTTCGACCGTTCTCAAAGTATGTTCGGACCATGCTCGAGGAAGGTTTTGATCGTGCTCGCGGGTTGTTCCAACCGTGCTTGAGGTATCTTTTGACCGTCTCTCGAGTAAGTTTCTGCCGTGTTCGAAGTATGTTTCGACCGTGCTCGAGGTATATTTCGACCGTCACTCGAGGTATGTTTCTGCCGTGCTCGAGGTATGTTTTGATCGTGCTCGAGGTATGCTTCGACCGTGCTCAATGTATGTTTCGACCGTGCTCGAGGAAGATTTTGACCGTGCTCGCTGGTTGTTTCAACCGTGCATGAGGTATCTTTCGACCGTCGCTCCAGTATAACTCGACCGTTGCTGGAGGTATGATTCGACCGTGCTCGAGGCAAGATTCGGCCGTGCACGAGTTATGTTACGAATGTGCTCGATTTATGCTTCGACCGTGCTCGAGGTATGTTTTAACCGTGCTTGAGGTATGTTTCGACCATGCACGAGGTATATTTCGACCGTCGCTCGAGGTATGTTTCTGCCGTGCTCGAATTATGATTCGACCGTCCACGAGGTATGTTTCGACTGTCGGTCGAGGTATGTTTCTGCCCTATTCGAAGTATGTTTTGACCGTGCTCGATTAATGTTTCGACCGTGCTCAAAGTATGTTTCGACCGTGCTCGTGGAAGGTTTTGACCGTGCTCGCGGGTTGTTTCAACCGTGCTTGAGGTATCTTTCGACCTTCGCTCGAGTATGTTTCGAGCGTCGCTTGAGATATGTTTCAACAATGCTCGAGGTATGTTTTCGACCGTGCACGAAGAATGCTTCGACCGTCACTCGAGGTTTGATTTGACCGTGCTCGAGGTATCTTTTAACCGTGCTTGAGGTAAGTTTCAGCCGTGCGTGAGGTATGTTTCGACCGTCGCTCGAGTTATGTTTCTGCCTTGCTCGAGTTATGTTTTGACCGTACTCGAGTTATGTTTCGACCGTGCCCGGTATGTGTTTCAACCGTGCTAGAGGTATCTTTCGACCAACGCTCGAGTATGTTTCGAGCGTCGCTTAAGTTTTGTTTCGATCATGCTCGAAGTACTTTAAACCGTGCTTCGATCATGCTTTAACCGTGCTCGAGGTATGTTTAAACCGTGCTTGAGATATGTTTCGACCGTGCCGGAGGTATATTTCGAGCATCGCTTGAGTTATGTTTGGACAATGCTCGAGGTATGGCTTCGACAGTGCTCGAGGTATGCTGAAACTGTGCTCGAGGTATGTTTAAACCGTGCTTGAGCTATGTTTCGACCCTGCGCGAGGTATGTTTCGACTGTGGCTCGAGGTATGTTTCTGCCGTGCTCGAGGTATTTTTTAACCGCGCTCGAGTTATTTTTCGACCGTGCTCGCAGTATGTTTCGACCGTGCTCGAGGTATCTTCCGACCGTCGCTCGAGTATATTTCGAACGTATATTTCGAAGTTATATTTCGGTCATGCTCGAGGTTCGGTTTCGACCGTGCTCGAGGTATGCTTTAATCGTGCTCGAGGTATGTTAAAACCATGCTTGAGCTATATTTCGACCGTGCATGAGGTATATTTCGACTGTCGCTCGAGGTATGCTTCGACCGTGCACGTAGGCTGCTTCGACCGTCGCTCGAATTTTGATTCGACCGTCCTCGAGGTATGATTCGACTGTGCACGAGTTATGTTTCGACCGTGCTCGAGGTATGTTTTAACCGTGCTTCAGGTATGTTTCGACCGTGCACGAGGTATAATTCGACTGTCGCTCGAGGTATGTTTCCGCCGAGTTCGAAGTATGTTTTGACAGTGCTCGATTTATGTTTCGACCGTGCTCAAAGTATGTTTGGACCTTGCTCGAGGAAGATTTCGACCGTGCTCGAGGGTTGTTTTAACCGTGCTTGAGGTATCTTTCGACCGTCGCTCGAGGTATGTTTGGACCATGCCCGAGGTATGGTTTTGACCGTGCTCGAGGTATGCTGAAACCGTGCTCGAGGTATGTTTAAACCGTGCTTGAGCTATGTTTCGATCGTGCACGAGGTATGTTTTGACTGTCGCTCGAGGTATGTTTCTGCCGTGCTCGAGGTATGTTTTAACCGTGCTCGAGTTATGTTTCGACCGTGCTCGTAGTAGTTTTCGACCGTGCTCGAGGTATCTTCAAGCGTCGCTTGAGTTATATTTCGGTCATGCTCGAGGTATGGTTTAGACCGTGCTCGAGGTATGCTTTAATCGTGCCCGAGGTATGTTTAAACCATGCTTGAGCTATGTTTCGACCGGGCACGAGGTATGTTTCGACTGTCGCTCGAGGTATGTTTCTGCCGTGCTCGAGGTATGTTTTAACCGTGCTCGAGTTATGTTTCGACCGTGCTCGGAGTAGGTTTCGACCGTGCTCGAGGTATCTTCAAGCGTCGCTTGAGTTATATTTCGGTCATGCTCGAGGTATGGTTTAGACCGTGCTCGAGGTATGCTTTAATCGTGCTCGAGGTACGTTTAAACCATGCTTGAGCTATGTTTCGACCGGGCACGATTTATGTTACGAATGATCTCGATGTATGTTTCGACCGTGCACGAGGTATATTTCGACCGTCGCTCGAGGTATGTTTGGACCATGCCCGAGGTATGGTTTCGACCGTGCTCGAGGTATGCTGAAACCGTGCTCGAGGTATGTTTAAACCGTGCTCGAGCTATGTTTCGATGGTGCACGAGGTATGTTTCGACTGTCGCTCGAGGTATGTTTCTGCCGTGCTCGAGGTATGTTTTAACCGTGCTCGAGTTATGTTTCGACCGTGCTCGGAGTAGGTTTCGACCGTGCTCGAGGTATCTTCAAGCGTCGCTTGAGTTATATTTCAGTCATGCTCGAGGAATGGTTTAGACCGTGCTCGAGGTATGCTTTAATCGTGCTCGAGGTATGTTTAAACCATGCTTGAGCTATGTTTCGACCGGGCACGAGGTATGTTTCGACTGTCGCTCGAAGTATGTTTCTGCCGTGCTCGAGGTATGTTTTCACCGTACTCGATTTATGTTTCGACCGTGCTCAAAGTATGTTTCGACCGTGCTCGAGGAAGGTTTTGACCGCGCTCGCGGGTTGTTTCAACCGTGCATGAGGTATCTTTCGACCGTCGCTCCAGTATAATTCGACTGTTGCTTGAGGTATGATTCGACCGTGCTCGAGTTATGATTCGGCCGTGCACGATTTATGTTACGAACGAGCTCGATGTATGTTTCGACCGTGCACGAAGTATATTTCGACCGTCGCTCGAGGTATGTTTCTGCCGTGCTCGAGGTATGTTTTGACCGTGCTCGAGGTATGTTTCGACCGTTCTCAAAGTTTGTTTCGACCGTCACTGGAGGTATGATTCGACCGTGCTCGAGGTATGATTCGGCCGTGCACGAGTTATGTTACGAATGTGCTCGATGTATGTTTCGACCGTGCTCGAGGTATGTTTTAACCGTGCTTGAGGTATGTTTCGACCGTGCACGAGGTATTTTTCGACCGTCGCTCGAGGTATGTTTCTGCCGTGCTCGAGGTATGTTTTGACCGTACTCGCTTTATGTTTCGACCGTGCTCAAAGTATGTTTCGACCGTGCTCGAGGAAGGTTTTGACCGTGCTCGCGGGTTGTTTCAACCGTGCTTGAGGTATCTTTCGACCGTCGCTCGAGTATGTTTCTGCCGTGTTCGAAGTATGTTTTGACCGTACTCGATTTATGTTTCGACCGTGCTCAAAGTATGCTTCGACCGTGCTCGAGGAAGGTTTTGACTGTGCTCGCGGGTTGTTTCAATCGTGCATGAGGTATCTTTCGACCGTCGCTCCAGTATAATTCGACCGTTGCTGGAGGTATGATTCGACCGTGCTCGAGTTATGATTCGGCCGTGCACGATTTATGTTACGAATGAGCTCGATGTATGTTTCGACCGTGCACGAGGTGTATTTCGACCGTCGCTCGAGGTATGTTTCTGCCGTGCTCGAGGTATGTTTTGATTGTGCTCGAGGTATGCTTCGACCGTTCTCAAAGTATGTTCGGACCATGCTCGAGGAAGGTTTTGATCGTGCTCGCGGGTTGTTCCAACCGTGCTTGAGGTATCTTTTGACCGTCTCTCGAGTAAGTTTCTGCCGTGTTCGAAGTATGTTTCGACCGTGCTCGAGGTATATTTCGACCGTCACTCGAGGTATGTTTCTGCCGTGCTCGAGGTATGTTTTGATCGTGCTCGAGGTATGCTTCGACTGTGCTCAATGTATGTTTCGACCGTGCTCGAGGAAGATTTTGACCGTGCTCGCTGGTTGTTTCAACCGTGCATGAGGTATCTTTCGACCGTCGCTCCAGTATAATTCGACCGTTGCTGGAGGTATGATTCGACCGTGCTCGAGGCAAGATTCGGCCGTGCACGAGTTATGTTACGAATGTGCTCTATTTATGCTTCGACCGTGCTCGAGGTATGTTTTAACCGTGCTTGAGGTATGTTTCGACCATGCACGAGGTATATTTCGACCGTCGCTCGAGGTATGTTTCTGCCGTGCTCGAATTATGATTCGACCGTCCACGAGGTATGTTTCGACTGTCGGTCGAGGTATGTTTCTGCCCTATTCGAAGTATGTTTTGACCGTGCTCGATTAATGTTTCGACCGTGCTCAAAGTATGTTTCGACCGTGCTCGTGGAAGGTTTTGACCGTGCTCGCGGGTTGTTTCAACCGTGCTTGAGGTATCTTTCGACCTTCGCTCGAGTATGTTTCGAGCGTCGCTTGAGATATGTTTCAACAATGCTCGAGGTATGTTTTCGACCGTGCACGAAGAATGCTTCGACCGTCACTCGAGGTTTGATTTGACCGTGCTCGAGGTATCTTTTAACCGTGCTTGAGGTAAGTTTCAGCCGTGCGTGAGGTATGTTTCGACCGTCGCTCGAGTTATGTTTCTGCCTTGCTCGAGTTATGTTTTGACCGTACTCGAGTTATGTTTCGACCGTGCCCGGTATGTGTTTCAACCGTGCTAGAGGTATCTTTCGACCAACGCTCGAGTATGTTTCGAGCGTCGCTTAAGTTTTGTTTCGATCATGCTCGAAGTACTTTAAACCGTGCTTCGATCATGCTTTAAGCGTGCTCGAGGTATGTTTAAACCGTGCTTGAGATATGTTTCGACCGTGCCGGAGGTATATTTCGAGCATCGCTTGAGTTATGTTTGGACAATGCTCGAGGTATGGCTTCGACAGTGCTCGAGGTATGCTGAAACTGTGCTCGAGGTATGTTTAAACCGTGCTTGAGCTATGTTTCGACCCTGCGCGAGGTATGTTTCAACTGTGGCTCGAGGTATGTTTCTGCCGTGCTCGAGGTATTTTTTAACCGCGCTCGAGTTATTTTTCGACCGTGCTCGCAGTATGTTTCGACCGTGCTCGAGGTATCTTCCGACGGTCGCTCGAGTATATTTCGAACGTCGCTTGAGTTATATTTCGGTCATGCTCGAGGTTCGGTTTCGACCGTGCTCGAGGTATGCTTTAATCGTGCTCGAGGTATGTTAAAACCATGATTGAGCTATATTTCGACCGTGCATGAGGTATATTTCGACTGTCGCTCGAGGTATGCTTCGACCGTGCACGTAGGCTGCTTCGACCGTCGCTCGAATTTTGATTCGACCGTCCTCGAGGTATGATTCGACTGTGCACGAGTTATGTTTCGACCGTGCTCGAGGTATGTTTTAACCGTGCTTCAGGTATGTTTCGACCGTGCACGAGGTATAATTCGGCTGTCGCTCGAGGTATGTTTCCGCCGAGTTCGAAGTATGTTTTGACAGTGCTCGATTTATGTTTCGACCGTGCTCAAAGTATGTTTGGACCTTGCTCGAGGAAGATTTCGACCGTGCTCGAGGGTTGTTTTAACCGTGCTTGAGGTATCTTTCGACCGTCACTCGAGTATGTTTCGAGCGTCGCTTGAGATGTGGTTCAACCGTGCTCGAGTTATGTTTTCGACCCTGCTCGAGGTATGATTTAACCGTGCTCGAGGTAGGTTTAAACCGTGCTTCAGCTATGATTCGACGTGCAGGAAGTATGTTTCGACTGTCGCTGGAGGTATGTTTCCACCGTGCTTGAGGTATGCTTCGGACGTGCACAAAGTATGTATCGACCGTCGCCCTGGGTATGGTTCGACCGTACTCGAGGTGTGTTTCGACCGTGCTCGAGGTATGTTTCAACCGTGCTCGAAATATTTTCCGACCGTGCACGAAGAATGCTTCGACCGTCACTCGAGGTTTGATTTGACCGTGCTCGAGGTATCTTTTAAACGTGCTTGAGGTAAGTTTCAACCGTGCGTGAGGTATGTTTCGACCGTCGCTCGAGTTATGTTTCTGCCTTGCTCGAGGTATGTTTTGACCGTACTCGAGTTATGTTTCGACCGTGCCCGATATGTGTTTCAATCGTGGTAGAGGTATCTTTCGACCAACGCTCGAGTATGTTTCGAGCGTCGCTTAAGTTATGTTTCGATCATGCTCGAAGTACTTTAAACCGTGCTTCGATCATGCTTTTACCGTGCTCGAGGTATGTTTAAACCGTGCTTGAGCTATGTTTCGACCGTGCCGGAGGTATATTTTGAGCATCGCTTGAGTTATGTTTGGACGATGCTCGAGGTATGGTTTCGACAGTGCTCGAGGTATGCTGAAACTATGCTCGAGGTATGTTTAAAAGGTGCTTGAGCTATATTTCGACCGTGCGCGAGGTATGTTTCGACTGTGGCTCGAGGAATGTTTCTGCCGTGCTCGAGGTTTTCTTTAACCGCGCTCGAGTTATTTTTCGACCGTGCTCGCAGTATGTTTCGACCGTGCTCGAGGTATCTTCCGACCGTCGCTCGTGTATATTTCGAGCGTCGCTTGAGTTATATTTCGGTCATGCTCGAGGTTTGGTTTCGACCGTGCTCGAGGTATGCTTTAATCGTGCTCGAGGTATGTTAAAACCATGCTTGAGCTGTGTTTCGACCGTGCATGAGGTATATTTCGACTGTCGCTCGAGGTATGCTTCGACCGTGCACGTAGGGCTGCTTCGACCGTCGCTCGAATTATGATTCGACCCTCCTCGACGTATGATTCGACTGTGCACGAGTTATGTTTCGACCGTGCTCGAGGTATGTTTTAACCGTGCTTCAGGTTTGTTTCGACCGTGCACGAGGTATGTTTCGCTGTCGCTCGAGGTATGTTTCCGCCGAGTTCGAAGTATGTTTTGACAGTGCTCGATTTATGTTTCGACCGTGCTCAAAGTATGTTTGGACTTTGCTCGAGGAAGAATTCGAACGTGCGCGAGGGTTGTTTTAACCGTGCTTGAGGTATCTTTCGACCGTCGCTGGAGTATGTTTCGAGCGTCGCTTGAGATGTGTTTCAACCGTGCTCGAGTTATGTTTTCGACCCTGCTCGAGGTATGATTTAACCGTGCTCGAGGTAGGTTTAAACCGTGTTTGAGCTATGTTTCGACCGTGCACGAGGTATGTTTCGACTTTCGCTGGAGGTATGTTTAAACCGTGCTTGAGCTATGTTTCGACCGTGCCGGAGGTATATTTTGAGCATCGCTTGAGTTATGTTTGGACGATGCTCGAGGTATGGTTTCGACAGTGCTCGAGGTATGCTGAAACTATGCTCGAGGTATGTTTAAAAGGTGCTTGAGCTATATTTCGACCGTGCGCGAGGTATGTTTCGACTGTGGCTCGAGGTATGTTTCTGCCGTGCTCGAGGTTTTCTTTAACCGCGCTCGAGTTATTTTTCGACCGTGCTCGCAGTATGTTTCGACCGTGCTCGAGGTATCTTCCGACCGTCGCTCGTGTATATTTCGAGCGTCGCTTGAGTTATATTTCGGTCATGCTCGAGGTTTGGTTTCGACCGTGCTCGAGGTATGCTTTAATCGTGCTCGAGGTATGTTAAAACCATGCTTGAGCTGTGTTTCGACCGTGCATGAGGTATATTTCGACTGTCGCTCGAGGTATGCTTCGACCGTGCACGTAGGGCTGCTTCGACCGTCGCTCGAATTATGATTCGACCCTCCTCGACGTATGATTCGACTGTGCACGAGTTATGTTTCGACCGTGCTCGAGGTATGTTTTAACCGTGCTTCAGGTTTGTTTCGACCGTGCACGAGGTATGTTTCGCTGTCGCTCGAGGTATGTTTCCGCCGAGTTCGAAGTATGTTTTGACAGTGCTCGATTTATGTTTCGACCGTGCTCAAAGTATGTTTGGACTTTGCTCGAGGAAGAATTCGAACGTGCGCGAGGGTTGTTTTAACCGTGCTTGAGGTATCTTTCGACCGTCGCTGGAGTATGTTTCGAGCGTCGCTTGAGATGTGTTTCAACCGTGCTCGAGTTATGTTTTCGACCCTGCTCGAGGTATGATTTAACCGTGCTCGAGGTAGGTTTAAACCGTGTTTGAGCTATGTTTCGACCGTGCACGAGGTATGTTTCGACTGTCGCTGGAGGTATGTTTCTACCGTGCTCGAGGTATGCTTCGACCGTGCACGAAGTATGTATCGACCGTCGCTCGGGGCATGGTTCGACCGTACTCGAGGTGTGTTTCGACAGTGCTCGAGGTATTTTTCAACCATGCTCGAAGTATGTTCCGACCGTGCACGAGGTATGTTTCGACCGTGCTCGAGGTATGTTTCGACCGAGCTCGAGGTATGTTTCGACCGTACTTGAGGTACGTTTCGACCGTGCACGAGGTATGGTTCGACCGTACTCGATGTGTGTTTCGAACAACGCTCGAGGTATGTTTCGACCGTGCCCGGGGTATTTTTGGACCGTGTACGAGGTATGTTTCGACCGTGCTCGAGGTATGTTTCGACCGAGCTCGAGGTATGTTTCGACCGTGTTTGAGCTATGTTTCGATTGTGCACGAGGTATGTTTCGACTGTCGCTGGAGGTATATTTCTACCGTGCTCGAGGTATGCTTCGACCGTGGACGCATAATGTATCGACCGTCGCTCGGGGTATGGTTCGACCGTATTCGAGGTGTGTTTCGAACGTCGCTCGAGGTATGTTTCGACCGTGCTCGAGGTATGTTTCTACCGTGCTCGAGGTATGCTTCGACTGTGCACGAGGTATGTATCGACCGTCGCTCGGGGTATGGTTCGACCGTACTCGAGGTGTGTTTCGACAGTGCTCGAGGTATTTTTCAACCGTGCTCAAAGTATGCTCCGACCGTGCACGAGGTATGTTTCGACCGTGCTCGAGCTATTTTTCGACCGAGCTCGAGGTATGTTTCGACTGTCGCTGGAGGTATGTTTCTACCGTGCTCGAGGAGGTATGCTTCGACCGTGCACGAAGTATGTATCGACCGACGCTCGGGGTATGGTTCGATCGTACTCGAGGTGTGTTTCGACAGTGCTTGAGGTATTTTTCAACCGTGCTCGAAGCATGTTCCGACCGTGCACGAGGTATGTTTCGACCGTGCTCGAGGTATGTTTCGACCGAGCTCGAGGTATGTTTCGACCGTACTTGAGGTACGTTTCGACCGTGCACGATGTATGGTTCGACCGTACTCGATGTGTGTTTCGAACAACGCTCGAGGTATGTTTCGACCGTGCTCGGGGTATTTTTGGACCGTGTACGAGGTATGTTTCGACCGTGCTCGAGGTATGTTTCGACCGAGCTCGATGTATGTTTCGACCGTGTTTGAGCTATGTTTCCACCGTGCACGAGGTATGTTTCGACTGTCGCTGGAGGTATATTTCTACCGTGCTCGAGGTATGCTTCGACCGTGGACGAATAATGTATCGACCGTCGCTCGGGGTATGGTTCGAACGTCATTCAAGGTATGTTTCAACCGTGCTCGAAGTATGTTCCGATCGTGCACGAGGTATGTTTCGACCGTGCTCGAGGTATGTTTCTACCGTGCTCGAGGTATGCTTCGACTGTGCACGAAGTATGTATCGACCGTCGCTCGGGGTAAAGTTTGACCGTACTCGAGGTGTGTTTCGAACATCGCTCGAGGTATGTTTCGACCGTGCTCGGGGTATTTTTGGACCGTGTACGAGGTATGTTTCGACCGTGCTCGAGGTATATTTCGACCGAGCTCGAGGTATGTTTCGACCGTGCTTGAGGTACGTTTCGACCGTGCTTAAGATAAACTTCGACCATGCTCGATGTGTGTTTAGATCGTACTCGGGGTATGTATCAACTGTGCTCGAAGTATGCGCCAACCGTGCACGAGTTATGGTTCGACCGTCGCTAAAGTTATGTTTCGACCGTGCTCGAGGAATTTTTTTGACCGTGCTCGGAGTATGTTTCTACCAAGCTCGAGGTCTGTTTCGACCGTGCGCGAGATATGTTTCAACCGTGCTCGAAGTATGTTCCGACGTGCACGAGGTATGGTTCGACCGTCGCTCGAGGTATGTTTCGACCGTGCTCGGGGTATGTATTTTTGGACCGTGTACGAGGTATGTTTCGACCGTGCTCGAGGTTTGTTTCGACCGCACTCGAGATATGTTTCGACCGCGCTTGAGGTATGTTTCGGCCGTGCTTGAGATAATTCGACCATGCTCGATGTGTGTTTCAACCGTGCTCGAAGTATGCGACGACCGTGCACGAGTTATGGTTCGACCGTCGCTAGAGGTATGTTTCGACCGTGCTCGAGGAATGTTTTGACCGTGTACAAAGTAGGTTTCTACCGTGCTCGAGATATGTTTCCAGCGAAATCGAGGTATGTTTCGACCTTGCACGAGGTATGTTTCGATCGAGCTCGAAGTATGTTTCAACTGACTTGAGGTAGGTTTTGACCATGCACGAGGTAGATTTCGACCATTGCTCAAGGTATTTTTCTACCGTGCTCGAGGTATGCTTCGACCGTGCACGAAGTTTGTTTTGACCGTCGCTCAAGGTATGTTTCGACCGTCGCTCGAGGTATGTTTCGACTGTGTACGAGGTATGTTTTGACCGTGTTCGAGTTTGTTTCGAGCGTCGCTTGAGTTATCTTTCCACCATGCTCAAGAAATGTTTTCGACCCTACTCAAGGTATGCTTTAACCGTGTTCGACGAATTTTTTGACCGTGTACAAAGTATGTTTCTACCGTGCTCGAGATATGTTTCGACCGAAATCGAGGTATGTTTCGACCGTTCACGAGGTATGTTTCGATCGAGCTCAAGGTAGTTTTCAACTGACTTGAGGTAAGTTTTGACCATGCACGAAGTAGATTTCAACCATCGCTCAAGGTATGTTTTTACCGTGCTCGAGGTATGCTCGACCGTGTACGAAGTATGTTTTGACCGTCGCTCGAGGTATGATTTAACCGTGCTCGAGGTAGGTTTAAAACGTGCTTGCGCTATGTTTTGACCGTGCACGAGGTATGTTTCGACTGTCGCTGGAGGTATGTTTCTACCGTCGCTCGGGTTATGGTTCGACCGTACTCGAGGTGTGTTTCGACCGTGCTCGAGGTATGTTCCAACCGTGCTTTCGGCCGTCGCTCGTGTTATGTTTCGAACTTCGCGCAAAGTTTGGATCGGCCATGCTCGAGGTACGTTTCTACAGTGCTCGAGATGTGCTTCGACCGTGCACGAAGTTGGGTTCGACTGTCGCTCGAGGTGTGTTTCGACCGTGCTCGGAGGTATGTTTCGACCGTGCTCCATGTTTCGACGGTGCACGAGTCATGTTTTGACCGTCGATCGAGGTATAATTCGACCGTTCTAGGTGTACGTTTTGACTGTGTACGAGGTATGTTTCGAACGTGCTCGAGGTTTGTTTCGACCGTGCTCGAGACAAGATTCGACCGTGCACGAGTTATGTTACGAATGTGCACGAGGTATATTTCGACCGTCGCTCGAGGTATGTTTCTGCCGTGCTTGAGGTATCTTTCGACCGTCGCTCGAGTTATGTTTCGACGATGCTCGAAGTAGGTTTTCGACCGTGCTCGACGTATGCTTTAACCGTGCTCGAGGTACGTTAAAACCGTGATTGAGGTATGTTTCAACCGTGCTTGAAGTGTGTTTCGACCATGCTTGAGGTATGTTTTGACCATGCACGACGTATATTTCAATCATCGCTCAAGGTATGTTTCGACCGTGCTCGAGATATGCTTCGACCGTGCACGACGTCTGTTTCGACTGTCGCTCGAGGTATGTTTTAACCGTGCTTGAGTTTTGTTTCAACCGTGCTTGAGGTTTGTTTCAACCGTGCTTGAGGTATGTTTCAACCGTGCTTGAGGTATGTTTCGACCGTCGCTCGAGGTATGTTTCGACGATGCTCGAAGTAGGTTTTCGACCGTGCTCGACGTATGCTTTAACCGTGCTCGAGGTACGTTAAAACCGTGATTGAGGTATCTTTCGAACGTCGCTCGACTAATGTTTCGACGATGCTCGAAGTAGGTTTTCGACCGTGCTCGACGTATGCTTTAACCGTGCTCGAGGTACGTTAAAACCGTGATTGAGGTATGTTTCAATCGTGCTTGAAGTGTGTTTCAACCATGCTTGAGGTATGTTTTGACCATGCACGACGTATATTTCAATCATCGCTCAAGGTATGTTTCGACCGTGCTCGAGATATGCTTCGACCGTGCACGACGTATGTTTCGACTGTCGCTCGAGGTATATTTTAACCGTGCTTGAGTTTTGTTTCAACCGTGCTTGAGGTATGTTTCAACCGTGCTTGAGGTATGTTTCAACCGTGCTTGAGGTATGTTTCGATCGAGCTCGAGGTAATTTTCTAACGACTTGAGGTATGTTTCGACCATGCACGAGTTATATTTCGAACATCGCGCAAAGTAAATTTCTACCGTGCTCGAGATATGCTTCAACCGTGCACGAAGTATGTTTCAACCGTGCTCGAAGTTTAATGCGACGGTGCACGAGTCATGTTTCGACCAAGCTCGAGGTATGTTTCGACCGTGCTCGAGGTATGATTCGACCGTGCACGAGGTTTGATTCGACCGTGCTCGAGTTATGTTACGAATGTGCTCGTTGTATGCTTTGACCATGCTCGAGGTATGTTTTAACCTCGCTTGAGATAAGTTTCAACCGTGCACGAGGCGTGTTTCGACCGTCGCTCGAGAAATGTTATGGCCGTGCTCGAGGTATGTTTTGACCGTGCTCGAGTTATATTTCGACCTTGCTCGAAGTATGTTTCGACCGTGCTCGAGGAAAGTTTCGACCGTGCTCGAGATGTGTTTCAACCGTGCTTGAGGTATCTTACGACCGTCGCTTGAGTATGTTTCGACCGTGCTTGAGATATGCTTTAACCGTGCTCGAGGTATGTTTAAACCGTGCTTGAGCAATGTTTCGACCCTGCACGAGGCATGTTTCGACAGTCGCTCGAGGTATGTTTCTACCGTGCTCGAGGTATGCTTCGACCGTGCACGAAGTATGTTTCGACCGTCGCTCGAGGTATGATTCGACCCTGCACGAGTTATGTTACGAATGTGCTCGATGTATGTTTCGACCGTGCTCGAGGTAATTTTCAAGTGAATTGAGGTATGTTTCGACCATTCACGAGGTATATTTCGAACATCGCTCAAAGTTTATTTCTACCGTGCTCGAGATATGCTTCAACCGTGCACGAAGTATGTTTCAACTGCCAATCGAGGTACGTTTCGACCATGCTTGAGGTATCTTTTGACCGTGGTCGAGGTATGTTTCAACCGTATTCGAAGTATGATTCGACAGTGCACGAGTTACGTTACGAATGTGCTCGATGTATATTTCGACCGAGCTCGAGGTAATTTTCAAGTGACTTGAGGTATGTTTCGACCATGCTCGAGGTATCTTTTGACCCTGCTCGAGGTATGTTTCAACCGTGCTCAAAGTATGTTTCGACGGTGCACGAGTCATGTTTCGACCGAGCTCGAGGTGTGTTTCGACCGTGCTCGAGGTATGATTCGACCGTGCACGAGTTATGATTCTACCATGCACGAGTTATATTACGAATGTGTTCGATGTATATTTCGACCGTTCTGAGATAATTTTCAAGTGACTTGAGATATGTTTCGAACATGCATGCACGAGGTATATTTCGAACATCGCTCAAGGTATGTTTCTACCGTGCTCGAGATATGTTTCAAGCGTGCACTAAGTTTGTTTCAACTGCCGCTCGTGGTATGTTTCATCCGTGCTCGAAGTATGATTCGACGGTGCACGAGTCATGTTTCGACCGAGCTCTAGGTATGTTTCGACCGTGCTCAAGGTATGATTTGACCATGCACGAGGTATGATTCGACCCTGCACGAGTTATGTTACGAATAGGCTCGATGTATGTTTTGACCGTGCTCGAGGTATGTTTTAACCTCGCTTGAGGTATGTTTCGACCGAGCACAAGGTGTATTTCGACAATGGCTCGAGAAATGTTATGGCCGTGCTCGAGGTATGTTTTGACCGTGCTCGAGTTATGTTTCGACCGTTCTCGAAGTATGTTTCGACCGTGCTCAAGGAAGGTTTCGAAAGTGCTCGAGATGCGTTTCAACCGTGCTTGAGGTATCTTACAACCGTCGCCCGAGTATGTTTCGACCGTGCTCGAGGTATGCTTTAACCGTGCTCGAGGTATGTTTAAACCGCGCTTGAGCTATGTTTCGACCGTGCACGAGGCATGTTTCGACAGTCGTCCGAGGTATGTTGCTACCGTGCTCGAGGTATGCTTCGACCGAGCACGAAGTATGTTTCGACCGTCGCTCGAGGCATGATTCGACCCTGCACGAGTTATGTTACAAATGTGCTCGATGTGTGTTTTGACCGTGCTCGAGGTATGTTTTAACCGTGCTTGAGGTATGATTCGACCGTGCACGAGGTATATTTCGACCGTCGCTCGAGGTATTTTTCTGCCGTTCTCGAGGTTTGTTTCGACCGTGCTCGAGGTATGCTTCGACCGTGCACGAAGGATGCTTTGACCGTCGATCGAGGTTTGATTTGACCGTGCTCGAGGTATGTTTCGACCGTGCTCGATATATATTTTAACCGTTCTTGAGGTCAATTTCAACCGTGCGTGAGGTATGTTTCGACCGTCGCTCGAGGTATGTTTCTGCGGTGCTCGAGGTATGTTTTGACCGCGCTTGAGGTATGTTTCGACCGTACCCGAGATGTGTTTAAACCGTACTTGAGTTATCTTACGACCGTCGCTCGAGTATGTTTCGACCGTGCTCGAGGTATGCTCTAAGCGTGCTCGAGGTATGTTTAAACCGTGCTTGAGCTATGTTTCGATCGTGCACGAGGTATGTTTCGACAGTCGCTCGAGGTATGTTTCTACCGTGCTCGAGGTATGCTTCGACCATGCACGAGGTATGATTCGACCCTGCACGAGTTATGTTACGAATAGGCTCGATGTATGTTTTGACCGTGCTCGAGGTATGTTTTAACCTCGCTTGAGGTATGTTTCGACCGTGCACAAGGTGTATTTCGACAATGGCTCGAGAAATGTTATGGCCGTGCTCGAGGTATGTTTTGACCGTGCTCGAGTTATGTTTCGACCGTTCTCGAAGTATGTTTCGACCGTGCTCAAGGAAGGTTTCGAAAGTGCTCGAGATGCGTTTCAACCGTGCTTGAGGTATCTTACAACCGTCGCCCGAGTATGTTTCGACCGTGCTCGAGGTATGCTTTAACCGTGCTCGAGGTATGTTTAAACCGCGCTTGAGCTATGTTTCGACCGTGCACGAGGCATGTTTCGACAGTCGTCCGAGGTATGTTGCTACCGTGCTCGAGGTATGCTTCGACCGAGCACGAAGTATGTTTCGACCGTCGCTCGAGGCATGATTCGACCCTGCACGAGTTATGTTACAAATGTGCTCGATGTGTGTTTTGACCGTGCTCGAGGTATGTTTTAACCGTGTTTGAGGTATGATTCGACCGTGCACGAGGTATATTTCGACCGTCGCTCGAGGTATTTTTCTGCCGTTCTCGAGGTTTGTTTCGACCGTGCTCGAGGTATGCTTCGACCGTGCACGAAGGATGCTTTGACCGTCGATCGAGGTTTGATTTGACCGTGCTCGAGGTATGTTTCGACCGTGCTCGATATATATTTTAACCGTTCTTGAGGTCAATTTCAACCGTGCGTGAGGTATGTTTCGACCGTCGCTCGAGGTATGTTTCTGCGGTGCTCGAGGTATGTTTTGACCGCGCTTGAGGTATGTTTCGACCGTACCCGAGATGTGTTTAAACCGTACTTGAGTTATCTTACGACCGTCGCTCGAGTATGTTTCGACCGTGCTCGAGGTATGCTCTAAGCGTGCTCGAGGTATGTTTAAACCGTGCTTGAGCTATGTTTCGATCGTGCACGAGGTATGTTTCGACAGTCGCTCGAGGTATGTTTCTACCTTGCTCGAGGTATAGTACGAATGTGCTCGATGTATGTTTCGACCGTACTTGAGGTATGTTTTAACCGTGCTTGAGGTATGCTTCGACCGTGCACGAGGCATATTTCGACTGTCGCTCAAGGTATGTTTCTGCCGTTCTCGAGGTTTGTTTCGACCGTGCACGAAGTATGTTTCGACGGTCGATCGAGGCATGATTCGACCCTGCACGAGTTATGTTACGAATGTGCTCGTTGTATGTTTCGACCGTGCTCGATTTATGTTTTAACCGTGCTTGAGGTATGTTTCTGCCGTTATCGAGGTTTGTTTCGACCGTGCTCGAGGTATGCTTCGACCGTGCACGAAGGATGCTTCGACCGTCGCTCGAGGTTTGACCTGACCGTGCGGGAGGTAAGTTTAAACCGTGCGTTCGGTATGTTTTGAACGTCGCTCGAGGTATGTTTCTGCGGTGCTCGAGGTATGTTTTGACCGTACTCGAGTTATGTTTCGACCGTGCCCGAGATAGGTTTCAGCCGTGCTTGATGTATCTTTCGACCAACGCTCGAGTATGTTTCGAGCGTCGCTTGAGTTATGTTTCGACCATGCTCGAAGTATGCTTTACTCGTGCTCGAGTTGTGTTTAAACCGTGCTTGAGCTATCTTTCGACCGTGCACGAGGTTTGATTCGACTTATGCTCGAGGTATGTTTCAGCCGTGCTCGAGGTATATTTTAACCGTGCTCGAGTTATGTTTCGACCGTGCTCGGAGTAGATTTCGACCGTGCTCGAGGTATCTTCCGACCGTCGCTCGAGTATATTTCGAGCGTCGCTCGAGGTATGTTTCGACCGTGCTCGACATATATTTTAACCATTCTTGAGGTAAATTTCAACCGTGCGTGAGGTATGTTTCGACCGTCGCTCGAGGTATGTTTCTGCCGTGCTCGAGGTATGTTTTGACCGCGCTCGATTTATGTTTCGACCGTGCCCGTGATGTGTTCAAACCGTACTTGAGGTATCTTACGACCGTCGCTCGAGTATGTTTCGATCGTGCTCGAGGTATGCATTAACTGTGCTCTAGGTATGTTTAAACCGTGCTTGATCTATGTTTCGATCGTGCACCAGGTATGTTTCGACAGTCGCTCGAGGTAAATTTCTACCTTGCTCGAGGTATGTTACGAATGTGCTAGATGTATGTTTAGACCGTGCTTGAGGTATGTTTTAACCGTGCTTGAGGTATGCTTCGACCGTGCACGAGGTATAGTTCGACCGTCGCTCGAGGTATGTTTCTGCTGTTCTCGAGGTTTGTTTCGACCGTGCTCGAGGTATGCTTCGACCGTGCACGAAGTGTTTTTCGACCGTCGATCGAGGCATGATTCGACCATGCACGAGTTATGTTACGAATGTGCTCGATGTATGTTTCGACCGTGCTCGAGGTATGTTTTAACCGTGCTTGAGGTATGCTTCGACCGTGCACGAGGTATATTTCGACCATCGCTCGAGGTATGTTTCTGCCGTTCTCGAGGTTTGATTCGACCGTGCTCGAGTTATGCTTCGACCGTGCACGAAGGATGCTTCGACCGTCGCTCGAGGTTTGAATTGACCGTGCTCGAGGTAAGTTTAAACCGTGCGTGAGGTTTGTTTCGAACGTCGCTCGAGGTATGTTTCTGCGGTGCTCGAGGTATGTTTTGACCGTACTCGAGTTATGTTTCGACCGTGCCCGAGATAGGTTTCAACCGTGCTTGAAGTATCTTTCGACCAACGCTCGAGTATGTTTCGAGCGTCGCTCGAGTTATATTTCGACCATGCTCGAAGTACGCTTTTACCGTGCTCGATTTTTGTTTAAACCGTGCTTGAGCTATGTTTCGACCGTGCTCGAGGTATGTTTCTGCCGTGCTCGAGGTATATTTTCACCGTGCTCGAAATATGTTTCTACCGTGCTCGGAGTAGGTTTCGACCGTGCTCGAGTTATCTTCCGACTGTCGCTCGAGTATAATTCGAGCGTCGCTTGAGTTATGTTTGGACCATGCCCGAGGTATGGTTTCGACCGAGCTCGAGGTATGCTGAAACCGTGCTCGAGGTATGTTTAAACCGTGCTTGAGCTATGTTTCGATCGTGCACGAGGTATGTTTCGATTGTCGCTCGAGGTATGGTTCTGCCGTGCTCGAGGTATGTTTTAACCGTGCTCGAGTTATGTTTCGACCGTGCTCGGAGTAGGTTTCGACCGTGCTCGAGGTATCTTCAAGCGTCGCTTGAGTTATATTTCGGTCATGCTCGAGGTATGCTTTAATCGTGCTCGAGGTATGTTTAAACCATGCTTGAGCTATGTTTCGACCGGGCACGAGGTATGTTTCGACTGTCCCTCGAGGTATGTTTCTACCGTGCTCGAGGTCTGCTTCGACCGTGCACAAAGTTTGTTTCGACCGTCGCTGGAGGTATGATTCGACCGTGCTCGAGGTATGATTCGGCCGTGCACGAGTTATGTTACGAATGTGCTCGATGTATGTTTCGACCGTGCTCGAGGTATGTTTTAACCGTGCTTGAGGTATGTTTCGACCGTGCACGAGGTATTTTTCGACCGTCGCTCGAGGTATGTTTCTGCCGTGCTCGAGGTATGTTTTGACCGTACTCGATTTATGTTTCGACCGTGCTCAAAGTATGATTCGGCCGTGCACGATTTATGTTACGAATGAGCTCGATGTATGTTTCGACCGTGCACGAGGTATATTTCGACCGTCGCTCGAGGTATGTTTCTGCCGTGCTCGAGGTATGTTTTGACCGTGCTCGAGGTATGCTTCGACCATTCTCAAAGTTTGTTTCGACCGTCGCTGGAGTTATGATTCGACCGTGCTCGAGGTATGATTCGGCCGTGCACGAGTTATGTTACGAATGTGCTCGATGTATGTTTCGACCGTGCTCGAGGTATGTTTTAACCGTACTTGAGGTATGTTTCGACCGTGCACGAGGTATTTTTCGACCATCGCTCGAGGTATGTTTCTGCTGTGCTCGAGGTATGTTTTGACCGTACTCGATTTATGTTTCGACCGTGCTCAAAGTATGTTTCGACCGTGCTCGAGGAAGGTTTTGACCGTGCTCGCGGGTTGTTTCAACCGTGCCTGAGGTATCTTTCGACCGTCGCTCGAGTATGTTTCTGCCGTGTTCGAAGTATGTTTTGACCGTACTCGATTTATGTTTCGACCGTGCTCATAGTATGTTTCGACCGTGCTCGAGGAAGGTTTTGACCGTGCTCGCGGGTTGTTTCAACCGTGCATGAGGTATCTTTCGACCGTCGCTCCAGTATAATTCGACCGTTGCTGGAGGTATGATTCGACCGTGCTCGAGTTATGATTCGGCCGTGCACGATTTATGTTACGAATGAGCTCGATGTATGTTTCGACCGTGGACGAGGTATATTTCGACCGTCGCTCGAGGTATGTTTCTGCCGTGCTCGAGGTATGTTTTGACCGTGCTCGAGGTATGCTTCGACCGTTCTCAAAGTATGTTCGGACCGTGCTCGAGGAAGGTTTTGATCGTGCTCGCGGGTTGTTTCAACCGTGCTTGAGGTATCTTTTGACCGTCTCTCGAGTATGTTTCTGCCGTGTTCGAAGTATGTTTTGACCGTGCTCGACTTTTGTTTCGACTGTGCTCAAAGTATGTTTCGACCGTGCTCGAGGAAGGTTTTGACTTTGCGCGCGGGTTGTTTCAACCGTGCATGAGGTATCTTTCGAATGTCTCTCGAGTAAATTTTGACCGTCGATGGAGGTATGATTCGACCGTGCTCGAGGCAAGATTCGGCCGTGCACGAGTTATGTTTTAACCGTGCTTGAGGTATGTTTCGACCATGCACGAGGTATATTTCGACCGTCGCTCGAGATATGTTTCTGCCGTGCTCGAATTATGATTCGACCGTGCTCGAGGTATGTTTTAACCGTGCTTGAGGTATGTTTCGACCATGCACGAGGTATATTTCGACCGTCGCTCGAGATATGTTTCTGCCGTGCTCGAATTATGATTCGACCGTCCACGAGGTATGTTTCGACTGTCGGTCGAGGTATGTTTCTGCACTATTCGAAGTATGTTTTGACCGTGCTCGATTTATGTTTCGACCGTGCTCAAAGTATGTTTCGACCGTGCTCGTGGAAGGTTTTGACCGTGCTCGCAGGTTGTTTCAACCGTGCTTGAGGTATCTTTCGACCTTCGCTCGAGTATGTTTCGAGCGTCGCTTGAGATATGTTTCAACCATGCTCGAGGTATGTTTTCGACCCTGCTCTAGGAATGATTTAACCGTGCTCGAGGTAGGTTAAAACCGTGCTTGAGCTATGTTTCGACGTGCAGGAGGTATGTTTCGACTGTCGCTGGAGGTATGTTTCCACCGTGCTTGAGGTATGCTTCGGACGAGCACAAAGTACGTATCGACCGTCGCCCTGGGTATGGTTCGACCGTACTCGAGGTGTGTTTCGACCGTGCTCGAGGTATGTTTCAACCGTGCTCGAAGTATTTTCCGACCGTGCACGAAGGATGCTTCGACCGTCACTCGAGGTTTGATTTGACCGTGCTCGAGGTGTCTTTTAACCGTGCTTGAGGTAAGTTTCAACCGTGCGTGAGGTATGTTTCGACGGTCGCTCGAGTTATGTTTCTGCCTTGCTCGAGGTATGTTTTGACCGTACTCGAGTTATGTTTCGACCGTGCCCGGTATGTGTTTCAACCGTGCTAGAGGTATATTTCGACCAACGCTCGAGTATGTTTCGAGCTTCGCTTGAGTTATGTTTCGATCATGCTCGAAGTACTAAAAACCGTGCTTCGATCATGCTTTAACCGTGCTCGAGGTATGTTTAAACCGTGCTTGAGCTAGGTTTCGACCGTGCCGGAGGTATACTTCGAGCATCGCTTGAGTTATGTTTGGACGATGCTCGAGGTATGGTTTCGACAGTGCTCGAGGTATGCTGAAACTGTGCTCGAGGTATGTTTAAACCGTGCTTGAGCTTTATTTCGACCGTGCGCGAGGTATGTTTCGACTGTCGCTCGAGGTATGTTCGTGCCGTGCTCGAGGTATTTTTTAACCGTGCTCGAGTTATGCTTCGACCGTGCTCGCAGTATGTTTCGACCGTGCTCGAGGTATCTTCCGACCGTCGGTCGAGTTTATTTCGAGCGTCGCTTGAGTTATATTTCGGTCATGCTCGAGGTTTGGTTTCGACCGTGCTCGAGGTATGCTTTAATCGTGCTCGAGGTATGTTAAAACCATGCTTGAGCTATGTTTCGACCATGCATGAGGTATATTTCGACTGTCGCTCGAGGTATGCTTCGACCGTGCACGTAGGCTGCTTCGACCGTCGCTCGAATTATGATTCGACCGTCCTCGAGGTATGATTCGACTGTGCACGAGTTATGTTTCGACCGTGCTCGAGGTATGTTTTAACCGTGCTTCAGGTATGTTTCGACCGTGCACGAGGTATGTTTCGACTGTCGTTCGAGGTATGTTTCCGCCGTGTTCCAAGTATGTTTTGACAGTGCTCGGTTTATGTTTCGACCGTGCTCAAAGTATGTTTGGACCTTGCTCGAGGAAGATTTCGACCGTGCTCGAGGGTTGTTTCAACCGTGCTTGAGGTATCTTTCGGCCGTCGCTCGAGTATTGTAACATTCGCCCGAATACTACACAGCGACGGAGCGTAGAAAAAGTACCTATTAACAACTGGCAGGCGTCAGTTACCTTAATACTACTCGTTTTTCACCGTCTCGACCTTGCCAGTTGATTTTTTGGTCGGTTTAGGGCAAAGTAAAAAGTTACCATTTTTAGGCCATCAGTCAAACGACTTTTGATCAGCTTTCGTTTACATGCGAACACAACCACATAGCTGAGTCTCGGATCCTCAGACTACGTGATTGTCATTAAAAACACGGCTCGAACAACCTATTTTAACATGTTTTTGTGTGACAGTTCTATATTAAATCCATTGGAGATGGATTGACCCTTTCCTCTTTCTAGCTACTCATATTCTGAAATATTAAACAATAACGGTGTTAATTAAGAGATCTATGACATTCCAGCAGCTATAAAGTTAGTTTATACAGTCCCTTCACATAGAACATTCTCTGGGGGACCAAGCCTCCGCTCCCGTAATATTCCTGAGATAACGCTCCTATCTCTTTCAATTCGTGTCCCGGGAGGGTTCCGTGGTATATTTCTTCCCCCACTCAAGCCTCCTTCTCCACCAATATCTGTTAACAAGTGTCTTATCGTGCGTTGTTGCCACGATAAGAGGCTTCGTACTTTCCGTCTCTCGTACGACTGTTTTTCACAATATCTGTCGTTGTTCTAATTTTCGTCACTTTTTCAGTCAAAATGGCCTTTTTTCGTATTTCTGAGAAATATTCTTCTTCCAATCGAAATTTTAAAAATAAAAATTCTAGAATATTCCGACCCTCCTTCGCAATACTTTTTCATCAATAAGGCCTTTAGTCGTTCTTTTTTACGTCGCCGGAAGGTTGTGCTGTGTCATCTGGCAGAATGGCACATACTCCCCGGACAAGTCTCCATCAATGTCCCTATTGATCGCATAACACCGGGTTATCGTCAAGTAGTTATCCAGTTTTCTGTAATCAATCTTACAAATCGCGTAAGAAAATGAAATTTATCTACCCCACCTCAACTCACTACGTGTTCACAAATGGCATCGTACTACATTTCACTGCCTTTCAAAATTTTCACAAAATTTGCACCATGAGGAGTGTCCTAGATAAAATTTCTTTTCTGACTACTTACGTCGTCTTGCCATAAAACTTCTTTTCGCTCTTTGTGATTAAAAAGTGGGACGTGGCACGGCCACGCACCCGTTAAAATTAACTTAACATTACTCACCAAGTATAATCAGTCATTTATGCGGTCCTTTCAATATTAAAACTAAGAAAATCTGTGGCTAGGAAAGTTATTGAGTTACCCACCCTTCTCGAGCGAGTTTACTCAAACTTATCATGTCGCCACACAGTGAATTTGTGTCTTACACAGGTTAAAAACTTCAGTCGTGAATAAATAGGTAAATATACTCACCTAGGTTCCTCATATACATACATAAATAGCCATAACTAAAATCAACAATTTCAACAATTTTAACAATTGCAACATTATAGTTTGGTCTGACCAAACTAGATCAAAACAAAAAGTTTCACAAGTTCAATAATCAAAACTTGGTTGATTGGTTTAAGTTTTAGCACACAAATACAATCAAGTTTTCTCTCCTTCTCTTCTCTTCTTTGGTCATCTTCACTCCATCACTTCTCCATCCTGATCTTCGCTGTCTTCCAACACTTTCTCCAGCATGTCCATGGAGTTGCGGGCCGTGCCCCAACTCGCCTGTTCCAACAGCCTCGGTTTGCAGCAAGGTAGCAAGTCCACATTCACCTTCTGCTCCCGGCTCCTGCAAAAGCTGTTGTGAAGACACAGGCTCACGTTTCGTTCCAGGTCAGCTCTTAAGACCTCTTTCTTCTCATCTTCAGTAACACAAGGCGCTCCAGCTACCCGCTTCACCGCTGTGGTGACCGCGTTTCTGTGCGTCAAGAAAGCTCTCTTATAGGCTCCTGGTCCTATATCTAGCTGGAAAGATTGATAGGCTTCCGTGTTCCTCGACATGTGACGCTTCGCGCGTTCATACATCCATGATGTCATCACTGCACGGAACCAAGGCATCAATCTTTGCCTTGACCATATTCTTTCAATGGCTTTAGGTATCCTCAGAACCTTGCAGGTGGTTCTGAAAAGATCCAATTCACGACTCATCTTCACGTTGCTCAGCTGCTCAGGAGTCGGCACGGCCGTCTCCTGCTGACTTGTGTCCGCGTTAGCCTCCAGCCATCTCACTGCTAGCATGGCGCTAACCACCACGATTGACACTTGTTGATTCTGATCGGGCAACCCCGTGGAGTACAACTCCTCCACGTCCCATACTAGCATCAGATTCCCGCGTTTGGGGTACCACAACGTCTGCGCCAAGCAGTGGCAAGGATACTCCCCATGGGTTCTCACTATGTTTCTTCGGGTCCGATACCCTGAGGCTCCCAGCAACGGTTCCACCTCCATCAGAATTCTATGTAAGTCGTCTTTTTCTTCTATTGTGGGGAATTCAGTGGGTAAGGCTCCACTCGCTTTCTGTTTCTGGAACTCACTCACATTGCCTTCACTCAATCTCAGAAACTCTTCACCCACAACGTCTTGCAACTCGCTTTCGGATCTCTTCGGGACTGCACGAAAGATCTTTGCCAACAAGTCATATGACCTTTCCGACATTCTGGCCAACCTCACGCACTTTGGCACAGAGAAAAGTTGGTCAACCAACACTTGTTGCGTCCTCGCATCCATTACCACCATGTGCGTAGGATACTTACTATGACTTACGCGGAGCTTGAACCCACCATATATTTTGAACCAGTAGGTCTGTGATAGGCTTCACTATCCTTCAGATTCATTTCATTTTCTAGAGCTTCTCGCCAGCCCCCAATCTTCTGCTCTGGCTGTAACGCTCCAGGGAATACCTCCACGCTGAGGGACGTCACTAGCTCATGGGCACGTTCTAGGCGCTCAAGCGATTCTATCGAACTCGTCATGCTACAAAATCCCAGGGCTGTGATAAAGTTTACGTCTGTCACCCCATGGCAGTCTGCGACCAACTCCATGGCACTCTTATCTGACATGCTCAATCTTCCGTACAATCGTGCCAGTTGTCGATGCTGCTCGCTCAGCGTAATCAGGCAGTGTGCCAAGTTGCAAACATGCCCTTCCATCCTACTTTGTTGAGCCAAGCATGTGCCTTGCTTCAACCAATCGCTCGATGGACTTTCCTCAGGCAGCTCCGTGGATGGATTGCTCTTCTGCTTCGTCAACTTCATGGCCAGCAGATGGTGTATCATGGCCAGATCATGTAGACTCGCGTCATCATCCCGGTCTAACATGACATCCGCTGTCATGTCCCAGATTAAGCCGGCGTTAGGATGAGGACACCACGAGGGCTTCATGAGTTCCCACATCGTCACTAGACTGGTTTTCAAGGGACCGTCCCAAGAACCACAATCAAAACTCACTTGCCCCTTTAGCTCGGGAACCGAGGGTTCGACCACTCGTTCTTCCAAGATAATTCCCAGCTTGGGTTGTTCTACCATCAGCATCCCAGTTTCTTTAATACGTTCAACCCAGAAGTCGAGTATTATGACTTGCTCATAGTCGAAGTACGCTTCCCTGGCTTCTTCATTCACGAAGGGATTATACGCCATCCCCGGTATGCCAGACACATATTGAAACGACTTCAGTTTCCCTAGTGTTGCAAACTCTTTTTGTCCTCTGACCGCTTCAATCAACTCTCGGCTCACTTTCAATTTTTTGTTGGAATATCTTCTCACCTCTTCCAACTTGTGATAGCTTTCCATATCATTCGACTCCTTGCTTGGCACAGTCAATGGCATGTCCTGATATAGTTCCAGGAGTGCCCTAAGGAAGTTCCTTTCACAATCAACTCCCTTTTGCCGAATGAGCTTTATGCATTCTCCCAAAACAGGAGTGGGGATACGATCCACCACGAACCTGACAAAGCAAAGGGCATCCTTACGCTTAGCCCATGCTATCGCAGAATCGTCTTTCGAAATCAACGCTCGCAGAGCTTCCATCAACTCCAGTTCCTGTTCCCGTGATTTCGAATCATTACTGGCTTCATACTCCGCTCTCTTGATGCCCATCAAGCACCAAGCCAACCGTACTTGCAGATCAGTTCTCACGCAAGGATGAGCCAGGTATGCCGCCACCGTAGCAGGTGCATGCATCGCCTCGTCGAAGTATCTCTGGAGGGCCACCCTCCAGGAGATTTCTAGCAATTTTTCCAATCCGACTTCGTTCGCTTCAGAGGACATTACCTTTACGTATTCTTTTCGATTTAAGTTCGAATTCTCCGTGAGCTCTTTCAGATATTCCTGCATGACTCGCTTCTCGCTCCAAGCCATCAGGTGCCCTCTCGCGGAGTTCCTCGCTTTCAACATCTCCACATAACCCCCTGCCGGATCTCCCATGTGGACCGATTCCGGCACAGTTATTCGACTGTACTCGACCACGTCGAGTTGTCCTTCCAGTTTCAACTTGGCCATGTTGATTCGCGAGGGTCTATAATCTTCAAGTCCTCCAGATCCACATTGACTGATGATTTCCATTTCTAACTTAGTGTCTGCCAGGGTTCGCGCCGTCTTCTTCGATCTCGTGGCGGTTATGGTCAGACCTGCCAAGAGCATAGGGGGTATCAGGTTTTCTTTTTCTCCCCCGGCTGGTGTCGCACCATCTCCTTGCCCGCTCTCGCCTGAACGACCCGCACTAATCAGAGAGGTCACCACTGCCTTGGCTTTTGACTTCACCACCCTCTGGTTTACGACTCGACTCCCTGACTTTCCTTTCAGTCTCTTCAGCCCTTTTCTGGCTCGTCTAACAAGTAATTTCTTTGTGCCCTGCTGATCATCGGCACTGTCTTCTGTAACTGACTCGGTCAGAACATCCGACTCCATGGAGTTCACTATTTTCTCCAGGACCTCACGCATGATGGGTTGATTCAATCCCACCTTCATTATGGACTGTGTCCCATATCGTCGTATCACGTCCCATGATTTTTTCATGAAATTCACTCGGCTCCAGGTTGCTCCTGTCTTGCCTTCCAGTTCCATTTGATATCTTTCCCATTCCTCTTCTGGTAACGTACTGAGGAATGATATCTTCATTGACTCCTTGATTTTCCTCCTCCTCGGTGATTCATGAAGCAGTATCTGCGGATCCCTGCTTCGGCACCCTCTAGCCTGGCTTATTGGGTCTATCGGGGATAAGTCGGCCGACGCCTCCTTTGTAGGGGACATGAAAGACGATGGCGTCATTAGCAATAGACTCCCGTCGACTTCCCCATCGTCGTCTTCACTAAACCGGTATTCTAGCAAGTCTCTCTCTAACGCTCCCAGATCCGTCTCACCCGGTTTTCCCGTCTTTCCCTCGGTATCGTTGTCGTCATGATCCATCAAATCATCATCACCTGCATCAGGTTTCGGCCTGGGTCCTGAAGGTCCTTGTCGTGAGTCAGTGCCCGAGTCCGGCCGAGCCGGGACGGTCATGTCTCCTGCATGATAAAACAACTCATCATTCACCAGGAATTCTACAGATTCCTCGCCATGTGGTGCTAGGTCCTCTATCGTTATATATGAGCCTCCTCTGCTCTCCCTTGCCACCTCCAGCATCACTACTTTCGCTTCTCCTGACCACTTCAGTCTCGATAAGTCATCCGTGGGAGAATACACTTCGTTCCACGTTTCAGCCGAGACCTCTGGTCTCCTGGAGGGTAGTGCCTTGATCTTTTTCCTGCTCCAAGCATCAGGGAATGAGAAGTCAAACGTGTGCGCGGCGGCAGCGTTCCAGCTGATGAAGCGCGGCTCCATCCCTTCACTCCACTTCAGCATTCTCTTCTCTGCGTCACGAGCTGCTCCGATGCGAGGGGCAATGGTGGGAGATGTGACTCCCAACAACATCCTCCTTATCGGTGGATATCGAGGGCATTGGTCCGGCAGCGGCCTGGACCCAGGAAGCCATGTTTGCTGATTCTCTTTCGCGTGTGTGTAGGCTCCTGGCAATTGAGGTACTCTCACAGCCTCTCCGGTATCTTTCACCACTGGTCTCAAATTCCAAAGTTTTGGGTTAAACTGGATGTGGGACAGATCTCACGGCCCATTCGGCACTTGAAGTGGTTGTTGAAGTCCATCAACACCCAGCCTGGCTCTGCTATTCTTCCGAACAGCCTATCGTCGCTAGCCAGCCTTCTCAGTTCACTCTGCTCTACCCAATTCAGCACGGAACAATCCACGACTGAGACCAGGTTGACATACAACACCGAATTCCTGTATGCTTTTACTTGTACGTCCGGGAACGCGAAAGTTATCACCGGTCCATACAACACTGTGACGAATTCCCGCAGTCCGTGGACCAGAGCCAACGGATCGATCCGCATCATGACAGCCAAGTCTGTTAGTAAGGGCATGCTACAATACTGCTTACATTCGCCTGCGTTCGTCGCCACCTTGTCTTCTCCCGTGACGCTTCTGTTCTGTTGCAAGAGGTATTGAAGCAGGAGAGTCCTCCAATCCTTCATCTTCCTGAGCGAGGCGGTTTCCAACTGCGCATTGAACTCGCGACTTGTTCCCAGGAGTTGTTCAGGGTAATGCAACAGCACAAGCAAGTCACCCAGTCGACCGTAGGTCATGGCAATCAGAGTCAGGAGTCCATCCAATCTCAAATCTGCCAACGCTTGGGTAAAGAGGTTTGCCGGTCCTTTCACAAAGTTTTCATGACCAAATTTCACGTATAAGGCTAGCACCAGGCCAATCGACAACTTCCTGATGTCCTTGACGAAACTCGCGATCAGGTTCCTAGATGCCTTCGGATAGCACGTCGATAGGAAAGATGGCGTCCATCCCACTCCCATTCCACCCAAGATAGCATCTGATCGTTCATACTGTGCCTTAGTGGCCAGCACGTCAGCTTGGAACTTGTCCAGCGACATCGTGTTAACGTCCTGCATCAGTTTCAACATCGTGCCTCCAGCTAACTCCCGGGCATCAAATAGATTCTTTAGATACACGTGTATCTCTTTAATTATTGCCGGCGCATGCTCGAACGCGTCCTCACCCAAGGTGCACAGCCTCGGTGACAAATACAACCATACGTTGTTGTGCGGCTTCGTACGCAAAGCCATTGCCATGAGGTCCTCCTCCGCTGACGTCATGTTCTTTCTGATCATCCTTCCCTGCTCATTCTCTGCATGATCCATCTGTCTGAACCAGAGATCATCAGCCACCTGCTGTACTAACAGATGATCGTCATCTACCCCTGGTCTTAACTTCAGCAATCTGGCGAAGTTGGACAGCTCCAACCCCAGAACCTCATCTAGCACCAACCGAGTTGTGCTACAATCTCTGAGTCCCTGTATGGCATTCGAAATGTCAGCCCAAACGGCGGGAAGCTCAGATCGGGACGGGTAGTAATTGTCCGGGTCCACTACTCTGTTTGGGGCAGGAATTATCACATTGAACCTCCCCTCTGCTATTGTTGTGACCATTGTATATACAAATTGGAGGGGTTCTGGTAATGCAGCGTACCCTGGTGACAATACAAAGATCACCTTCACCACATTCATGGTGAAGCGTTGTCTTGCTGCTGCCTCTACCTCAGCCATCGCCGAGAGCAGTGTCATTATCGCCTCCCCTATAACCTCGTTACTCGGGATCGACCCATCCGTCAGACGTGACAATAAGCCCCTGCTTTGCAGATGATCATTTGAGCCTGCAACCACTATTACCTGCGGCTCCATACTGACCACCCTTCGCACACTTATCATCATGCCGATTGCTTGTCCCCAGTCCAATTTAGGTGCCGTCAAGAAAATCACATCGGGCCAAAAGAGAGAACGGGGCGTGTAGAGATAATCGGAGCCGGCCACAATCAGATACTTGGCAGCCTTCATGTCCAAGGGATCATAAGCTGCAAAAAGGCCATCGCCTTTTGGGGCCTTCAGTTTCCCATATCTCTTATCGTCTCCAACCACTGTTGTCGTTCGGGGGTAGTCCCTCGAATACTCGCCAGGCGTCTGACCGGGTGGTTTAGCGAACTGCCTGTACATCTTGTGATGCTTGTTATTGGGCTTGTTATCTCTCTGGAATTTGCCCTTGCGAGCAGGTGGTGTCCTTTCCCGGGTCCTATCTCGAACATCGGTGAGCGACCGGGTGTTCAAAGGTCCAAAGGTATTGTCATGAGGCAATCCATTCAAGTCCACATGTCGGAGTGAGGTCGAGGAGCTGAATTTCTCCTGCTCTGCTAACAGCCAATCCACTCCCAGTATCCGATAAAGTCGCGATACTGTGGGACTTTCTCCGCCAGTCATTCTCATTGCGTCCTCCCGACACGTCAAGGTATTCATGTTCAACTTCGCCTACATGTCCGTCTTATACTGACCCCAATGACTAGGATCTGATCTATTCCAAAGCAGCCCGCTGCCTGATTCGATTCCCTCCGCTGGCACGGTACTTGTAGACGGTCCTGCTATCGAAGCAGGATTTGTCGTGGCAGGCGGGTCGTTCCTCCTAGACGCGGTCTGGGAGTTATTCCTGTTGTTCTGTTCCACTGATCTCCCGAGTCGGCTTCCAATCGATTGCGGCCTGGGAGGAGGAGCAGTTCCTAGCCTGTCTCTCACGTTTGAGCTCGGAGCAACGGTTGCCGCTGCAACCGTCTCCGTTGCCAAGGGCCCTAGACGGTTGACGAGGGATTCGGGCACGGTTGCCCTTATTCTACTTCCTCCGGTCGAACTGGTCCGAGCCAGAGAACCGGTCGCCCTCGACTCTTGCTCCGCTTCCCTCAATGGCGTCTGAAACACATCATTAATCCAATGCCTCCCTCGTTGGGTATTGAAGTGTACTCTATCTCTAGTGAGCGCGATGTGATCAACCATGCGCAGCATGTTTTCGAGATCCAGGAGTCGCAACTCGCCAGATTTGTTTCTCACCAGACTGCGGGTCATTTCATTCCACCGCGTCACGTTGCCATTCATGAAATCTGCAACTATGGTGCCCACCAAAGGATTTGGTGGTATCGTGCACAAGATCACAAGCTTGTGTCTGTACTTTTCTTTCAATTCGTTCAAGAGACACACCAATAGAGGCTCCCACTTGCTCTCCGGAGTCACGGGGGCTCTCGAGACGTCATTGGTCCCCAGCATTATTATTAATGTATCCAGGTGATCCTCGCTCAGGAACTCCATCATTTTGATGACCTGAGCCACTGAGGCTCCTCCAAAGGACAGAATGGTAGTCTGACCATTGACGAAGATCTCATTCAGATCTCTCACCAAACTGTCTCCAATGATCAAATGGCGACTCCCTGGGGGAATTACCTGGTCGTTCGTGGCGGGGTTCCAGCTCATGTCATTCAGGCAGGCTCGAGGATGCTCGGCTGGCACTTGCGTGAACTGATGACGTGCCATCAGATTCTTCCTAATGTCTACTACGCGAGACTTCTGAAAGACTCCACCAGGCGCTGACCTCGAGGACGCTATCGTGCGGGTTGCTCGCTCCGAGCTATTTGATGAATGATCACGACGTTGGGAAGGAACGATCCTAACCAGTGTCCGCTCAGTGCCTCTGTTGATCTCATCCATTGTGGCTCTGGCCACTTGGTTAAATGATTCCTGGAATTGAGGAGCTAGATAGGTGTCGGAAGGGTCTGGTATCGTGAACCTTTGACTCGAAGCAGACGGTCGTGTCTGCTGAGGAGCCTCGGGCCCCCTTGATGCACGTAAGTCCAGAGCCTCAGGTCCTCTCGATGCGCACAGCTCCTGCGCTGTTGTCCTGGGGCGCGTATCGCTGGATCCTTCCAAGGATTTCATGCTCGCCAGAACTTCCGGTGACACTTGGCTCACCTTTGCCATATACAGCTCCTTCAGGTGCTTTATCTCATCCTCCTTGTAGGCCACCTGCAGATCTTCAAACTTCTTTTTCCATTCGTCCCTCTCTCGAGCTATCGCCCTATACTCCTGAAGTTTGGCACACAGCTCGCTCTGATCTCTCTCCTTCTTCTCCAGTGTCTCAATCGTCTCCGACGTCTGGATCTCTATTTCGCTCACTCTCACTCTCTTCGGGGGAGGAGCAGCTGTCGGAGAGTCGACCGAGTGTGACGGGCCTGGCCCATCACGTTGTCTCTTCGCTCCAATGAGTGGCTGCGCAGGTTGGAGGGGTAAGGGCATCTCACCTAACCGGTGGTCCCTCTGTTCACCCAGTCCTGGCTCACGAGCCAGGTCGTGGCCAGACATTTCTCCACGCCGCCATCTCATCAGTTGGTTTCGACCTCTCTCGGCGGTCCCGGATTCACCGTAGGCCAACATCAACACGACTTCTGTAGGGCGATTCCCTCGACCCTCTCGTCCTAGTGCATTGAGGAGCGCGACCACAAACATCGCCAACCCCGGGTCTTCTCGTGTGGAATCACAATCGATCAGCCGCTGATAGATCTCGTCTAGAGTCGCTCCTAGACTCGCTGAGAGGAATTCCATGAGTTCGTTCGTGTCACCCATTTCTTATCGTCTTGATTCTTCTTGTCGTGTCGTGTAATTTCTTCGTTTGATTCAATGAATTCAATAAACAATTTCTGATCAATCAAGATCTAAAAAACAATTTGCGACTTAGAACCATCATTTTTGGATTGAACATCAATCAACTCTTTAAAACTCTCCATTGAAATTCTTTTTTCAATTCTGATTTAAAAATTTAGCACCAAGGTGGATCGTACACCTTTATCTGCGTCAGGGTGGCACAAATGAGTGCTGTCACCTCGATGACCTGGAGTACTCCAGGTCCTTTATGACATAAACATAAAACATATCATAACAATAACATAACATAAACACATAAACATCACACACCTATACTATCACATAAAAACATAAAACTTAATCCTAATCTAAGCTTAATCCTAATCTCTATCAAGTTGACTTAATAAAAATCACTTACCGCTGAATGCATTTCCTAGCATATACTCAGATAGTATTTTTTATGTAAGTAAACTTCTATGTCAGTTTCTGAAAGTATCACATGCACAAGAGCGTACAACTCTCTCGGGTGTAGCTTCCCTCTATTGGGATCATAAACTGGTAACGAGAGAGAGGTCACACCTCTCTCAACCAGGAAATCCCTAAGTCGAGTCAGGGCCAATACCAAGCTCTCCGGATTCACGTGTTGCCTATCAGTAGCTTTCGTAACCAAAAAACACAAATATTTCCCTGGTATCTGTGATGCGACAGGGGGCAACGCTATCATTCCTCCTACACCAGGCCTCTGTTTCCACAAAAACTCGATATTTTTATACTCTCTTTTGAAGTCAGCTGCTAGTGCTGTTTTGAAGCTTACATCCGCCGTTATCGCTATGGCACATGTACGTTCCGTAAGTATGAAATCGCTGTCCGTTATAACGATGTTGCTTGAATAATGGTTTGGTAAGTCCAAATACGATTCAAAGATTCGTCCAAAAGGTGGTTTTTTAGCATTTTCGCCCTCTGTCTCTAGTTCTCCGGTTTCTCTTGCCGATTTCAATTTTTTTATTATCAGATTTTCGGTGTGGGTGAGTCCTACCCCCACTCCCCGGACAAAAATATCCATCGACGTCCCCATCGATCGCTCAAAGTCTAGGAGATCGAGGTTGGATTGTGGAACACGTAGAGGACCATCTGGGGCGACCCAGTTGGACTCGGTATTGTCATGACTGATGTATTTGACGCCGTCTCTATCGACGTCCTGAATCGTCAGGATCGTCTCTTTTGGATCTGTCGGCAGATCATGGAGCCATTCAAGCACGCGCAAGTTTGTTAGTTCTTGCTCATGAGTCTGTTCCGCTTCTGGTTCGAACTCCACTTCTGGTTCTGATCGATCGTCGATCCAATCTTGATCCATATCGTTCACAAGGTCGATTTCTTCTAGCATCGCCACTTCGTCCAGTCCCACCAGCGAGTCTATGACATCACTCACTACTATCCTGTCTACAACGAAGTCCTCGCCGTGCGGATTGTATTTCTTCTGGTTTTTTCCTCTCTTGCTTTGGCGTGTTTCCGTAGTGAGAGGAAAGTCAGGCTGTATTCCTTTGTCAATTTCGATTTGTTCCGGGCAGTCCCAGTCTTCCTCGGCATAAGGTAGAGTTTCATCGTCCACCTCTACTCGCTCGGTCAACTCGAGATCCAGTGGTAGGTCGCAATCGTCCACCACCTCATTCCCGTCGTTTTTGTCGCGAGTACCCCTTTCATTCACTTCACAAGCAGGATCCACTATCAAATAGTCTCCCTCTTGCATGTCCGCTGGGATGCACCAATCCTCTGACGAGGCATTGTGTGGTTTGATATTTTCGTAATGAGCTGCTCTTCCAGTGCTCAATCGATAAAAACGACCTCATTGGTGCACTTCTGTTATCTGAAATGGACCACGCCATTTCTTTAATAATTTCTTGGTTCCTTTTGGTGGAGCCACTTCCTGGAACACCCAGACGTAATCGCCAACTGAGTAGGCTTTCGCATCGGCTGTCCTTTTATCAAACCTCCTTTTTTGTCTAATTTGTGCCTGTTGCGTATTCCTCCTGCATAAGTCATTGAGGTCCTGCTGTCTTCTAATAACATCCCGCACGTACGTTTGCGGTGCTGTCCTCTTCCCCTCATATTCAGGGTAGAAAAACGTCAACGGGAGCGCTTTTTCATGACCCGTTAACATCATGTGCGGACTTATTCCCGTGGTGGAGTGCTCCGTGCTGTTGTAAGCACCCATCACTTGCGGCAGGTGCTTGTCCCAGTCATCCATGTAACGCGAGCAATAGACTCTCAGCATGGATACCAGTGTGCGATTTTGCCTCTCGACTAGGCCATTCGTTTGCGGGTGATAAGTGGTCGAGTGGGCCTGCGCTACCTGCGACCTTTTCATCAACTCCTTCGTGAGATCGCCCACGAATGCTTTGCCATTGTCCGATTGGAACGTGATGGGGCAGCCATGCCTCGCTATGCACACATTTATCAAATGATCGCATGTTTCATCCGCCGATGCTGTCATGCAGGGTGCTGCCTCCGCATACTTCGTAAAATGGTCGATCATTACCAGCACCTGATTATAGCCCGTTGCTGTCATACAGATTTTCTGATGATCAATTTGCACCACTTCGTTGAAACCTGACGACTCTATTGACTGTAGGGGGAACCTTAGCTTCCTGGGATCCTTCGCCTGCTGACATGACAGGCATGCTGCGATCCACTTCTCACAAGCCTTCTTCAATCCCGGCCATTCGAATCGTTTCTGTATCCTGTTATACACTTTGTCCACGCCTTGATGACCCATCTGATCATGTGAACGAAAGAGCAATTCGGTCTGGTACAACTGTGGTAACACTATTGAATTGTATTTATAAAGGACCTCCTCCTTGCGCTTACAGGCTACGATTCCGTCCTTGTTCAGGTACAACAAGTCTTTCCTCTTCAGGTAAAATTGCTTTAAGATCTTATAGCTGTCTTCTTCCAAGTCCCCTTTGTCAGGTGCTCCATTCTCGATCCATCTCTTCAGACTGCTCGTCATTCTGTCATTTCGTTGAGCCCGTAGGAGATCCGACAACCTGTACCTGGCTTTCAAATACGTCTTCACCACGTTCATTTGCCCACTCATTATCTCCGGAGCATGAGCATCGTCCATCAACTTGACACACCATATCTTTTTCAAAGGCGTCGCTTCCTGCACAGATGGTTCCAGATTGGTACGGACGACCGCACCATGTGGCAGCAATCTGGTTGGGCGTTTCGAAACTGCTATCAGCTCGAGCTCGTCCGCGGCATTATCTACCACAGTGCCCTCTTCATCTGAGGTGTATCTGTCCCTGTCTGGATCCTGATGTGTTTCCCGGTCTAGCCCACGCTGCTTCCAGTCTACCAATAAGGAGTGGATTGCGATTTCTGACATATCGGAATTGGAAGTTGTTTCAGACGTGTTGTCCCAGGACTGGGGTCCCGAGTCAACACTTGAGTCGACTGATTCTCCAACATCATATTCCAAGTTGTTTGAGATGTTTCTCGACTCCCCGGACAAAACTCTGTCCATCGGTCGCTTTGAACCCGACTCCCCGGACAAAGTTTTGCCCCTAGGTGGTCTAGTCAACCTCTCCCCGGACAAGTCGTCCTGCACGGGCTCAAAGGTGTCCGACTCCTCAGACGAGTCGTCCTTGACTGGCTCGAAGGTATCAGACTCCCCGGACATTGTCTCGTCCACGGACGAACAATCTGGGCTCGGCTCGTATTCCTCTTTTGCATCCGTGAAGTGCACTCTCCTCGTGAAGCTAGATTTCGAACTGATCCTGACTTCCTCAGTAGTTGGGTTCTGATTCAGTGTTCCATATTCAGTGAACGAAGTTCTCAACAAAACCTCCTTCGGCATCGAGCTCACCAGCTGAATGACAATCGACCTGCAATCCCGTTCAACGCCTCGGCTGCGAATGGACACTGGCCTCTTCTCTGTTCTCTCGGTGACAGTCAACCGCTGCATGGTCTCCATCCATTCACGATCATGCCTATCCACTTCCCTGTCCAGCAAGTCACGGAGTTTTCTCATGACATCCGGCGCCACGTTCACCGTCCTGTTCAATAGAGCCATGCTGTTTATACCCAGCCTGGTTAGTTCTTGCTGTACCAAGTTGGATCGGACTAGCAGATCCAACGGAAGGGGCTCGCCTCTGGCTAAAAGCTTTATCTCCGCGGCCGTCTCCACTGGAAGGTCAGGGTGTCCAGGTATAGGATGTCCTGACTTGTCTAACCACCTAGTAAGTGGCAGCTTGTCGTAGGTTTCTTTATCCAGAAAGGAAAACCCGTCTTTGATCTCTGATTGGTTAGCCTGTCTCTCCTCGAGGCGCTCATAAAATTCTGTCTTTTTACTGAGGCTATCTGCGTTCTGGTGCTTGTCACGGGTACGGTGCTCTATGATCATGTGGTATCCATCCAGGCGCACGATCCAACGACCAATATAGCTTTGGTCCATCGAATAGGTCTTCAGCCAGGCAAGGGCACGGTTATCCACACGTAACTTGAAGGGAGCACTCCCCAAGTAGGCCCTGTATTTTTCCACGAAAGTGATCACCGCAAACATCTCCGCTTTTGGTGCGCCGTACTTCATTTCAGTATCACTCAGGACTTTACTCCCGTAGGCTATCGGACAAAGAACCGTTCTCCCGTTCCACTCCTGCTCCTGGTGAAGTATGCCCGATATCGCAACCACTGATGCATCCGTGTCCAGCACGAACATCCCCTTCTCTGTTGGCATGCCGAGGACCGGTGCCTCGCAAAGTTCACGCTTGATGTTTTCAAATGAAACTTGTGCCTCATCAGTCCAGGTGAACTTTTTGCCCTTGTTTCTCATCAACCTCTGCATGGGGTATATCTTGTCAGCATACCCCTTGATGAACTCTCGATAATAATTTGCGAATCCCAGAAAACTCATCAGCTGTGTATCTGTTTTAGGTGCCTTCCAGGTCAGCACCGCTTCAACCGCTTCGGGATCTGGTCTCACTCCATGTTTGTCAACCAGGCGGCCCAGATATTTTATGGAATCCCTGAGGATTTCACACTTAGAGGGTTTACATTTCAGACCCGCCTGCTTCATGCAAGAAAACACCTCCTCCAACCTCTCCATGTGGTCTTCCAAGGTTGGTGTTGCAATCACGACATCATCGACATAACACATAATGAGATTCCCGTATTTCTTAGTGACGCTCGTGAGTGCCTGGGCCATCAGTCGCTGGAATGTGGCCGTCGCGTTGCACAATCCGAATGGCATCCTCTTCCACTGGAACAGTCCCAGCTCACACGCGAAGCCTGTTTTCTCTCGATCTTGCTTTCTGAGTGGCACCTGCCAGAATGCAGAGCCCAAATCCAACGTCGTGAAGAACTTCGCGTCTCCCAGCTTGGATAGGCTCTCATCGATGCGGGGAATCGGGTATGCATCCTTTATAGTCACTGCGTTCAGATAACGGAAATCACAACAAAATCTGAGTTGTCCCCCTTTCTTTTTCGCCATGACCACGCCACAAGCCCAGGGGGACTCCGACGGCTCGATCATGTCGTACTCCATTAACATCTCGATTTCCTTCCTACACGCTTCTGACTTGTTTGGGGTCATTCTTCTCGCCCCTTCCCTATGAGGTACCGAGCCCTCTTCTATCTCGATCTCGTGCTCTACAAAATTGCAACAACCTATGTCAGCCTTATGTTTCGAAAAAACGTCTGCGTTCCGATTTAGCACCGCCCTGAGCGAATCTAGTTCCTTGTCTGATATTTTACCCTTCAGATGTTCTATCTCAGGTAGGACAGGTTTATTCACTGCTAACTCTGCCTCCGTCGGTCTCTCAGGGAAGTTGGAACAACTAGACAGCCCATCATCTGTTTCCGACTTCATTGAAAACAATTTCCTAGAAGATTTCAATTCATTCACTCTTTTCATTATACATTCTTGGTTCGCATGCAATGGACATTTAGTTACATCAAACTTTTTCAAGTTCTCCACACTCTGAAAGTCTGTGTTCAGAGGCAAAGCGTAGCCAAGTTTCTTTCCCCTCTGTATTGTCACTGTTGTTGCTTCTGTGTTTTATAACACACTCACACACAGTCCGCTTTGAGTGAGTGAGAAGCTTCTTCCTAAAATAGCCGAGCTTTTACTGTTTGGATTTGGTACCAGACACACCTGTCTGTCATTGCTGAGTTCATTCAAGTTCCTCATCCTAAACGTCGCTACTACGGCTTGGTTCGGTTTTAATCTAACTTTTCGATCCAGAAAAATCGGCACCTTGGCCTGATTAATTAAGATCTTATTAAGAGGTCTTTTCTCATACTTTCTCTCAGGATCCTTGATCCTAACCAATCCGTCATTGAGATCGATCGTGACGTCAAAGTTGCGAACGAAATCCCTTCCTAGGATGAACTGGTCGGATTCGTCCAAATTCTCTACTACTAGGAAGCTCATCCAAAGATGTCTTCCTCCGAGCTGCAGTGAAATGATCGGGGTTCGTCCGGTGACATAGACCGCTCCCTGATTGGCAGCTGCCAACCTGATGTTTGTCGGTATGAGATCCGACCTTTCGAAACCCATGTCAGTCCAAGTTTTGACTGGCATGACACTAACCACTGCTCCCGTGTCTAGCAGTCCCTTTACTGAAAGTTGTCTGCCTTGCACGTCCAGAACGTGTGCGGCCAGATCGGCCTCACAATCAATATGCACCGCATCTTGTTCGAGCATCGCGTTGTGTCCGATTCGTCTAACCTTCAGCTCCTCTTGACCAATGTATATCCGGCCAATCTGATCGTTCGCATCAGTTATGTGAGCTTTCGTGTAGATATTGATGCCATCTACATTCATCAGGATCGGGTAAGGGCCATGGACATCGATATAATGTCCGTCCACTTTCATCAGCCTCGGACCTCCCGTTGTGAGCAGCGCTCGCACTGCCCTGGAGTCCAGTTTGGGATCCTTCTCCTTCAGGTAGTCGGCATAGATGTCCAGGTGGACTAGTGTAATCTCGGATGGCTCACTCAAGTTCTTGACCACCTGGTGCCCTGCGACTGAGATGATGGACATTATTTTGGTCCCCGCCTTCGTCATGCCGAAAGTCTTACCAGATATAACGTTCAGTTTTAGTCCCTGTTTCTCGGGTTCCTCTTTGTCTTCTGCTTTTGTCGTTTTAACCAGGACATTAAGATTTTCCCGAAGATCTGTGCTCTCCAGCTCCGACCTTACCCATTGCTCCACTTCTTTCGTGGCTAGGTCCTGTTTGACATACTGCAGCGCTGTCCTTGCCGCCAGGCCGTAATCCACCTTGAGTGGGCTAAACGACTCTGCTTCGAGGTTCGAGGCTACCACCTCGTCAGGCCATGTCTTAACCTTTTTGGTCGTGAAGGTGCTCGGTGTCGTCTCCTTTCTCCGAGATTCAGCCTCGTTCATCAGACGTGCTCGACTGGCATTGACACCCGAAAGCGCCTCTTCGTGGCGGGGATGTTTCGCGTCCGCTACTGCGTCCCAAAATTGAGTACAATCCGACTTGAAGTGTCCCTCCAAATTGCAGAAGAAACACCTCGGACCATATTTCATGATGAGCCCTCTGACGTACTCCTCATGATCCTCGTCGGTCGCGTCGACGTCCTCGAGAAAGTAGCCTATGGCCTTCATGTTCTGTTTGTATGCAGAACACGCAGAAACGTGATGGTCCATCGAACCACAATTCGCACACGACCTCCTCTTGTCCATGTCATCGCGAGGTTTGTACCAACTGGAATTCGCACCAGTGTTTGTCCCGCTATAGGTGCCATAATTGCTGTAACGGTTTTGCGCCCTCGGTTTTATGAGTAAATAATCGCGTGACTTCATACGCAAGTCTTCAGGCGTGGGTACCTGGTCAAGCGACAGGGTGAAGCGAGTGGCCAACATCGTCTTCAACTCCTCGCTCCTTACTCCGTCCATAAACTTCGAAGCAATCGCCAAGTTTCGCTCGGATATTCTCTCATCCGGGTTGCTTCTCCTCCTAAGCAATTCAAGGTCGTCCAAGAACTTATCTATTGATTCTTCATCTCTCTGACGCCTCTTCTCGAACTTCACCATAGCCTGGTGCCCTTGTACTCCAGAGCCGAAACGATTCAGCAGGATGTCGAATATCTTGCGAGCGCTGTCTCTCTCATCGGCTCTTTTCGCCATTACACAACTTAATGCAGTACCCTCCAGTTGCTCGTCAGCGCGCTGCACTCTTCTTTCTTGGAGAGATTCTCTTCCTCAAAGTGTAACTTCATCACCTCTATCCAAGTATCAATGCAGCCGTCTGACTCGTCTTTATATGACTTCGGCTTCTTCAGTGTTCTTCTTGACCTCTCTCCTCTCTCGGTTGACTTCGAGAGCTTGGTGATGAATGTTTCAAGAGATCTGTTCAGAGGCTCAAACATCGAGACATACATCGTTGTGTCTTGTGAGACTGTAGTCAGATCTGGTACTGAACTGACTTGTGGCACGGTTGGCAATCTTGTCTCCGGGGTGGCATCTGCCTCCGGCGGGACTGGACTCGTCCAGCCAGGCCTCTGCGGGGCTGCCTTTGGCCGCTCCTTGTTTCTATTTTTGTAGCTCGTTCTCGAGCCTTGCTGGGCTCTGGCACTGTTGCCCGTACCATCTCCAACATTCGCATGGCGTGAGCGCTCCCTTGAGTTGGAATGCTCCTGCCAACTACTCCCATTCAAGATCGCGTCAAGCTTCCGCATCATCAAGTCAGATTTGGCGTCCAACCTCTTTTCCAGGCCAGTCATCGTTTGGGCGTAGGTATTATCATGATCATTCAATAATCGCTCGATCTCTCTTGTCATCCTAGCCTCTCTTTCCTCTGACTCTTTGTTTGCCTGTGCCAGGCTCTCAGCCAGGCATTGATCGGTGTTACGAATCAATTGAGCCTGATCAAACCTCGCCTGCGACTTCACGTGCGTTAGCTCATCTTTCAAACTCTCTCGACCATGGTGAGCTCTCTCGTCAACTTGATCTATCCTCTTAGTCATGTCCCGCCTCAATTCATCCAGGCCATTCATCACACCAGCGAACATGTCACTTATGTCACCAGCTGCCCCCAATGGCGGGGTTAGCCCCAGAGAAGACGAGGTCAACTGCTGCTGTAGCCTAGTACTCGATGACGCACCGCCCTTTTGCTTGTGCATTGACGTCATCAGTCTGTCAAACGTTGATGATGCTCCCATCGTTATCCCATCTGACATACGCCTGGTCGGCGAGGCAGAAGACGCCTCCCTGCTCATGTCGTTCCTTGGGCACGGTGTGAAGTTCACATCCGGATGGGTTATTTCCGGTTGGTCGTAACTAGAGGATAGACCTCCGGCTTGTACCGACGTCACGCGCTCATCGTACAAAGACTTCCAACTTTTCTTTGCCTTCGAGAACGTCTGCTCTTCACCCGGACTCATACTCGACATCATCGCGTTGTTGCTCTGCTTGGCCAAAGATGAGTGTGTACTTGTCGGATGTGAAGGTTCCTTTCTCCATTTATAGCTCTTAGTCTCTGATTTGGACATTCCCCTGTACAACACTTCCTCCCGAGGTTCGACCTCGGGACGCTCCGAGGTCTCCTCTGTCCTCTCGACTTCCTCCCGTTCGAGGACCTCGTCTGGCTCAAAGTCGGGTCGAATGAGCGTTCGCTCCCCTTCGTCAAAGGGATCCACCAGCGTTTCGCTCGCAGGCCCGGCCTCGGCGCTCCGCCCTTGATTGCCATCGAGGTTTTTCTCGCTCCTTAGTTTCATTTCGCTCACTGAAAGATCAGGTTGACCTTTAGTCGATTCGTCTTCAGCAAACGCGTCGGAAGCGCTGCTAAACGAGGTTTGGCTACGCCTAGTTTTAAATTTCCGCGTGCTTCCCTTGCTTAGCCTGGGAATTTTAGTAGTCGATCCTAGCGAGTCCCTGCGCTGCATAGTTTTTAACAAAATAAAAATATTCGTAATTTGATGGCAATGCGAACGTACCACAAACAAGATCTAGTTAAATCACTTAACGCTGCCTACTCGATTCCGTCAGTATCAAAATGTCTCTTAGATCTCTCACGACTAAACTAGTGACTCAGCTAAAGTTACACACAGGGTCTACCCAGTATTGATATAATGCTAACTCAACCCTGTTGTATAGTATAACAGTATCACTAAGTTTCCACAAGATATAATCGACACACAAAACACAATCGATAATCAGATAAGAATATCCTACAGGTGACAGCGAACTTTCATCAGTATCAATTTACCGCCACTTTCTTATCAAGTCACTGCGTTGTTAAAATCAAACAATCTTTGGTAAAAAGCAGTGATGATTCAGAAATAGATAAATAAAACTTAGTCTTAAAGAAAAAGACTTCCCCCAATCGGAACGATCCGAAAGAACGAAGCCCAGGACACAGTCTTCTCAAGTGGGTGTGTATCTGCCTAATACACCCACCGAGGTCTTCTTTTAGGTGCCCTGCGATTGCCCGAACTTTTCTATTAGGTAGCTCAAGGCAACCACACGACCAAAATCACAATCAAAAAAATTTCTTTGTTCGGGTACTTTTGATACACCCAATGTAGAATCCAAAGTTGATCACGAATTTCCGGGTCAGAATGGGTTCTTATGATCCTGATAAGCACGCCTAATATCCTAATATGATCCTAACTAAATGGATATTTTCCGTTTCCCAAATTGCCACAGAAGGTTTACTCAAGTCTGTAACAAGGAAGATCGTTAGAAGGTTTAAGACACTCCGGAGGGTTACCTCGGAGGGTACCTTGATCACTCAAGTTACTTCGGAGGGTACCTTAATCACCCAAGTTACTTCGGAGAGTCCCCCTAAATTTACTAAGGAGGGTCAATAAGATGCTTAATATGCTCCGGAGGGTTACTTCGGAGGGTACCTCCAAAATTTTCAAATTTTTTGATCTCGCTTAGAAGGTTCTCACACTAGCTTCAAAAAGCGTCAAAACAAGCTAGGAGCTCCAAGGGGAGCTGTTTTAACTTCTTTGGGTGATCTCGTGGAAATCTTCCACTAAGGAGGGTTGCTAAGGGGTTTAGCTGACTCCGGAGGGTTACTTCGGAGGGTTCCCCCAAAATCCAGAAAAAGCGTTATATCGCCGCAGTAAAGCCTCTGAGAGCGGTCTACCTGGCTTAAAACCAGGTTGGCTGACTCGGTCAACCTTCCCAGTAGGATAAAAGGTGATTTTATCGAAATCTTATGCCGCTCGGAGGGTTCCTCGTGATTTGGACCCTCCGAACCAACAAATTCTGAAAAGTTTTTCTTTTCCGAAATAATCAATCCCAAAACGGTTGGGATTAGGAAAAGTGGTCAAAAACGTCGACTTATGGTACCAAAATTATCCCGATCGGATAACTAGTCTTTGAGAAATCGCCAAAAACGCGTTCGTCAAAATGGCCTTTTTCACCACCTGTATAGGTTCTGAAAGACTTTTTCCGCAATTCCGGTCGAAAATGCCTAAAAATACTTGAAATGAGCGTAGTAGCCCTGTACGGCACTGGAATAATGCAAAAAACCGGACCAAAATTGGTTTAGAAACAAAAATTTAGCCAAAAACTATCAAATTTGGACCCTCCGATTCCTTCCTTTTCCAAACCTTAAGTCGTTAGCTCTATCCACGGAGCTACTCGGAGGGCTACCCAAAAATTTCCCTAGTAACCGAGCACGTTATGCCAGCACGCTCCTGACGCAAAAAATTTTATTGCTCTAACTCTAAGAACTCAAAAACTCGATCCCCAAAACAGATTGACAAAATACAGAAAATTATCAAAATTTTGATCGAAAAATTTCCGTTTTTCTAACTTCTACTGAGTCTTTGCCCACGCGGTTTCTTTAGTGAAGGGGATCGAACTATGTAGCTACTCTCTATAAAAAAGCTTTTTGCCTATCGGAAAAGCTCGGATATCCGAAAATTTGGGGGTCTACAGTTTGATCGAAAATCGATGATTTTCGACAGAATTGGGTGTTTTTTGGGTCTAATTTAGGAGATAAGTAATATGTAATAAGGATAATAACCTATTAGTAGTCGTTAATGAATAGTACTATACCCTCCTTTGCACCAAAATACCCGAATTAAGACCCTTAACTCGGAAATTTGTAATCGATGGAGGGTACAATCGGACCGCGCCAATCGTGCCCCCCACCACTTAAGTTTTAACGAAATAGTACCCGAACGATACTAAAATTGCTTCAACGATACCCAACAGTCGTTGCGGATGTTGTCCTTGATGTCCCTGTTGAGTGTGGAACACGTTGATCAGCTTGCCACTCTACCCTCCGGCCACCGGCAAAATCACCATTACGTGCTTAAACACTCAAATTACACTCGAGGGAGGGTATCCAACCCTTCAGCAAAACACACAATCTTTCTATCAGAAACGATATAAATCAATCTGAAACAACAACAGATAGGAAGGTCAGATCACATCTCGTCCGGAAATAACATATAAACTGTCACTTTACGTTTTTTACTGTTTTTGGTCTTTTTTGGATTTTTTACAGTTTTTTGTACTTTTTTGTTTTTAAATAAATTTAATTTTGGCTTTTTCTTGGTTATGCACTATTTTTGTTTGGTTTTACACTTTCTCTTTAATTGTTTTTGGTCCTGGGATCTCAGGACAAGCGGGCTCTAGATTTCCCACCTAACCCTCCGGCCCCCGGAATTTTCGGTGTTAACTAAGTTAAAAAGCTAAATTGCACTAGACGGAGGGTACGCACCTTCCCCCTAGTACAACAACGGTCATTAAGGCCTCTAACTCGGGCATACGCCCGGAGCGGAAGGTACGTCGCTGAAACGCTTGCTGATCATGATGGTTTCATGCCTTTAACAGGCCCACCCAGGAGCGCCATAAAAACGTCTATGTAACATTCGCCCAAATACTACACAGCGACGGAGCGTAGAAAAAGTACCTAATAACGACTGGCAGGCGTCAGTTACCTTAATCCTACTCGTTTTTCACCGTCTCGACCTTGCCAGTTGATTTTCTGGTCTGTTTAGGGCAAACTAAAAATTTACCATTTTTAGGCCATCAGTCAAACGACTTTTGATCAGCTTTCGTTTACATGCGAACACAACCACATAGCTGAGTCTCGGATCCTCAGACTACGTGATTGTCATTAAAAACACGGCTCGAACAACCTATTTCAACATGTTTTTGTGTGACAGTTCTATATTAAATCCATTGGAGATGGATTGACCCTTTCCTCTTTCTAGCTACTCATATTCTGAAATATTAAACAATAACGGTGTTAATTAAGAGATCTATGACATTCCAGCAGCTATAAAGTTAGTTTATACAGTCCCTTCACATAGAACAGTCTCCGGGGGACCAAGCCTCCGCTCCCGTAATATTCCTGAGATAACGTTTTTATCTCTTTCAATTCGTGTCCCGGGAGGGTTCCGTGGTATATTTCTTCCCCCACTCAAGCCTCCTTCTCCACCTATATCTGTTAACAAGTGTCTTATTGTGCGTTGTTGCCACGATAAGAGGCTTCGTACTTTCCGTCTCTCGTGCGACTGTTTTTCACAATATCTGTCGTTGTTCTAATTTTCGTCACTTTTTCAGTCAAAATGGCCTTTTTTCGTATTTCTGAGAAATATTCTTCTTCCAATCGAAATTTTAAAAATAAAAATTCTAGAATATTCCGACCCTCCTTCGCAATACTTTTTCATCAATAAAGCCTTTAGTCGTTCTTTTTTACGTCGCCGGAAGGTTGTGCTGTGTCATCTGGCAGAATGGCACATATGTTTCGAGCGTCGCTTGAGATGTGTTTCAACCGTGCTCGAGTTATGTTTTCGACCCTGCTCGAGGTATGATTTAACCGTGCTCGAGGTAGGTTTAAACCGTGTTTGAGCTATGTTTCGACCGTGCACGAGGTATGTTTCGACTGTCGCTGGAGGTATATTTCTACCGTGCTCGAGGTATGCTTCGACCGTGCACGAAGTATGTATCGACCGTCGCTCGGGGTATGGTTCGACCGTACTCGAGGTGTGTTTCGACCGTGCTCGAGGTATGTTTCAACCGTGCTCGAAGTATGTTCCGACCGTGCACGAGGTATGTTTCGACCGTGCTCGAGGTATGTTTCGACCGAGCTCGAGGTATGTTTCGACCGTACTTGAGGTACGTTTCGACCGTGCACGAGGTATGGTTCGACCGTACTCGATGTGTGTTTCGAACAACGCTCGAGGTATGTTTCGACCGTGCTCGGGGTATTTTTGGACCGTGTACGAGGTATGTTTCGACCGTGCTCGAGGTATGTTTCGACCGAGCTCGAGGTATATTTCGACCGTGTTTGAGCTATGTTTCGACCGTGCACGAGGTATGTTTCGACTGTCGCTGGAGGTATATGTCACTGTGCTCGAGGTATGCTTCGACCGTGGACGAATAATGTATCGACCGTCGCTCGGGGTATGGTTCGACCGTACTCGAGGTGTGTTTCGAACGTCGCTCGAGGTATGTTTCAACCGTGCTCGAAGTATGTTCCGACCGTGCACGAGGTATGTTTGGACCGCGCTCGAGGTATGTTTCGACCGTGCTCGAGGTATGTTTCGACCGAGATCGAGGTATGTTTCGACCGTGCTTGAGGTAAGTTTCGACCGTGCTTAAGATAAACTTCGACCATGCTCGATGTGTGTTTAGATCGTACTCGGGATATGTATCAACTGTGCTCGAAGTATGCGCCAACCGTGCACGAGTTATGGTTCGACCGTCGCTAAAGTTATGTTTCGACCGTGCTCGAGGAATTTTTTTGGACCGTGCTCGGAGTATGTTTCTACCAAGCTCAAGGTCTGTTTCGACCGTGCGCGAGGTATCTTTCAACCGTGCTCGAAGTATGTTCCGACCGTGCACGAGTTATGGTTCGACCGTCGCTCGAGGTATGTTTCGACCGTGCTCGGGGTATTTTTGGACCGTGTACGAGGTATGTTTCGACCGTGCTCGAGGTATGTTTCGACCGCGCTCGAGATATGTTTCGACCGTGCTTGAGGTATGTTTCGGCCGTGCTTGAGATAAACTTCGACCATGCTCGATGTGTGTTTCAACCGTGCTCGAAGTATGCGACGACCGTGCACGAGTTATGGTTCGACCGTCGCTAGAGGTATGTTTCGACCGTGCTCGAGGAATGTTTTGACCGTGTACAAAATAGGTTTCTACCGTGCTCGAGATATGTTTCCAGCGAAATCGAGGTATGTTTCGACCTTGCACGAGGTATGTTTCGATCGAGCTCGAAGTATGTTTCAACTGACTTGAGGTAGGTTTTGACCATGCACGAGGTAGATTTCGACCATTGCTCAAGATATTTTTCTACCGTGCTCGAGGTGTGCTTCGACCGTGCACGAAGTTTGTTTTGACCGTCGCTCGAGGTATGTTTCGACCGTCGCTCGAGGTATGTTTCGACCAAGCTGGGGTATGTTTCGACTGTGTACGAGGTATGTTTTGACCGTGTTCGAGTTTGTTTCGAGCGTCGCTTGGGTTATCTTTCTACCATGCTCGAGAATTGTTTTCGACCCTACTCAAGGTATGCTTTAACCGTGTTCGACGAATTTTTTGACCGTGTACAACGTATGTTTCTACCGTGCTCGAGATATGTTTCGATCGAAATCGAGGTATGTTTCGACCGTGCACGAGATATGTTTCGATCGAGCTCGAGGTATGTTTCAACTGACTTGAGGTAAGTTTTGACCATGCACGAAGTAGATTTCAACCATCGCTCAAGGTATGTTTTTACCGTGCTCGAGGTATGCTCGACCGTGTACGAAGTATGTTTTGACCGTCGCTCGAGGTATGATTTAACCGTGCTCCAGGTAGGTTTAAAACGTGCTTGCGCTATGTTTTGACCGTGCACGAGGTACGTTTCGACTGTCGCTGGAGGTATGTTTCTACCGTCGCTCGGGTTATGGTTCGACCGTACTCGAGGTGTGTTTCGACTGTGCTCGAGGTATATTTCTACCGTGCTCGAGGTATGCTTCGACCGTGCACGAAGTATGTATCGACCGTCGCTCGGGGTATGGTTCGACCGTACTCGAGGTGTGTTTCGACCGTGCTCGAGGTATGTTTCAACCGTGCTCGAAGTATGTTCCGACCGTGCACTAGGTATGGTTCGACCATTGCCCGTGGTATGTTTCGACCAAGCTCGGGGTATTTTTGGACCGTGTACGATGTATGTTCCGACCGTGCTCGAGGTATGTTTCGACCGAGCTCGAGCTATGTTTCGACCGTGCTTGATGTATGTTTCGGCCGTGCTTGAGATAAATTTCGGCCATGCTCGATGTGTGTTTCAACCGTGCTCAAAGTATGCGACGACCGTGCACGAGTTTTGGTTCGACCGTGCTCGAGGAATGTTTTGACCGTGTACAAAGTAGGTTTCTACCGTGCTCGAGATATGTTTCGAGCGAAATCGATGTATGTTTCAACTGACTTGATGTAGGTTTTGACCATGCACGAGGTAAATTTCGACCAACGCTCAAGGTATTTTTCTACCGTGCTCGAGGTATGCTTCGACCGTGCACGAAGTATGTTTTGACCGTCGCTCGAGGTATGTTTCGACCGTCGCTCGAGGTATTTTTCGACCAAGCTGGGGGTATGTTTCGACTGTGTACGAGGTTTGTTTTGACCGTGTTCGAGTTTGTTTCGTGCGTCGCTTGGGTTATCTTTCTACCATGCTCGAGAAATGTTTTCGACCCTGCTCAAGGTATGCTTTAACCGGGCTTGAGGTATGTTTCGATCGTCGCTCGAGGTATGTTTTTACCGTACTCGAGGTATGCTTCGGCTGTGCACGAATTATGTTTCCACCGTCATTCGAGGTATGTTTCGATCATGTTCGAGATAAACTTCGACCATACTCGATGTATGTTTCGATCGTGCTCGAGGTACGCTTCGACCGTGCACGAAGGATGCTTTGACCATCGCTCGAGGTATGATTCGACCGTGCGTGCTCGAGGTATGATCCGACCGTGCACGATTTATGCTGCGATGTATGTTTCGACCGTGCTCGAGGAATGTTTTAACCGTGCTTGAGGTATGTTTCGACCATGCACGAGGTATGTTTCGACCGTCGCTCGAGGTATGTTTCTGCCGTGCTCGAGGTGTGTTTTAACGTGCTCGAGTTATGTTTCGACTGTGCTCGGAGTATGTTTCTACCAAGCTCGAGATGTGTTTCGACCGTGCGCGAGGGATGTTTCAACCGTGCTCGAAGTCTGTTCCGACCGTGCACGATGTATGGTTCGACCGTCGCTCGAGGTGTGTTTCGAGCGTGCTCGGGGTAGTTTTGGACCGTGCTCGGAGTATGTTTCGACCTTGCTCGAGGTATGTTTCAACCGTGCTCGAAGTCTGTTACGACCGTGCACGAGTTATGGTTCGACCTTCGCTCGACGTCTGTTTCGACCGTGCTCGGGGTAGTTTTGGACCGTGTACGAGGTATGTTTCGACCTTGCTCGAGGTATGTTTCGACCGAGCTCGAGGTATGTTTCGACCGTGCTTGAGGTATGTTTCGACCGTGCACGAGGTATGGTTCGACCGTCGCACGAGGTATGTTTCGACCGTTCTCGGGGTATGTTTCGACCGTCGCTCGAGGTATGTTTCGACCAAGCTGGGGTTATGTTTCGACTGTGTACGAAGTATGTTTCAACCATGCTCGAGTTTGTTTCGAGTGTCGCTTGGGTTATCTTTCTACCATGCTCGAAAAATGTTTTCGACCAGGTAGATTTCGACCATCGCCCAAGTTATGTTTCTACCGTGCTCGAGGTATGCTTCGACCTTGCACGAAGTATGTTTTGATCGTCACTCGAGGTATGTTTCGACCGTCGCTCGAGGTATGTTTCGACCAAGCTGGGGTTATGTTTCGACTGTGTACGAAGTATGTTTCAGCCATGCTCGAGTTTGTTTCGAGCGTCGCTTGGGTTATCTTTCTACCATGCTCGAGAAATGTTTTCGACCCTGCTCAAGGTATGCTTTAACCGTGCTCGAGGTATGTTTCGACCGTCGCTCGAGGTATGCTTCGACCGTGCACGAAGTATGTTTCGACCGTCATTCGAGGTATGTTTCGACCGTGTTTGAGATAAACTTCGAATATACTCGATGTATGTTTCGATCATGCTCGAGGTATGCTTCGACCATGCACGAAGGATGCTTCGACCGACGCTCGAGGTATGTTTCGACCGTGCTCGGGGTAGTTTTCGACCGTGTACGAGGTATGTTTCGACCTTGCTCGAGGTATGTTTCGACCGCGCTCGAGGTATGTTTCGACCGTGCTTGAGGTATGTTTCGACCGTGCACGAGGTATAGTTCGACCGTCGCACGAGGTATGTTTCGACCGTGCTCGGGGTATGTTTCGACCGTCGCTCGAGGTATGTTTCGACCAAGCTGGGGTTATGTTTCGACTGTGTACGAAGTATGTTTCAACCATGCTCGAGTTTGTTTCGAGCGTCGCTTGGGTTATCTTTCTACCATGCTCGAGAAATGTTTTCGACCAGGTAGATTTCGACCATCGCCCAAGTTATGTTTCTACCGTGCTCGAGGTATGCTTCGACCGTGCACGAAGTATGTTTTGACCGTCACTCGAGCTATGTTTCGACCGTCGCTCGAGGTATGTTTCGACCAAGCTGGGGTTATGTTTCGACTGTGTACGAAGTATGTTTAAACCATGCTCGAGTTTGTTTCGAGCGTCGCTTGGGTTATCTTTCTACCATGCTCGAGAAATGTTTTCGACCCTGCTCAAGGTATGCTTTAACCGTGCTCGAGGTATGTTTCGACCGTCGCTCGAGGTATGCTTCGACCGTGCACGAAGTATGTTTCGACCGTCTTTCGAGGTATGTTTCGACCGTGTTTGAGATAAACTTCGACCATACTCGATGTATGTTTCGATCATGCTCGAGGTATGCTTCGGGCATGCACGAAGGATGCTTCGACCGTCGCTAGAGATATGTTTCGACCGTGCTCGAGGAATGTTTTGACCGTGTACAAAGTACGTTTCTACCGTGCTCGAGATATGTTTCGACGGAAATCGAGTTATGTTTCGACCGTGCACGAGGTAAATTTCGATCGAACACGAGGTATGTTTTAACTGACTTGAGGTATGTTTTGATCATGCACGAAATAGATTTCGACAATCGCTCAAGGTATGTTTCTACTGTGCTCGAGGTATGCTTCGACCAAGCTGGGGGTATGTTTCAACTGTGTACGAGGTATGTTTTAACCGTGCTCGAGATTGTTTCGAGCGTCGCGTCGGTTATCTTTCGACCATGGTCGAGAATTGTTTTCGACTGTGCTCAAGGTATGCTTTAACCGTGCTCGAGGTATGTTTCGACCGTCGCCTTAGATAGGTTTCGGCCGTGCTCGAGGTATGCTTTCACCGTGCACGAAGTATTTTTCGTCTGTCACTCGAGGTATGTTTCAACCGTGCTTGAGGTATGTTTCGACCCGACCGTGTTTGAGATAAACTTCGACCATACTCGATTTATGTTTCGATCGTGCTCGAGGTAAGTTTCAACCGTGCTCGAAGTGTGATCCGACAGTGCACGAGGTATGGTTCGACCGTCGCTCGCGATATGTTTCGGCCGTGCTCGGGGAATGATCTGACCGTGCTAGAGGTATGTTTCGACCGTGCTCGAGGTATGTTTCAACGGTGCACGAGTCAAGTTATGATCGTCGCTCGAGGTATGTTTCGACCGTGCTCGTGATATATTTCAACCGTGCTCGAAGTATGTTTCGACCGAGCACGAAGGATATTTCGACCGTCGCTCGAGGTAAGTTTCGACCGTGTTCGGTGCTCGTGGTACGTTTCGACCGTGCTCGAGGTTTGTTTCAACGGTGCACGAGTCAAGTTATGATCGTCGCTCGAGGTATGTTTCGACCGTGCTCGTGATATGTTTCAACCGTGCCCGAAGAATGTTTTGACCGAGCTCGAGGTATGTTTCGACCGTGCTTGAGGTATGTTTCGACCGTGTTTGAGACAAACTTTGACCATGCTCGATGTATGATTCGATCTTGCTCGAGGTATGGTTCGACCGTCGCTCGAGGTATGTTTCGACCGTGCTCGGGGAGTATTTTGACCGTGTAATTGTATATTTCGACCGTGCTCGAGGTATGTTTCGACCGAACTCGTGTTAGTTTCGACCGTGCACGAGGTTTGTTTCGACCGAGCTCAAGGTATGTTTCAACTGACTTGAGGTATGTTTTGGCCATGCACGAGGTATATTTCGACCACCGCTCAAGGTATGTTTCTACCGTGCTCAAGATATGCTTCGACCGTGAACGAAGTATGTTTCAACCGTCGCTCGAAGTATATTTCGACCGTGCTCGAGGTATGTTTCGACCGCGCTCGAGGTATCTTCCAACCGTGCTCGAAGTATGTTTCGACCGAGCTCGAGGTATGTTCAACCGTCCTTGAGGTATATTTCGACCGTGTTTGAGACAAAATCCGACCATGCTCGATGTCTGATTCGATCGTGCTCGAGGTATAGTTCGACCGTCGCTCGAGGTAGGTTTCGACCGTGCTCGGGGAATATTTTGACCGTGTACGAGGTATAGTTCGACCGTGCTCGAGGTATGTTTCGACCGTGCTCAAAGTATGTTTCAACGGTGCACGAGTCAAGTTTTGACCGTCGCTCGAGCTATGTTTCGACCGTGCTCGAAGTATGTTTCGACCGAGCTCGAGGTATGTTTCGACCGTGCTTGAGGTATATTTCGACCGTGTTTGAGATAAACTTCGACCATGCTCGATGTATGATTCGATCGTGCTCGAGGTATGGTTCGACCGTCGCTCGAGTTAGTTTCGACCGTGCACGAAGTATGTTTCGACCGATCTCAAGGTATGTTTCAACTGACTTGAGGTATGTTTTGGCCATGCACGAGGTATATTTCGACCACCGCTCAAGATATGTTTCTACCGTGCTCAAGATTTGCTAAGACCGTCGCTCGAGGTATATTTTGACCGTGTACGAGGTATATTTCGACCGTGCTCGAGGTATGTTTCGACCGAGCTCGGGTTAATTTCGACCGTGCACGAAGTATGTTTCGACCGAGCTCAAGGTATGTTTCAACTGACTTGAGGTATGTTTTGGCCATGCACGAGGTATATTTCGGCCACCGCTCAAGGTATTTTTCTACCGTGCTCAAGATACGCTTCGACCGTGAACGAAGTATGTTTCGACCGTCGCTCGAGGTATATTTCGACCGTGCTTGGGGTACGTTTCGACCGCGATCGAGGTATCTTTCAACCGTGCTCGAAGTATGTTTCGACCGAGCTCGAGGTATGTTTCGACCGTGCTTGAGGTATGTTCCGACCGTGCTTGAGATAAACTCCGACCATGCTCGATGTATGAGTCAATCGTGCTCGTGGTATGGTTCGACCGTCGCTCGAGGTATGTTTCGACCGTGCTCGGGGAATATTTTGACCGTGTACGAGGTATAGTTCGACCGTGCTCGAGGTATGTTTCGACCGAGCTCGAGTTAGTTTCGACCGTGCACGAGGTATGCTTCGACCGAGCTCAAGGTATGTTTCAACTGACTTGAGGTATGTTTTGGCCATGCACGAGGTATATTTCGAACACCGCTCAAGGTATGTTTCTACCGTGCTCAAAATACGCTTCGACCGTGCACGAAGTATGTTTCGATCGTGCTCGAGGAAGGTTTTGACCGTGTACGAGTTATCTTTCGACCGTGCTCGAGGTTTTTTTCGACCGAGCTCGAGTTAGTTTTGACCGTGAACGCGGTATGTTTCAACTGACTTGAGGTATATTTTGTCCATGCAAGAGGTATATTTCGACCACCGCTCAAGGTATGTTTCTACCGTGCTCAAAACATGCTTCGACCGTGCACGAAGTATGTTTTGATGGTGCTCGAGGAAGGTTTCGACCGCGCCCGAGGTATCTTTTGACCGTGCTCGAGGTACGTTTCAACCGTGCTCAAAGTATGTTTCGACGGTGCACGAGTCGAGTTTCGACCATGCTCGGGGCATGTTTCGACCGTGCTGGAAGTATGTCTCCACCGTATTCGAGGAAGGTTTCGACCGTGCCCGAGGTATCTTTTAATCGTCGCTCGAGGTATCTTTCGACCGTGCTCGGGACATGTTTCGACCGTGCTGTGCTCGGGGTATGTCTAGACCGTGCTCGAAGAATGTTTCGACCGTGCTCGAAGAATGTTTCGACCGTGATTGAGGAAAGATTCGACCGTGTTCGAGGTATGATTCGACCGTGCACGATTTATGTTACGAATGAGCTCGAGGTATGTTTCGAACTCGCTAGAGGTATGTTTCGACCGTGCTGGAAGTATGTCTCCACCGTATTCGAGGAAGGTTTCGACCGTGCCCGAGGTATCTTTTGATCGTCGCTCGAGGTATCTTTCGACCGTGCTCGGGACATGTTTCAACCGTGCTGTGCTCATGGTATGTTTCGACCGTGCTCGAGTTATGTTTCGACCGTGCTCGGAGTGTGTTTCGACCATGCTCGAGTAAGTTTCGGACGTGCTCGAGACGTGTTTCAACCGTGCTTGAGGTTGCTTTTGACCGTCCTTCGAGTATATTTCGAGTCTCGCTCGAGTTATGTTTCGAACATGCTCGAGGTATGTTTTTGACCGTGTTCGAGGTGAGCTTTAACCGTACTCGATGTATGTTTAAACCGTGCTTGAGCTATGTTTCGAAACTACACGAGGCATATTTCGATTGTGTTCGAGGTATCTTTTGACCGTGCTCGAGGTACGTTTCAACCGTGCTCAAAGTATGTTTCGACGGTGCACGAGTCAAGTTTGCACGATGTATGGTTCGACCGTCGCTCGAGGTGTGTTTCGACCGTGCTCGCGGAATGTTTTGACCGTGTACGAGTTATCTTTCGACAGTGCTCGAGGTTTTTTTCGACCGAGCTCGAGTTAGTTTTGACCGTGAAGAGGTATGTTTCAACTGACTTGAGGTATATTTTGTCCATGCAAGAGGTATATTTTCACCACCGCTCAAGGTATGTTTCTACCGTGCTCAAAATATGCTTCGACCGTGCTGGAAGTATGTCTCCACCGTATTCGAGGAAGGTTTCGACCGTGCCCGAGGTATCTTTTAATCGTCGCTCGAGGTATCTTTCGACCGTGCTCGGGACATTTTTCGACCGTGCTGTGCTCGGGGTATGTTTAGACCGTGCTCGAAGAATGTTTCGACCGTGTTTGAGGAAAGATTCGACCGTGTTCGAGGTATGGTGCGACCGTGCACGATTTATGTTACGAATGAGCTCGAGGTATGTTTCGAACTCGCTAGAGGTATGTTTCGACCGTGCTGGAAGTATGTCTCCACCGTATTCGAGGAAGGTTTCGACCGTGCTCGAGGTATCTTTTGATTGTCGCTCGAGGTATCTTTCGACCGTGCTCGGGACTTGTTTCGACCGTGCTGTGCTCGGGGTATGTTTCGACCGTGCTCGAAGAATGTTTCGACCGTGCTCCAAGAATGTTTCGACCGTGTTCGAGGAAAGATTCGACCGTGTTCGAGGTATGATTCGACCGTGCACAATTTATGTTGCGAATGAGCTCGAGATATGTTTCTACCTCGCTAGAGGTTTGTTTTTACCGTGCTCAAGGAATGTTTCGACCGCGCTCGAGTTATGTTTCGACCGTGCTCGAAGTGTGTTTCGACCGTGCTCGAGAAAGGTTTCGGACGTGCTCGAGATGTGTTTCAACCCTGCTTGAGGTTGTTTTCGACCGTCCTTCGAGTATATTTTGAGCGTCGCTCGAGTTATGTTTCGACCATGCTCGAGGTATAAACACGTGTTCGAGGTGAGCTTTAACCGTGCTCGATGTATGTTTAAACTGTTGGTTGAGCGATGTTTCGAACCTGCACGAGGTAATTTTCGACCGTGTTCGAGGTATGTTTCGACTGTGTTCGAGGTAAGATTCGAACGTGTTCGAGGTTTGATTCGACCGTGCACGATTTATGTTACGAATGAGCTCGAAATATGCTTCTACCTCGCTAGAGGTTTTTTTTGACCGTGCTCAAGGTATGTTTCGACCACGCTCGAGTTATGTTTCGACCGTGTTCGAGGTATGTTTCGACTGTGTTCGAGGTAAGATTCGAACGTGTTCGAGGTTTGATTCGACCGTGCACGATTTATGTTACGACTGAGCTCGAGGTATGTTTCGACCGTGCTCGAGGTTTTTTTTGACCGTGCTTGAGGTATGTTTTTACCATGCTCAAGGTATGTTTCGACCGTGCTCGAGGTATTTTTCAACCGTGCTCGAAATATGTTCCAACCGCGCACCAGTTAGGGTTCGACCGTCGTTCGAGGTATGTTTCGACCGTACTCGGGGAATGTTTTGCCGTGTAAGAGGCATTTTTTGACCATGTCTAGGTATGTTTCGACCGAGCTTGAGTTAGTTTCGACCGTGCACGAGGTATGTTTCGCCCGAATTCGAGGTATGTTTCAACTGACTTGAAGTATGTTTGGACGATGCACGAGCAATATTTTGACCACCGCTCAAGGTATATTTCTACTGTGCTCAAGATATGCTTCGACCGTGCACGAAGTATGTTTCGACCGTCGCTCGAGGTATGTTTCGACCGTGCTCGAGGTTTGTTTCAACCGTGCTCAAAATATGTTTCGACGGTGCACGAGCCAAGTTTCGACCGTGCTGTGCTCGGGGTGTGTTTCGACCGTGCTCGAAGTATGTTTCGACCGTGCTCGAGGAAGGTTTCGGCCGTCTTCCGAGTATGTTTCGAGCGTCGCTCGAGTTATGTTTCAACCATGCTCGAGGTATGTTTTTGACCGTGTTCGATATGAGCTTTAACCGTGCTCGATGTATGTTTAAACCGTGGTTGAGCTATTTTTCCAACCTGTACGAGGTAATTTTCGACCGTGTTCGAGGTATGTTTCGACCGTGTTCGAGGTAAGATTCGAACATGTTCGAGGTATGATTCGACCGTGCACGAGTTATGTTTCGACCGTGCTCGAAGTATGTTTCGATCGTGCTCGAGGAAGGTTTCGGACGTGCTCTAGATAAGTTTCAACCGTGCTTCAGGTTGCTTTCGACCGTCCTTCGAGTATGTTTCGAGCGTCGCTCGAGTTATGTTTCGACCATGCTCGAGGTATGTTTTTGACCGTGTTCGAGATGAGCTTTAACCGTGCTCGATGTATGTTTAAACCGTGGTTGAGCTATTTTTCGAACCTGCACGAGGTAATTTTCGACCGTGTTCGAGGTATGTTTCGACCGTGTTCGAGGTAAGATTCGAACATGTTCGAGGTATGATTCGACAGTGCAGGATTTATGTTACGACTGAGCTCGAGGTATGTTTCGACCGTGCTCGAGGTATGTTTTTACCGTGCTCAAGGTATGTTTCGACCGTGCTCGTGTTATGTTTCGACCGTGCTCGATTTTTTTTTCTATCGTGCTCGAGGAAGATTTCGATCGTGCTCGAGGTATGTTTCAACCGTGCTCGAAGTATGATTCGACGGTGCACGAATCAAGTTTCGACCGTCGCTCGAGGTGTGTTTAGACCGTGCTCGGGTCGTGTTTCGACCGTGCTGTGCTCCGGGTACGTTTCTACCGTGCTCGAAGAATGTTTCGAACGTGCTCGAAGAATGTTTCGACCGTGTTCGAGGTAAGATTCGACCGTGTTCGAGGTATGATTCGACCGTGCACGATTTATGTTACGAATAAGCTCGAGGTATGTTTTGACCATGCTAGAGGTCTGTTTTTACCGTGCTCAAGGTATGTTTCGACCGTGCTCGAGTTATGTTTCGACCGTGCTCGAACTGTGTTTCGATCGTGCTCGAGGAAGGTTTCGTATGTGCTCGAGATGTGTTTCAACCGTGCTTGAGGTTGCTTTCGACCGTGCACGAGGTATGTTTTTCCCGAGTTCGAGGTATGTTTCAACTGACTTGAAGTATGTTTCGACGATGCACGAGGTATATTTTGACCACCGCTCAAGGTATATTTCTACTGTGCTCAAGATATGCTTCGACCGTGCACGAAGTATGTTTCGACCGTCGCTCGAGGTATGTTTCGACCGTGCTCGAGGTTTGTTTCAACCGTGCTCAAAATATGTTTCGACGGTGCACGAGCCAAGTTTCGACCGTGCTGTGCTCGGGGTGTGTTTCGACCGTGCTCGAAGTATGTTTCGACCGTGCTCGAGGAAGGTTTCGGCCGTCTTCCGAGTATGTTTCGAGCGTCGCTCGAGTTATGTTTCGACCATGCTCGAGGTATGTTTATGACCGTGTTCGAGGTGAGCTGTAACCGTGCTCGATGTATGTTTAAACCGTGGTTGAGCTATGTTTCGAACCTGCACGAGGTAATTTTCGATCGTGTTCGAGGTATGTTTGGACCGTGTTCGAGGTAAGAATCGAACGTGTTCGAGGTATGATTCGACCGTGCACGATTTATGTTACGACTGAGCTCGAGGTTTGTTTCGACCGTGCTCGAGGTATGTTTTTACCATGCTCAAGGTATGTTTCGACTGTGCTCGAGGTAAGTTTCAATCGTGCTCGAAATATGTTCCGACCGTGCACAAGGTAGGGTTCGACCGTCGTTCGAGGTATGTTTCGACCGTACTCGGGGAATGTTTTGCCGTGTAAGAGGCATTTTTTGACAATGCTCTAGGTATGTTTCGACCGAGCTCGAGTTAGTTTCGACCGTGCACGAGGTATGTTTCGACCGTGCTCGAGGTTTGTTTCAACCGTACTCAAAGTATGTTTCGACGGTGCACGAGCCAAGTTTCGACCGTGCTGTGCTCGGGGTGTGTTTTGACCGTGCTCGAGGAAGGTTTCGACCGATCTGGAGATGTGTTTCAACCGTGCTCGAGGTATGCTTCGACCGTGCACGAAGTATGTTTCGACCGTCGCTCGAGGTATGTTTCGACCGTGCTCGAGGTTTGTTTCAACCGTACTCAAAGTATGTTTCGACGGTGCACGAGCCAAGTTTCGACCGAGCTGTGCTCAGGGTGTGTTTCGACCGTGCTCGAGGAAGGTTTCGACCGATCTGGAGATGTGTTTCAACCGTGCTCGAGGTATGTTTAAACCGTGGATGAGCCATGTTTCGAACCTGCACGAGCTATTTTTCGACCGTGTTCGAGGTATGTTTCGACCGTGTTCGAGGTAAGATTCGACCGTATTCGAGGTATGATTCGACCGTGCACGATAAATGTTACGAATGAGCTCGAGGTATGTTTCAACCGTGCTCAAGGTATGTTTCGACCGTGCTCGTGTTAAATTTCGACCGTGCTTGAAATATGTTTCGATCGTGCTCGAGGAAGATTTCGATCGTGCTCGAGGTATGTTTCAACAGTGCTTGACGTATGATTCGACGGTGCACGAATCAAGTTTCGACCGTCGCTTGAAGTATGTTTTAACCGTGCTCGCGTCATGTTTCGACCGCGCTGTGCTCGGGGTACGTTTCGACCGTGCTCGAAGAATGTTCCGACCGTGTTCGAGGTATGATTCGACCGTGCACGATTTATGTTACGAATGAGCTCGAGGTATGTTTCGACCGTGCTAGAGGTATGTTTTTACCGTGCTCAAGGTATAATTCGACCTGCTCGAGTTATGTTTCGACCGTGCTCGAAAACTGTTTCGATCGTGCTCGGGGAAGGTTTCGGACGTGCTTGAGGTTGCTTTCGACCGTCCTTCGAGTATGTTTCGAGTGTCGCTCGAGTTATGTTTCGACCATGCTCGAGGTATGTTTTTGACCGTGTTCGAAGTGAGCTTTAACCGTGCTCGATGTATGTTTAAACCATGGTTGAGCTATGTTTCGAACCTACACGAGGTATTTTTCGACCGTGTTCGAGGTATGTTTCGACTGTGTTCGAGGTAAGATTCGAACGTGTTCGAGGAATGATTCGACCGTGCACAATTTATGTTACGACTGAGTTCGAGGTTTGTTTCGACCGTGCTCGAGGTATGTTTCGACCGTGCTCGAGGTATGTTTTTACCATGCTCAAGGTATGTTTCGAACGTGCTCGCGCTATGTTTCGACCGTGCTCGAAGTATGTTTCGATCGTGCTCGAGGAAGATTTCGATCGTGCTCAAGGTTTGTTTCAACCTTGCTCGAAATAGGTTCCGACCGTGCCCGAGGTAGGGTTCGACCGTCGTTCGAGGTATGTTTCGACCATACTCGGGGAATGTTTTGCCGTGGAAGAGGTATTTTTCGACCATGCTTCAGGTATGCTTCGACCGAACTCGAGTTAGTTTCGACCGTGCACGAGGTTTCTTTTGCCTAGATTCGAGGTAAGTTTCAACTGACTTGAAGTATGTTTCGACGATGCACGAGGCGTGTTTTGACCACCGCTCAAGGTATATTTCTACTGCGCTCAAGATATGCTTCGACCGTGCACGAAGTATGTTTCGACCGTCGCTCGAGGTATGTTTCGACCGCGTACTCGAGGTTTGTTTCAACCGTGCTCGAAGTATGTTTCGAACGTGCTCGAGGAAGGTTTCGACCGTGCTGCAGATGTGTTTCAACCGTGCTCGAGGTATGTTTAAACCGTGCTTCAGCTATGTTTCGAACCTGCACGAGGTACGTTTCGACTGTTGAAGCTCGAGGTTTGTTTCGACCGTGCTCGAGGTATGTTTTTACCGTGCTTGAGGTATGCTCGACCGTGAAAGAGGTATGTTTCGACCGTTGCTCGAGGTATGTTTCTGCCGTGCTCGAGGTATGTTTTCGAACGTGCTCGAGGTGAGCTTTAACCTTGCTCGAGCGTGCTGTGTTTCGACCGTGCTGTGCTCGGGGTGTGTTTTGACCGTGCTCGAGGAAGGTTTCGACCGATCTGGAGATGTGTTTCAACCGTGCTCGAGGTATGCTTCGACCGTGCACGAAGTATGTTTCGACCGTCGCTCGAGGTATGTTTCGACCGTGCTCGAGGTTTGTTTCAACCGTACTCAAAGTATGTTTCGACGGTGCACGAGCCAAGTTTCGACCGAGCTGTGCTCAGGGTGTGTTTCGACCGTGCTCGAGGAAGGTTTCGACCGATCTGGAGATGTGTTTCAACCGTGCTCGAGGTATGTTTAAACCGTGGATGAGCCATGTTTCGAACCTGCACGAGCTATTTTTCGACCGTGTTCGAGGTATGTTTCGACCGTGTTCGAGGTAAGATTCGACCGTATTCGAGGTATGATTCGACCGTGCACGATAAATGTTACGAATGAGCTCGAGGTATGTTTCAACCGTGCTCAAGGTATGTTTCGACCGTGCTCGTGTTAAATTTCGACCGTGCTTGAAATATGTTTCGATCGTGCTCGAGGAAGATTTCGATCGTGCTCGAGGTATGTTTCAACAGTGCTCGACGTATGATTCGACGGTGCACGAATCAAGTTTCGACCGTCGCTTGAAGTATGTTTTAACCGTGCTCGCGTCATGTTTCGACCGCGCTGTGCTCGGGGTACGTTTCGACCGTGCTCGAAGAATGTTCCGACCGTGTTCGAGGTATGATTCGACCGTGCACGATTTATGTTACGAATGAGCTCGAGGTATGTTTCGACCGTGCTAGAGGTATGTTTTACCGTGCTCAAGGTATATTTCGACCTGCTCGAGTTATGTTTCGACCGTGCTCGAAAACTGTTTCGATCGTGCTCGGGGAAGGTTTCGGACGTGCTTGAGGTTGCTTTCGACCGTCCTTCGAGTATGTTTCGAGTGTCGCTCGAGTTATGTTTCGACCATGCTCGAGGTATGTTTTTGACCGTGTTCGAAGTGAGCTTTAACCGTGCTCGATGTATGTTTAAACCATGGTTGAGCTATGTTTCGAACCTACACGAGGTATTTTTCGACCGTGTTCGAGGTATGTTTCGACTGTGTTCGAGGTAAGATTCGAACGTGTTCGAGGAATGATTCGACCGTGCACAATTTATGTTACGACTGAGTTCGAGGTTTGTTTCGACCGTGCTCGAGGTATGTTTCGACCGTGCTCGAGGTATGTTTTTACCATGCTCAAGGTATGTTTCGAACGTGCTCGCGCTATGTTTCGACCGTGCTCGAAGTATGTTTCGATCGTGCTCGAGGAAGATTTCGATCGTGCTCAAGGTTTGTTTCAACCTTGCTCGAAATAGGTTCCGACCGTGCCCGAGGTAGGGTTCGACCGTCGTTCGAGGTATGTTTCGACCATACTCGGGGAATGTTTTGCCGTGGAAGAGGTATTTTTCGACCATGCTTCAGGTATGCTTCGACCGAACTCGAGTTAGTTTCGACCGTGCACGAGGTTTCTTTTGCCTAGATTCGAGGTATGTTTCAACTGACTTGAAGTATGTTTCGACGATGCACGAGGCGTGTTTTGACCACCGCTCAAGGTATATTTCTACTGCGCTCAAGATATGCTTCGACCGTGCACGAAGTATGTTTCGACCGTCGCTCGAGGTATGTTTCGACCGCGTACTCGAGGTTTGTTTCAACCGTGCTCGAAGTATGTTTCGAACGTGCTCGAGGAAGGTTTCGACCGTGCTGCAGATGTGTTTCAACCGTGCTCGAGGTATGTTTAAACCGTGCTTCAGCTATGTTTCGAACCTGCACGAGGTACGTTTCGACTGTTGAAGCTCGAGGTTTGTTTCGACCGTGCTCGAGGTATGTTTTTACCGTGCTTGAGGTATGCTCGACCGTGAAAGAGGTATGTTTCGACCGTTGCTCGAGGTATGTTTCTGCCGTGCTCGAGGTATGTTTTCGAACGTGCTCGAGGTGAGCTTTAACCTTGCTCGAGGTATGTTTAAACCATGCTTGAGCTTTGTTTCGAACCTGCACGAGGTGCGTTTCGACTGTATGAGCTCGAGGTATGTTTCGACCGTGCTCGAGGAATGTTTTTACCATGCTTGATGTTTTCTTGACCGTGCAAAGGATGTGTTTCGACCGTCGCTCGAGGTATGTTTCTGCCGTATTCGAGTTATGTTTCGACCGTGCTCGAAGTAATCTTCGACACTGCACAAGTTATGAGTCAACAGTTGCTCAAGGTGTGTTTCTACCGTGCTCGAGGTATCCCTCGACGTGCACGAAGTATGTTTCGACGGTCGCTCGAGGTATGTTTCGAGCGTGCAAGAGGTATGTTTCGACCGTGTTTGAGATAAACTTCGTTCATGCTATGCTCGATGTATGTTTCGATCGTGCTCGAGGTATGTTTCAACCGTGCTGGAAGTATGTTCCGACCGTGCACGAGGTATGGCTCGACCGTCGCTCGAGGTATGCTTCGACCGAGTTCGAGTTAGTTTTTACCGTGCACGGTTTATGTTTCTACCGAGCTCGAGGTATGTTTCGATCGTGCTCGATGTTTATTTCAACCGTGCACGAGGTATGTTTCGACCGTGTTCGAGGTATGTTCGACCGTGTTCGAGGTATGTTCGACCGTGTTCGACGTATGATTCGACCGTGTTCTAGGTATGATTCAACTATGCACGATTTGTGTTACGAATGAGCTCGAGGTATGTTTCGACCGTGCTCGAGGTATGTTTTTACCCTGCTTGAGGTATGTTCGACCGTGCACGAGGTATGTTTCGACCGTCGCTCGAGGTATGTTTCTGCTGTGCTCGAGTTATGTTTCGAACGTGCTCGAAGTATGTTTGGACCCTGCACGATGTATGATTCAATTGTTGCTCAAGGTATCTTCCTACCGTGCTCGAGGTATGTTTCGACCGTGCTCGAAATATGTTCCGACCGTGTAAGAGGTACTTTTCGACCATGCTCTAGGTATGTTTCGACCGAGCTCGAGTTAGTTTCGACCGTGCACGAGGTATGTTTCGACCGTCGCTCGAGGTATGGTTCGACCGTGCTCGGGGAATGTTTTGACCGTGTACGAGGTATGTTTCGACCGAGCTCGAGTTAGTTTTGACCGTGCACGTGGTACTTTTCGATCGTGCTCGAGGTTTATTTCAACCGTGCACGAGGTATGTTTCGACCGTCTTCGAGGTATGTTCGACCGTCTTCGAGGTATGATTTGACCGTGTTCGAGGTACGATTCGACTGTGCACGAGTTGTGTTGCGAATGAGCTCGAGGTATGTTTCGACCGTGCTCGAGGTACATTTTTACCCTACTTGAGTTATGTTCGACTGTGCACGAGGTATGTTTCAACTGTAGCTCGAGGTATTTTCCTGCCTTGCTCGAGGTATGCTTCGACCGTGCACAAAGTATGTTTTGACCGTCCTTCGAGGTATGTTTCGAGCGTGCAAGAGGTTTGTTTCGACCGTGTTTGAGATAAACTTCGTTCATGCTATGCTCGATGTATGTTTCGACCGTGCTCGAAGTATGTTTCGACCGTGCACGAGGTATCATTCGACTGTCGCTCAAAGTATTTTCCTACCGTGCTCGAGGTATGCTTCCACCGTGCACAAAGTATGTTTTGACCGTCCTTCGAGGTATGTTTCGACCGTCGCTCGAGGTATGTTTCGAGCGTGCAAGAGGTTTGTTTCGACCGTGTTTGAGATAAACTTCGTTCATGCTATGCTCGACGTATGTTTCGATCGTGCTCGAGGTATGTTTCAACCATGCTGGAAGTATGTTCCGACCGTGCACGAGGTATGGCTCGACCGTCGCTCGAGGTATGCTTCGACCGAGTTCGAGTTAGTTTTTACCGTGCACGGTTTATGTTTCTACCGAGCTCGAGGTATGTTTCGATCGTGCTCGATGTTTATTTCAACCGTGCACGAGGTATGTTTCGACCGTGTTCGAGGTATGTTCGACCGTGTTCGACGTATGATTCGACCGTGTTCTAGGTATGATTCGACTATGCACGATTTGTGTTACGAATGAGCTCGAAGTATGTTTCGACCGTGCTCGAATTATGTTTTTACCCTGCTTGAGGTATGTTTCGAACGTCGCTCGAGGTATGTTTCGAGCGTGCAAGAGGTTTGTTTCGACCGTGTTTGAGATAAACTTCGTTCAAGCTATGCTCGATGTATGTTTCGATCGTGCTCGAGGTATGTTTCAACCGTGCTGGAAGTATGTTCCGACCGTGCACGAGGTATGGCTCGACCGTCGCTCGAGGTATGCTTCGACCGAGTTCGAGTTAGTTTTTACCGTGCACGGTTTATGTTTCTACCGAGCTCGAGGTATGTTTCGATCGTGCTCGATGTTTATTTCAACCGTGCACGAGATATGTTTCGACCGTGTTCGAGGTATGTTCGACCGTGTTCGACGTGTGATTCGACCGTGTTCTAGGTATGATTCGACTATGCACGATTTGTGTTACGAATGAGCTCGAGGTATGTTTCGACCGTCGCTCGAGGTATGTTTCTGCTGTGCTCGAGTTATGTTTCGACCGTGTCTGTTTGGACCCTGCACGATGTATGATTCAATTGTTGCTCAAGGTATCTTCCTACCGTGCTCGAGGTATGTTTCGACCGTGCTCGAAATATGTTCCGACCGTGCACGAGGTAGGGTTCGACCGTTGCTCGAGGTATGTTTCGACCGTACTCGGGGAATGTTTTGACCGTGTAAGAGGTACTTTTCGACCATGCTCCAGGTATGTTTCGACCGAGCTCGAGTTAGTTTCGACCGTGCACGAGGTATGTTTCGACCGTCGCTCGAGGTATGGTTCGACCTGGCTCGGGGAATGTTTTGACCGTGTACGAGGTATGTTTCGACCGAGCTCGAGTTAGTTTTGACCGTGCACGAGCTATGTTTCGACCGAGCTCGAGGTACTTTTCGATCGTGCTCGAGGTTTATTTCAACCGTGCACGAGGTATGTTTCGACCGTCTTCGAGGTATGTTCGAATGTCTTCGAGGTATGATTTGACCGTGTTCGAGGTACGATTCGACTGTGCACGAGTTGTGTTGCGAATGAGCTCGAGGTATGTTTCGACCGTGCTCGAGGTACATTTTTACCCTGCTTGAGTTATGTTCGACTGTGCACGAGGTATGTTTCAACTTTAGCTCGAGGTATTTTCCTGCCTTGCTCGAGGTATGCTTCGACCGTGCACAAAGTATGTTTTGACCGTCCTTCGAGGTATGTTTCGACCGTCGCTCGAGGTATGTTTCGAGCGTGCAAGAGGTTTGTTTCGATCGTGTTTGAGATAAACTTCGTTCATGCTATGCTCGATGTATGTTTCGACCGTGCTCGAAGTATGTTTCGACCGTGCACGAGGTATCATTCGACTGTCGCTCAAGGTATTTTCCTACCGTCCTCGAGGTATGCTTCCACCGTGCACAAAGTATGTTTTGACCGTCCTTCGAGGTATGTTTCGACCGTCGCTCGAGGTATGTTTCGAGCGTGCAAGAGGTTTGTTTCGACCGTGTTTGAGATAAACTTCGTTCATGCTATGCTCGATGTATGTTTCGATCGTGCTCGAGGTATGTTTCAACCGTGCTGGAAGTATGTTCCGACCGTGCACGAGGTATGGCTCGACCGTCGCTCGAGGTATGCTTCGACCGAGTTCGAGTTAGTTTTTACCGTGCACGGTTTATGTTTCTACCGAGCTCGAGGTATGTTTCGATCGTGCTCGATGTTTATTTCAACCGTGCACGAGGTATGTTTCGACCGTGTTGGAGGTATGTTCGACCGTGATCGACGTATGATTCGACCGTGTTCTAGGTATGATTCGACTATGCACGATTTGTATTACGAATGAGCTCGAGGTATGTTTCGACCGTGCTCGCGGTATGTTCGACCGTGCACGAGGTATGTTTCGACCGTCGCTCGAGGTGTTTCGGCTGTGCTCGAGTTATGTTTCGACCGTGCTCGAAGTATGTTTTGACCCTGCACGATGTATGATTCAATTGTTGCTCAAGGTATCTTCCTACCGTGCTCGAGGTATGTTTCAACCGTGCTCGCAATATGTTCCAACCGTGCACGAGGTAGGGTTCGACCGTTGCTCGAGGTATGTTTCGACCGTTCTCGGGGAATGTTTTGACCGTGTAAGAGGTATTTTTCGACCATGCTCTAGGTATGTTTCGACCGAGCTCGAGTTAGTTTCGACCGTGCACGAGGTATGTTTCGACCGTCGCTCGAGGTATGGTTCGACCGTGCTCGGGGAATGTTTTGACCGTGTACGAGGTATGTTTCGACCGTGCTCGAGGTATGTTTCGACCGAGCTCGAGTTAGTTTTGACCGTGCACGAGCTATGTTTCGACCGAGCTCGAGGTACTTTTCGATCGTGCTCGAGGTTTATGTCAACCGTGCACGAGGTATGTTTCGACCGTCTTCGAGGTATGTTCGACCGTCTTCGAGGTATGATTTGACTGTGTTCGAGGTATGTTCCGAGCGCGTGCAAGAGGTATGTTTCGACCGTGTTTGAGATAAACTTCGTTCATGCTAAGCTCGATGTATGTTTCGATCGTGCTCGAGGTATGCTTCGACCGAGTTTGAGTTAGTTTTTACCGTGCACGGTTTATGTTTCTACCGAGCTCGAGGTATGTTTCGATCGTGCTCGATGTTTATTTCAACCGTGCACGAGGTATGTTTCGACCGTGTTCGATGTATGTTCGACCGTGTTCGACGTATGATTCGACCGTGTTCTAGGTATGATTGGACTATGCACGATTTGTGTTACGAATGAGCTCGAGGTATGTTTCGACCGTGCTCGACGTACATTTTTACCCTGCTTGAGTTATGTTCGACTGTGCACGAGGTATGTTTCAACTGTCGCTCGAGGTATTTTCCTGCCTTGCTCGAGTTATGTTTCGACCGTGCTCGAAGTATGTTTCGACCGTCCTTCGAGGTATGTTTCGACCGTCGCTCGAGGTATGTTTCGAGCGTGCAAGAGGTATGTTTCGACCGTGTTTGAGATAAACTTCGTTCATGCTATGCTCGATGTATGTTTCGATCGTGCTCGAGGTATGTTTCAACCGTGCTGGAAGTATGTTCCGACCGTGCACGAGGTATGGCTCGACCGTCGCTCGAGGTATGCTTCGACCGAGTTCGAGTAAGTTTTTACCGTGCACGGTTTATGTTTCTACCGAGCTCGAGGTATGTTTCGATCGTGCTCGATGTTTATTTCAACCGTGCACGAGGTATGTTTCGACCGTGTTCGAGGTATGTTCGACCGTGTTCGACGTATGATTCGACCGTGTTCTAGGTATGATTCGACTATGCACGATTTGTGTTACGAATGAGCTCGAGGTATGTTTCGACCGTGCTCGAGGTATGTTTTTACCCTGCTTGAGGTATGTTCGACCGTGCACGAGGTATGTTTCGACCGTCGCTCGAGATATGTTTCTGCTGTGCTCGAGTTATGTTTCGACCGTGCTCGAAGTATGTTTCGACCGTGCACGACGTATAATTCAATTGTTGCTCAAGGTATCTTCCTACCGTGCTCAAGGTATGTTTCAACCGTGCTCGAAATATGTTCCGACCGTGCACGAGGTAGTGTTCGACCGTTGCTCGAGGTATGTTTCGACCGTACTCGGGGAATGTTTTGACCGTGTAAGAGGTATTTTTCGACCCTGCTCTAGGTATGTTTCGACCGAGCTCGAGTTAGTTTCGACCGTGCACGAGGTATGTTTCGACCGTCGCTCGAGGTATGTTTCGACCGTGCTCGGGGAATAATTTGACCGTGTACGAGGTATGTTTCGACTGTGCTCGAGGTATGTTTCGACCGCGCTCGAGTTAGTTTTGACCGTGCACGAGCTATGTTTCGACCGAGCTCGAGGTACTTTTCGATCGTGCTCGAGGTTTATTTCAACCGTGCACGAGGTATGTTTCGACCGTCTTCGAGGTATGTTCGACCGTCTTCGATGTATGATTTGACCGTGTTCGAGGTACGATTCGACTGTGCACGAGTTGTGTTGAGAATGAGCTCGAGGTATGTTTCGACCCTGCTCGAGGTACATTTTTACCCTGCTTGAGTTATGTTCGACTGTGCACGAGGTATGTTTCAACTGTCGCTCGAGGTATTTTCCTGCCTTGCTCGAGTTATGTTTCGACCGTGCTCGAAGTATGTTTCGACCGTGCACGAGGTATCATTCGACTGTCGCTCAAGGTATTTTCCTACCGTGCTCGAGGTATGCTTCGACCGTGCACAAAGTATGTTTCGACCGTCCTTCGAGGTATGTTTCGACCGTCGCTCCAGGTATGTTTCGAGCGTGCAAGAGGTATGTTTCGACCGTGTTTGAGATAAACTTCGTTCATGTTATGCTCGATGTATGTTTCGATCGTGCTCGAGGTATGTTTCAACCGTGCTGGAAAAATGTTCCGACCGTGCACGAGTTCGAGTTAGTTTTTACCGTGCACGGTTTATGTTTCTACCGAGCTCGAGGATTGTTTCGATTGTGCTCGATGTTTATTTCAACCGTGCACGAGGTATGTTATGACCGTGTTTGAGGTATGTTCGACCGTGTTCGACGTATGATTCGACTATGCACGATTTGTGTTACGAATGAGCTCGAGGTATGTTTCGACCGTGCTCGAGGTATGTTTTTACCCTGCTTGAGGTATGTTCGACCGTGCACGAGGTATGTTTCGACCGTCGCTCGAGGTATGTTTCTGCTGTGCTCGAGTTATGTTTCGACCGTCCTCGAAGTATGTTTCGACCCTGCACGATGTATGATTCAATTGTTGCTCAAGGTATCTTCCTACCGTGCTCGAGGTATGTTTCAACCGTGCTCGAAATATGTTCCGACCGTGCACGAGGTAGGGTTCGACCATTGCTCGAGGTATGTTTCGACCGTACTCGGGGAATGTTTTGACCGTGTAGGAGGTATTTTTCGACCATGCTCTAGGTATGTTTCGACCGAGCTCGAGTTAGTTTCGACCGTGCACGAGGTATGTTTCGACCGTCGCTCGAGGTATGGTTCGACCGTGCTCGGGGAATGTTTTGACCGTGTACGAGGTATGTTTCGACCGTGCTCGAGGTATGTTTCGACCGAGCTCGAGTTAGTTTTGACCGTGCACGAGCTATGTTTCGACCGAGCCCGAGGTACTTTTCGATCGTGCTCGAGGTTTATTTCAACCGTGCACGAGGTATGTTTCGACCGTCTACGAGGTATGTTCGACCGTCTTCGAGGTATGATTTGACCGTGTTCGAGGTACGATTCCACTGTGCACGAGTTGTGTTGCGAATGAGCTCGAGGTATGTTTCGACCGTGCTCGAGGTACATTTTTACCCTGCTTGATTTATGTTCGACTGTGCACGAGGTATGTTTCAACTGTCGCTCGAGGTATTTTCCTGCCTTGCTCGAGTTATGTTTCGACCGTGCTCGAAGTATGTTTCGACCGTGCACGAGGTATCATTCGACTGTCGCTCAAGGTATTTTCCTACCGTGGTCGAGGTATGCTTCGACCGTGCACAAAGTATGTTTCGACCGTCCTTCGAGGTATGTTTCGACCGTCGCTCGAGGTATGTTTCGAGCGTGCAAGAGGTATGTTTCGACCGTGTTTGAGATAAACTTCGCTCATGCTATGCTCGATGTATGTTTCGATCGTGCTCGAGGTATGTTTCAACCGTGCTGGAAGTATGTTCCGACCGTGCACGAGGTATGGCTCGATCGTCGCTCGAGGTATGCTTCGACCGAGTTCGAGTTAGTTTTTACCGTGCACGGTTTATGTTTCTACCGAGCTCGAGGTATGTTTCGATCGTGCTCGATGTTTATTTCAACCGTGCACGAGGTATGTTTCGACCGTGTTCGATGTATGTTCGACCGTGTTCGACGTATGATTCGACCGTGTTCTAGGTATGATTCGACTATGCACGATTTGTGTTACGAATGAGCTCGAGGTATGTTTCGACCGTGCTCGAGGTACATTTTTACCCTGCTTGAGTTATGTTCGACTGTGCACGAGGTATGTTTCAACTGTCTCTCGAGGTATTTTCCTGCCTTGCTCGAGTTATGTTTCGACCGTGCTCGAAGTATGTTTCGACCGTGCACGAAGTATCATTCGACTGTCGCTCAAGGTATTTTCGTACCGTGCTCGAGGTATGCTTCGACCGTGCACAAAGTATGTTTCGACCGTCCTTCGAGGTATATTTCGACCGTCGCTCGAGGTATGTTTCGAGCGTGCAAGAGGTATGTTTCGACCGTGTTTGAGATAAACTTCGTTCATGCTATGCTCGATGTATGTTTCGATCGTGCTCGAGGTATGTTTCAACCCTGCTGGAAGTATGTTCCGACCGTGCACGAGGTATGGCTCGACCATCGCTCGAGGTATGCTTCGAACGAGTTCGAGTTAGTTTTTACCGTGCACGGTTTATGTTTCTACCGAGCTCGAGGTATGTTTCGATCGTGCTCGATGTTTACTTCAACCGTGCACGAGGTATGTTTCGACCGTGTTCGAGGTATGTTCGACCGTGTTCGACGTATGATTCGACCGTGTTCTAGGTATGATTCGATTATGCACGATTTGTGTTACGATTGAGCTCGAGGTATGTTTCGACCGTGCTCGAGGCATGTTTTTACCCTGCTTGAGGTATGTTCGACCGTGCACGAGGTATGTTTCGACCGTCGCTCGAGGTATGTTTCTGCTGTGCTCGAGTTATGTTTCGACCGTGCTCGAAGTATGTTTCGACCCTGCACGATGTATGATTCAATTGTTGCTCAAGGTATCTTCCTACCGTGCTCGAGGTATGTTTCAACCGTGCTCGAAATATGTTCCGACCGTGTACGAGGTAGGGTTCGACCGTTGCTCGAGGTATGTTTCGAACGTACTCGGGGAATGTTTTGACCGTGTAAGAAGTATTTTTCGACCATGCTCTAGGTATGTTTCGACCGAGCTCGAGTTAGTTTCGACCGTGCACGAAGTATGTTTCGACCGTCGCTCGAGGTATGGTTCGACCGTGCTCGGGGAATGTTTTGACCGTGTACGAGGTATGTTTCGACCGTGCTCGAGGTATGTTTCGACCGAGCTCGAGTTAGTTTTGACCGTGCACGAGCTATGTTTCGACCGAGCTCGAGGTACTTTTCGATCGTGCTCGAGGTTTATTTCAACCGTGCACGAGGTATGTTTCGACCGTCTTCGAGGTATGTTCGACCGTCTTCGAGGTATGATTTGACCGTGTTTGAGGTACGATTCGACTGTGCACGAGTTGTGTTGCGAATGAGCTCGAGGTATGTTTCGACCGTGCTCGAGGTACACTTTTACCCTGCTTGAGTTATGTTCGACTGTGCACGAGGTATGTTTCAACTGTCGCTCGAGGTATTTTCCTACCGTGCTCGAGGTATGCTTCGACCGTGCACAAAGTATGTTTCGACCGTCCTTCGAGGTATGTTTCGACCGTCGCTCGAGGTATGTTTCGAGCGTGCAAGAGGTATGTTTCGACCGTGTTTGAGATAAACTTCGTTCATGCTATGCTCGATGTATGTTTCGATCGTGCTCGAGGTATGTTTCAACCGTGCTGGAAGTATGTTCCGACCGTGCACGAGGTATGGCTCGACCGTCGCTCGAGGTATGCTTCGACCGAGTTCGAGTTAGTTTTTACCGTGCACGGTTTATGTTTCTACCGAGCTCGAGGTATGTTTCGATCGTGCTCGATGTTTATTTCAACCGTGCACGAGGTATGTTTCGACCGTGTTCGAGGTATGTTCGACCGTGTTCGACGTATGATTCGACCGTGTTCTAGGTGTGATTCGACTATGCACGATTTGTGTTACGAATGAGCTCGACGTATGTTTCGACCGTGCTCGAGGTATGTTTTAACCCTGCTTGAGGTATGTTCGACCGTGCACGAGGTATGTTTCGACCGTCGCTCGAGGTATGTTTCTGCTGTGCTCGAGTTGGGTTTCGACCGTGCTCGAAGTATGTTTCGACCCTGCACGATGTATGATTCAATTGTTGCTCAAAGTATCTTCCTACCGTGCTCGAGGTATGTTTCAACCGTGCTCGAAATATGTTCCGACCGTGCACGAGGTAGGGTTCGACCGTTGCTCGAGGTATGTTTCGACCGTACTCGGGGAATGTTTTGACCGTGTAAGAGGTATTTTTCGACCATGCTCTGGGTATGTTTCGACCGAGCTCGAGTTAGTTTCGACCGTGCACGAGGTATGTTTCGACCGTCGCTCGAGGTATGTTTCGACCGTGCTCGGGGAATGTTTTGACCGTGTACGAGGTATGTTTCGACCGTGCTCGAGGTATGTTTCGACCGAGCTCGAGTTAGTTTTGACCGTGCACGAGCTATGTTTCGACCGAGCTCGAGGTACTTTTCGATCGTGCTCGAGGTTTATTTCAACCGTGCACGAGGTATGTTTCGACCGTCTTCGAGGTATGTTCGACCGTCTTCGAGGTATGATTTGACCGTGTTCGAGGTACGATTCGACTGTGCACGAGTTGTGTTGCGAATGAGCTCGAGGTATGTTTCGACCGTGCTCGAGGTACATTTTTACCCTGCTTGAGTTATGTTCGACTGTGCACGAGGTATGTTTCAACTGTCGCTCGAGGTATTTTCCTGCCTTGCTCGAGTTATGTTTCGACCGTGCTCTAGGTACTTTTCGATCGTGCTCGAGGTTTATTTCAACCGTGCACGAGGTATGTTTCGACCGTCTTCGAGGTATGTTCGACCGTCTTCGAGGTATGATTTGACCGTGTTCGAGGTACGATTCGACTGTGCACGAGTTGTGTTGCGAATGAGCTGGAGGTATGTTTCGACCGTGCTCTAGGTAGATTTTTACCCTGCTTGAGTTATGTTCGACTGTGCACGAGGTATGTTTCAACTGTCGCTCGAGGTATTTTTCTACCGTGCTCGAGGTATGCTTCGACCGTTCACAAACTATGTTTCGACCGTCCTTCGAGGTATGTTTCGACCGTGTTTGAGGTATGTTTCGACCGTGCTTGAGGTATGTTTCAACCTTAATTGAGAAAAACTTCGACCAAGCTCGATTTTTATTTCGATCGTGCTCGAAGTATGTTTTAACCGTGCTCGAAATATTTTCCGACCGTGTAGGGTTCGACCGTTGATCGAGGTATGTTTCGACCGTACTCAAAGAATGTTTTGACCGTGTAAGAGGTATTTTTCGACCATGCTCTAGTTATATTTCGACCACCGCTCGAGGTAAGTTTCGGCTGTGCTCCAGGTATGATTCAACCGTGCTCAAAGTATATTTCGACGGTGCACGAAACAAGTTTTGACCGTGGTATGCTCAGGGTATGTTTCGACCGTGCTCGAAATATGTTTCGACCGTTCTGGAGGAGTTTTCGACCGTGCTCGAGATGTGTTTCTACCGTGCTCAAGATATGCTTCGATCGTCCACGAATTATGTTTCGACCATCGCTCGAGGTAAGTTTCGACCGTGCTCGAAGTTTGATTCAACCGTGCTCAGAGTATGTTTCGACGGTGCACGAAACAAGTTTTGACCGTGCTATGCTCAGGGTATGTTTCGACCGTGCTCGAAATATGTTTCGTCAGTGCTCGAGGAAGTTTTCGACCGTGCTCGAGATGTGTTTGTTTCAACCGTGCTTGAGGTTGCTTTCGACCGTCCTTCGAGTATATTTCGACCACCGCTCAAGGTATGTTTCTACCGTGCTCAAGATATGCTTCGATCGTGCAAGAAGTATGATTCGACCATCGCTCGAGGTAAGTTTCGACCGTGCTCGAGGTATGATTCAACCGTGCTCAAAGTATGTTTCGACGCTGCACGAAATAAAATTTGACCGTGGTATGCTCAGGGTATGTTTCGACTGTGCTCGAAAAATGGCTCGACTGTGCTGGAGGAAGGTTTCGACCGTGCTCGAGAAATGCTTCGATCGTGCAAGAAGTATGATTCGACCGTCGCTCGAGGTAAGTTTCGACCGTGCTCGAGGTATGATTCAACCGTGCTCAAAGTATGTTTCGACGGTGCACGAAATAAAATTTGATCGTGGTATGCTCAGGGTATGTTTCGACAGTGCTCGAAAAATGTTTCGACCGTGCTGGAGGAAGGTTTCGACCGTGCTCGAGATGTGTTTCTACCGTGCTCAAGAAAAGCTTCGACCGTGCAAGAAGTATGTTTCGACCGTCGCTAGAGGTAAGTTTCGTCTGTGCTCGAGGTATGATTCAACCGTGCTCAAAGTTTATTTCGACGGTGCACGAGTCGAAACAAACGAGTGAAGTTTTGACCGTGCTGTTCTCGGGGTAGGTTTCAACGTGCTCGAAATATGTTTCGACCCTCCTCGAGGAAAATTTCGACCATGCTCGAGGTGAGCTTTAACCTTGCTCGAGGTATGTTTAAACCGTGCTTGAGCTATGCTTCGACCATGCTCGAGGTATGTTTTCGACCGTGCTCGAGGTATGCTTTAACCGTGCTCGAGGTATGTTTAAACCTTGTTTGAGCTATGTTTCGACCCTGCACGTGGTTTGATTCAACTGTCGCACGAGGTATGTTTCTAGCGTGCTTGAGGTACGCTTCGACCATGCACGAAGTATGTTTCGATTGTCGCTCGAGGTATGATTCAACTGTCGCTCAAGTTATGTTCCCACCGTGCTCGAGGTATGCTTCGACCGTGCAGGAGGTAGGGCTCGACCATCGCTCGAGGTATGTTTCGACCGTGCTCGGGGAATGTTTTGACCGTGTAAGGTTTAGTTTCGACTGAGCTCGAGTTAGTTACGACCGTGCATGAGGTATGTTTCGACCGAGTTCGAGGTATGTTTCAACTGACTTCAGGTATGTTTTGAGGATGCACGAGGTATATTTCGACCACCGCTCAAGGTATGTTTCTACCGTGCTCAGGATATGATTCAACCGTGCTCAAAGTATGTTTCGACGGTGCACGAAACAAGTTTTGACCGTGGTATGCTCAGGGTATGCTTCGACCGTGCACGAAATATGTTTCGACCGTGCTGGAGGAGGTTTCGACCGTGCTCGAGATGTGTTTCTACCGTGCTCAAGATATGCTTCGATCGTGCATGAAGTATATTTCGACCGTGCTCGAAGTTTGATTCAACCGTGCTCAAAGTATGTTTCGACGGTGCACGAAACAAGTTTTGACCGTGCTATGCTCAGGGTATGTTTCGATCGTGCTCGAAATATGTTTCGACAGTGCTCGAGGAAGGTTTCGACCGTGCTCGAGATGTGTTTGTTTCAACCGTGCTTGAGGTTGCTTTCGACCGTCCTTCGAATATATTTCGACAACCGCTCAAGGTATGTTTCTACCGTGCTCAAGATATGCTTCGATCGTGCACGAAGTATGTTTCGACCGTCGCTAGAGGTAAGTTTCGTCTGTGCTCGAGGTATGATTCAACCGTGCTCAAAGTATGTTTCGATGGTGCACAAGTCGAAACAAACGAGTGAAGTTTTGACCGTGCTGTTCTCGGGGTAGGTTTCGACGTGCTCGAAGTATGTTTCGACCGTCGCTCGAGGTAAGTTTTGACCGTGCTCGAGGTATGATTCAACCGTGCTCAGAATATGTTTCGACGGTGCACGAAATAAAATTTGATCGTGGTATGCTCAGGGTATTATTCGACCATGCTCGAAAAATGTTTCGACCGTGCTGGAGGAAGGTTTTGACCGTGCTCGAGATGTGTTTCTACCGTGCTCAAGAAATGCTTCGATCGTGCACGAAGTATGTTTCGACCGTCGCTAGAGGTAAGTTTCGTCTATGCTCGAGGTATGATTCAACCGTGCTCGAAGTATGTTTCGACGGTGCACGAGTCGAAACAAACGAGTGAAGTTTTGACCGTGCTGTTCTCGGGGTAGGTTTCGACGTGCTCGAGGAAAATTTCGACCATGCTCGAGGTGAGCTTTAACCGTGCTCGAGGTATGTTTAAACCGTGCTTGAGCTATGCTTCGAACCTGCACGTAGTTTGATTCAACTGTCGCACGAGGTATGTTTCTAGCGTGCTCGAGGTATGCTTCGACTATGCACGAAGTATGTTTCGAACGTCGCTCGAGGTATGTTTCGACCGTGCTCGAAGTACGTTTCGACCCTGCACGAGGTATGATTCAACTGTCGCTCAAGGTTTGTTCCTTCCGTGCTCGAGGTATGCTTCGATCGTGCACGAAATATGTTTCGACCGTCGCTTGAGGTATGTTTCGACCGTGTTTAAGGTATGTTTCAACCGTGCTCGAGCTATGTTTCGACCATGGTCGAGGTATGTTTTCGACCGTGCTCGAGGTATGCTTTAACCGTGCTCGAGGTATGTTTAAACCTTGTTTGAGCTATGTTTCGACCCTGCACGTGGTTTGATTCATTTTTCGCACGAGGTATGTTTCTAGCGTGCTCGAGGTACGCTTCGACCATGCACGAAGTATGTTTCGATTGTCGCTCGAGGTATGTTTCGACCGTGCTCGAAGTATGTTTCGACCCTGCACGAGGTATGATTCAACTGTCGCTCAAGTTATGTTCCCACCGTGCTCGAGGTATGCTTCGACCGTGCAGGAGGTAGGTTTCGACAGTCGCTCGAGGTAAGTTTCGACCGTGCTCGATGTATGATTCAACCGTGCTCGGGGAATGTTTTGACCGTGTAAGGTTTAGTTTCGACTGAGCTCGAGTTAGTTTCGACCGTGCATGAGGTATGTTGCGACCGAGTTTGAGGTATGTTTCAACTGACTTCAGGTATGTTTTGAGGATGCACGAGGTATATTTCGACCACCGCTCAAGGTATGATTCTACCGTGCTCAGGATATGCTTCGACCGTGCACGAAGTATGTTTCGACCGTCGCTCGAGATAAGTTTCGACCGTGCTCGAGGTATGATTCAACCGTGCTCATATTATGTTTCCACGGTGCACGAAATAAGTTTTGACCGTGGTATGCTCAGGGTTTGTTCCGAACGTGCTCAAAAAATGTTTCGACCCTGCTGGAGGAAGGTTTCGACCGTGCTCGAGATGTGTTTGTTTCAACCGTGCTTGAGGTTGCTTTCGACCGTCCTTCGAGTATATTTCGACCACCGCTCAAGGTATGTTTCTACCGTGCTCAAGATGTGCTTCGATCGTGCGCGAAGTGTGTTTCGACAGTCGCTCGAGGTAAGTTTCGACCGTGCTCGATGTATGATTCAACCGTGCTCGGGGAATGTTTTGACCGTGTAAGGTTAAGTTTCGACCGAGCTCGAGTTAGTTTCGACCGTGCATGAGGTATGTTTCGACCGAGTTCGAGGTATTTTTCAACTGACTTCAGGTATGTTTTGACGATGCACGAGGTATATTTCGACCACCGCTCAAGGTATGTTTCTACCGTGCTCAAGATATGCTTCGACCGTGCACGAAGTATGTTTCGACCGTCGCTCGAGGTAGTTTCGACCGTGCTCGAGGTATGATTCAACCGTGCTCAAAGTATGTTTCGACGGTGCACGAAATAAGTTTTGACCGAGGTATGCTCAGGGTATGTTTCGAACGTGCTCGAAAAATGTTTCGACTATGCTGGAGGAAGGTTTCGACCGTGCTCGAGATGTGTTTGTTTCAACCGTGCTTGAGGTTGCTTTCGACCGTCCTTCGAGTATATTTCGACCACCGCTCAAGGTATGTTTCTACCGTGCTCAAGATATGCTTCGATCGTGCACGAAGTATGTTTCGACCGTCGCTCGAGTTAAGTTTCGACCGTGCTCGAGGTATGATTCAACCGTGCTCAAAGTATGCTTCGACCGTGCACGAAGTATGTTTCAAACGTCGCTCGAGGTAAGTTTCGACCGTGCTCGACGTATGATTCAACCGGGCTCAAAGTATGTTTCGACGGTGCACGAATTAAGTTATGACCGTGGTATGCTCAGGATATGTTTCGACCGTGCTCAAAAAATGTTTCGACGGTGCTCGAGGAAGGTTTCGACCGTGCTCGAGATGTGTTTGTTTCAACCGTGCTTGAGGTTGCTTTCGACCGTCCTTCGAGTATATTTCGACCACCGCTCAAGGTATGTTTCTACCGTGCTCAAGATATGCTTCGATCGTGCACGAAGTATGTTTCGACCGTCGCTCGAGTTAAGTTTCGACCGTGCTCGAGGTATGATTCAAGCGTGCTCAAAGTATGTTTCGACGGTGTACGAAATAAGTTTTGGCCATGGTATGCTCAGGGCATGTTTCGATCGTGCTCGAAAAATGTTTCGACCGTGCTGGAAGAGGGTTTCGACCGTGCTCGAGATGTGTTTCTACCGTGCTCAAGAAATGCTTTGATCGTGCACGAAGTATGTTTCGACCGTCGCTAGAGATAAGTTTCGACTGTGCTCCAGGTATGAGTCAACGGTGCTCAAAGAATGTTTCGACGGTGCTCGAGTCGAAACAAACGAGTGAAGTTTTGACCGTGCTGTTCTCGGGGTATGTTTCGACGTGCTCGAAATATGTTTCGACCGTCCTCGAGGAAAGTTTCGACCATGCTCGAGGTATGTTTTTGACTGTGCTCGAGGTGAGCTTTAACCGTGCTCGAGGTATGTTTAAACCGTGCTTGAGCTATGCTTCGAACCTGCACGTGGTTTGATTGAACTGTCGCACGAGGTATGTTTCTAGCGTGCTCGAGGTGTGCTTCGACCTTGTAAGAAGTATGTTTCGATCGTCGCTCGAGGTATGTTTCGACCGTGCTCGAAGTAAGTTTCGACCCTGCACGAGGTTTGATTCAATTGTCGCTCAAGGTATGTTCCTACCGTGCTCGAGGTATGCTTCGACCGTGCACGAACTATGTTTCAACCGTCGCTCGAGGTATGTTTCGACCGTGTTTGAGGTATGTTTCGACCGTCGCTTGAGGTATGTTTCTGCCGTGCTCGAGGTATGTTTCGACCGTGCTCGAGGTATGCTTTAACCGTGCTCGAGTTATTTTTAAACCTTGTTTGAGCTATGTTTCGACCCTGCACGTGGTTTGATTCAACTGTCGCATGAGGTATGTTTCTAGCGTGCTCGAGGTATGCTTCGACCATACACGTAGTATGTTTCGACAGTGTTCGAGGAAGGTTTCGACCGTGCTCGAGATGTGTTTGTTTCAACCGTGCTTGAGGTTGCTTTCGACCGTCCTTCGAGTTTATTTCGACCACCGCTCAAGGTATGTTTCTACCGTGCTCAAGATATGCTTCGATCGTGCACGAAGTATATTTCGACCGTCGCTCGAGTTAAGTTTCGACCGTGCTCGAGGTATGATTCAACCGTGCTCAAAGTATGTTTCGACGGTGCACGAAATAAGTTTTGGCCGTGGTATGCTCAGGGCATGTTTCGATCGTGCTCGAAAAAGGTTTCGACTGTGCTGGAAGAGGGTTTCGACCGTGCTCGAGATGTGTTTCTACCGTGCTCAAGAAATGCTTCGATCGTGCACGAAGTATGTTTCGACCGTCGCTAGAGATAAGTTTCGACTGTGCTCCAGGTATGATTCAACGGTGCTCAAAGAATGTTTCGACGGTGCACGAGTCGAAACAAACGAGTGAAGTTTTGACCGTGCTGTACTCGGGGTAGGTTTCGACGTGCTCGAATATGTTTCGACCGTCCTCGAGGAAAGTTTCGACCATGCTCCAGGTATGTTTTCGACTGTGCTCGAGGTGAGCTTTAACCGTGCTCGAGGTATGTTTAAACCGTGCTTGAGCTATGCTTCGAACCTGCACGTGGTTTGATTGAACTGTCGCACGAGGTATGTTTCTAGCGTGCTCGAGGTGTGCTTCGACCTTGCAAGAAGTATGTTTCGATCGTCGCTCGAGGTATGTTTCGACCGTGCTCGAAGTAAGTTTCGACCCTGCACGAGGTTTGATTCAATTGTCGCTCAAGGTATGTTTCTACCGTGCTCGAGGTATGCTTCGACCGTGCACGAAGTATGTTTCAACCGTCGCTCGAGGTATGTTTCGACCGTGTTTGAGGTATGTTTCGACCGTCGCTTGAGGTATGTTTCTGCCGTGCTCGAGGTATGTTTCGACCGTGCTCGAGGTATGCTTTAACCGTGCTCGAGTTATTTTTAAACCTTGTTTGAGCTATGTTTCGACCCTGCACGTGGTTTGATTCAACTGTCGCATGAGGTATGTTTCTAGCGTGCTCGAGGTATGCTTCGACCATACACGTAGTATGTTTCGACAGTGTTCGAGGAAGGTTTCGACCGTGCTCGAGATGTGTTTGTTTCAACCGTGCTTGAGGTTGCTTTCGACCGTCCTTCGAGTTTATTTCGACCACCGCTCAAGGTATGTTTCTACCGTGCTCAAGATATGCTTCGATCGTGCACGAAGTATGTTTCGACCGTCGCTCGAGTTAAGTTGCGACCGTGCTCGAGGTATGATTCAACCGTGCTCAAAGTATGTTTCGACGGTGCACGAAATAAGTTTTGGCCGTGGTATGCTCAGGGCATGTTTCGATCGTGCTCGAAAAAGGTTTCGACCGTGCTGGAAGAGGGTTTCGACCGTGCTCGAGATGTGTTTCTACCGTGCTCAAGAAATGCTTCGATCGTGCACGAAGTATGTTTCGACCGTCGCTAGAGATAAGTTTCGACTGTGCTCCAGGTATGATTCAACGGTGCTCAAAGAATGTTTCGACGGTGCACGAGTCGAAACAAACGAGTGAAGTTTTGACCGTGCTGTACTCGGGGTAGGTTTCGACGTGCTCGAATATGTTTCGACCGTCCTCGAGGAAAGTTTCGACCATGCTCCAGGTATGTTTTCGACCGTGCTCGAGGTGAGCTTTAACCGTGCTCGAGGTATGTTTAAACCTTGTTTGAGCTATGTTTCGACCCTGCACGTGGTTTGATTCAACTGTCACACGAGGTATGTGTCTAGCGTGCTCGAGGTTTGCTTCGACCATACACGAAGTATGTTTCGATCGTCGCTCGAGGTTTGCTTCGATCGTGCTCGAAGTATGTTTCGACACTGCACGAGGGGTGATTCAACTTTCGCTCAAGGTATGTTCCTACCGTGCTCCAGGTATACTTCGACCGTGCACGAAGTATGTTTCGACCGTCGCTCGAGGTATGTTTCGACCTGCTTGAGGTATGTTTCGACCGTCGCTCGAGGTATGTTTCTGCCGTGCTCGAGGTATGTTTCGACCGTGCTCGAGGTATGCTTTAACCGTGCTCGAGGTATGTTGAAACCGTGCTTGAGCTATGCTTCGAAGCTGCACGTGGTTTGATTCAACTGTCGCACGAGGTATGTTGTTAGCATGCTCGAGGTATGCTTCGACCTTGCACGAAGTATGTTTCGATCGTCGCTCGAGGCATGTTTCGACCGTGCTCGAAGTATGTTTCGACCATGCACGAGGTTTGATTCAATTGTCGCTCAAGGTATGTTCCTACCGTGCTCGAGGTATGCTTCGACCGTGCACGAAGTATGTTTCAACCGTCGCTCGAGGTATGTTTCGACCGTGTTTGAGGTACGTTTCGACCGTCGCTCGAGTTATGTTTCTGCCGTGCTCGAGGTATGTTTCGACCGTGCTCGATGTATGCTTTAACCGTGCTCGAGTTATTTTTAAACCTTGTTTGAGCTATGTTTCGACCCTGCACGTGTTTTGATTCAACTGTCGCACGAGTTATGTTTCTAGCGTGCTCGAGGTATACTTCGACCATACACGAAGTATGTTTCGATCGTCGCTCGAGGTATGTTTCGACCGTGCTCGAAGTATGTTTCGACACTGCACGAGGGGTGATTCAACTTTCGCTCAAAGTATGTTCCTACCGTGCTCCAGGTATGATTCGACCGTGCACGAAGTATGTTTTGACTGTCGCTCGAGGTATGTTTCGCCGTGCTTGAGGTATGTTTCGACCTTGTTTGAGAAAAACTTCGACCATGCTCGATGTATGTTTCGATCGTGCTCGAGGTATGTTTCAACCGTGCTCGAAATATGTTCCGACAGTGCACGAGGTAGGGTTCGACCGTCGCTTGAGGTATATTTCGACCGTGCTGAGGGATTGTTTTGACCGTGTAAGGTTAAATTTCGACCGAGCTCGAGTTAATTTTGACCGTGCATGAGGTATGTTTCGACCGGATTCGAGGTATGTTTCAACTGACTTCAGGTATGACAATACACGAGGTATATTTCGACCACCGCTCAAGGTAGGTTTCTACCGTGCTCAAGATATGCTTCGACCGTGCACGAAGTATGTTTCGAACGTCGCTCGAGGAAGGTTTCAACCGTGCTTGAGATGTGTTTCAACCGTGCTTGAGGTTGCTTTCGACTTCCTTCGAGTATATTTGACCAACGCTCAAGGTATGTTTCTACCGTGCGCAAAATATGCTTTGACCGCGCACGAAGTATTTTTGGACCGTGCATGAGGTATGTTTCGACCGAGTTCGAGGTATGTTTCAACTGACTTCAGGTATGTTTTGACGATGCAAGAGGTATATTTTGACCACCGCTCAAGGTATTTTTCTACCGTGCGCAAGATATGCTTTGACCGTGCACGAAGTATTTTTGGACCGTGCATGAGGTATGTTTCGACCGAGTTCGAGGTATGTTTCAAGTGACTTCAGGTATGTTTTGACGATGCACGAAGTATATTTCGACCGTCGCTCGAGGTATGTTTCGACCGTGCTCGAGCTATGATTCAACCGTGCTTAAAGTATGTTTCGACGGTGCACGAGTCAAGTTTTGACCGTGCTCTGCTCGGGGTATGTTTCGACCGTGCTCGAAGTATGTTTCGACGGTGTTCGAGAAAGTTTTCGACCATGCTCGAGGTATGTTTTCGACCGTGCTCGAGGTGAGCTTTAACCGTACTCGAGGTATGTTTAAACCGTGCTTGAGCTATGTTTCGAACCTGCACGAGGTATGTTTCGACCGTTCCGATGTATGTTTTGACCGTTTTCGAGGTATGTTTCGACCATGCACGAGGTATGTCTCGACCGTCGCTCGAGGTTTATTTCTGCCGTGCTCGAGGTATGTTCCGACAGTGCACGAGGTAGGGTTCGACCGTCGCTTGAGGTATATTTCGACCGTGCTGAGGGATTGTTTTGACCGTGTAAGGTTAAGTTTCGACCGAGCTCGAGTTAGTTTCGACCGTGCATGAGGTATGTTTCGACCGGGTTCGAGGTATGTTTCAACTGACTTCAGGTATGACAATACACGAGGTATATTTCGACCACCGCTCAAGGTATGTTTCTACCGTGCTCAAGATATGCTTCGACCGTGCACGAAGTATGTTTCGACCGTCGCTCGAGGAAGGTTTCAACCGTGCTTGAGATGTGTTTCAACCGTGCTTGAGGTTGCTTTCGACTTCCTTCGAGTATATTTGACCAACGCTCACGGTATGTTTCTACCGTGCGCAAGATATGCTTTGACCGTGCACGAAGTATTTTTGGACCGTGCATGAGGTATGTTTCGACCGAGTTCGAGGTATGTTTCAACTGACTTCAGGTATGTTTTGACGATGCAAGAGGTATATTTCGACCACCGCTCAAGGTATTTTTCTACCGTGCGCAAGATATGCTTTGACCGTGCACGAAGTATTTTTGGACCGTGCATGAGGTATGTTTCGACCGAGTTCGAGGTATGTTTCAAGTGACTTCAGGTATGTTTTGACGATGCACGAGGTATATTTCGACCACAGCTCAAGGTATGTTTCTACCGTGCTCAAGATATGCTTTGACCGTGCACGAGGTATGTCTCGACCGTCGCTCGAGGTTTATTTCTGCCGTGCTCGAGGTATGTTCCGACAGTGCACGAGGTAGGGTTCGACCGTCGCTTGAGGTATATTTCGACCGTGCTGAGGGATTGTTTTGACCGTGTAAGGTTAAGTTTCGACCGAGCTCGAGTTAGTTTCGACCGTGCATGAGGTATGTTTCGACCGGGTTCGAGGTATGTTTCAACTGACTTCAGGTATGACAATACACGAGGTATATTTCGACCACCGCTCAAGGTATGTTTCTACCGTGCTCAAGATATGCTTCGACCGTGCACGAAGTATGTTTCGACCGTCGCTCGAGGAAGGTTTCAACCGTGCTTGAGATGTGTTTCAACCGTGCTTGAGGTTGCTTTCGACTTCCTTCGAGTATATTTGACCAACGCTCACGGTATGTTTCTACCGTGCGCAAGATATGCTTTGACCGTGCACGAAGTATTTTTGGACCGTGCATGAGGTATGTTTCGACCGAGTTCGAGGTATGTTTCAACTGACTTCAGGTATGTTTTGACGATGCAAGAGGTATATTTCGACCACCGCTCAAGGTATTTTTCTACCGTGCGCAAGATATGCTTTGACCGTGCACGAAGTATTTTTGGACCGTGCATGAGGTATGTTTCGACCGAGTTCGAGGTATGTTTCAAGTGACTTCAGGTATGTTTTGACGATGCACGAGGTATATTTCGACCACAGCTCAAGGTATGTTTCTACCGTGCTCAAGATATGCTTTGACCGTGCACGAGGTATGTCTCGACCGTCGCTCGAGGTTTATTTCTGCCGTGCTCGAGGTATGTTCCGACAGTGCACGAGGTAGGGTTCGACCGTCGCTTGAGGTATATTTCGACCGTGCTGAGGGATTGTTTTGACCGTGTAAGGTTAAGTTTCGACCGAGCTCGAGTTAGTTTCGACCGTGCATGAGGTATGTTTCGACCGGGTTCGAGGTATGTTTCAACTGACTTCAGGTATGACAATACACGAGGTATATTTCGACCACCGCTCAAGGTATGTTTCTACCGTGCTCAAGATATGCTTCGACCGTGCACGAAGTATGTTTCGACCGTCGCTCGAGGAAGGTTTCAACCGTGCTTGAGATGTGTTTCAACCGTGCTTGAGGTTGCTTTCGACTTCCTTCGAGTATATTTGACCAACGCTCACGGTATGTTTCTACCGTGCGCAAGATATGCTTTGACCGTGCACGAAGTATTTTTGGACCGTGCATGAGGTATGTTTCGACCGAGTTCGAGGTATGTTTCAACTGACTTCAGGTATGTTTTGACGATGCAAGAGGTATATTTCGACCACCGCTCAAGGTATTTTTCTACCGTGCGCAAGATATGCTTTGACCGTGCACGAAGTATTTTTGGACCGTGCATGAGGTATGTTTCGACCGAGTTCGAGGTATGTTTCAAGTGACTTCAGGTATGTTTTGACGATGCACGAGGTATATTTCGACCACAGCTCAAGGTATGTTTCTACCGTGCTCAAGATATGCTTTGACCGTGCACGAAGTATATTTCGACCGTCGCTCGAGGTATGTTTCGACCGTGCTCGAGCTATGATTCAACCGTGCTTAAAGTATGTTTCGACGGTGCACGAGTCAAGTTTTGACCGTGCTCTGCTCGGGGTATGTTTCGACCGTGCTCGAAGTATGTTTCGACGGTGTTCGAGAAAGTTTTCGACCATGCTCGAGGTATGTTTTCGACCGTGCTCGAGGTGAGCTTTAACCGTACTCGAGGTATGTTTAAACCGTGCTTGAGCTATGTTTCGAACCTGCACGAGGTATGTTTCGACCGTTCCGATGTATGTTTTGACCGTTTTCGAGGTATGTTTCGACCATGCACGAGGTATGTCTCGACCGTCGCTCGAGGTTTATTTCTGCCGTGCTCGAGGTATGTTTCTACCGTGCTCGAGTTATGTTGCAACCATGCTCGAGGTATGCTTTCGACCGTGCTTGAGGTATGCTCTAACCGTACTGGAGATATGTTTAGATCTAGATTGAGCTATTTTTTGACCCTGCACGAGTTATGATTCAACTGTCGCACGAGGTATGTTTCTACCGTGCTCAAGATATGCTTCGACCGTGCACGAAGTATGTTTCGACCGTCGCTCGAGGAAGGTTTCAACCGTGCTTGAGATGTGTTTCAACCGTGCTTGAGGTTGCTTTCGACTTCCTTCGAGTATATTTGACCACCGGTCAAGGTATGTTTCTACCGAGTTCGAGGTATTTTTCAACTGACTTCAGGTATGTTTTGACGATGCACGAGGTATAGTTCGACCACCGCTCAAGGTATTTTTCTACCGTGCTCAAGATATGCTTTGATCGTGCACGAAGTATGTTTCGACCGTGCATGAGGTATGTTTCGACCGAGTTCGAGGTATGTTTCAACTGACTTCAGGTATGTTTTGACGATGCACGAGGTATATTTCGACCACCGCTCAAGGTATGTTTCTACCGTGCTCAAGATATGCTTTGACCGTGCACGAAGTAAGTTTCGACCGTCGCTCGAGGTATGTTTCGACCGTGCTCGAGCTATGATTCAACCGTGCTTACAGTATGTTTCGACGGTGCACGAGTCAATTTTTGACAGTGCTGTGCTCGGGGTATGTTTGGACCGTGCTCGAAGTATGTTTCGACCGTGTTCGAGGAAGGTTTCGACCATGCTCGAGGTATGTTTTCGACCGTGCTCGAGGTGAGCTTTAACCGTACTCGAAGTATGTTTAAACCGTGCTTCAGCTATGTTTCGAACCTGCACGAGGTATGTTTCGACCGTGCTCGAGCTATGATTCAACCGTGCTTACAGTATGTTTCGACGGTGCACGAGTCAATTTTTGACAGTGCTGTGCTCGGGGTATGTTTGGACCGTGCTCGAAGTATGTTTTGACCGTGTTCGAGGTATGTTTCGACCATGCAAGAGGTATGTTTCGACCGTCGCTCGAGGTTTGTTTCTGCCGTGCTCGAGGTATGTTTCGACCGTGCTCGAGTTATGTTGCAACCATGCTCGAGGTATGTTTTCGACCGTGCTTGAGGTATGCTCTAACCGTACTCGAGATATGTTTAGACCTTGATTGAGCTATTTTTCGACCCTGCACAAGGTATGATTCAACTGTTGCACGAGGTATGTTTCTACCGTGCTCGAGGTATGCTTCGACCATGCACCAAGTATGTTTCGAACCTGCACGAGGTATGTTTCGACCGTGTTCGAGTATGTTTCGACCATGCACGAGGTATGTTTCGACCGTCGCTCGAGCTATGTTTCTGCCGTGCTCGAGACATGTTTCGACGGTGCTCGAGTTATGTTGCATTCATGCTCAAGGTATGTTTTCGACCGTGCTCGAGGTATGCTTTATCCGTACTCGAGATATGTTTAGACCTTGATTGAGCTATTTTTCGACCCTGCACGTGTTATGATTCAACTGTCGCACGAGGCATGTTTCTACCGTGCTCGAGGTATGCTTCGACCATGCACCAAGTATGTTTCGAACCTGCACGAAGGTAGGTAACGACCGTGTTCGAGTATGTTTCGACCATGCACGAGGTATGTTTCGACCGTCGCTTGAGCTATGTTTCTGCCGTGCTCGAGACATGTTTCGACCGTCGCTCGAGCTATGTTTCTGCCGTGCTCGAGACATGTTTCGACCGTGCTCGAGTTATGTTGCATTCATGCTCAAGGTATGTTTTCGACCGTGCTCGAGGTATGCTTTATCCGTACTCGAGATTTGTTTAGACCTTGATTGAGCTATTTTTCGACCCTGCACGTGTTATGATTCAACTGTCGCACGAGGCATGTATCTACCGTGCTCGAGGTATGCTTCGACCATGCACCAAGTATGTTTCGAACCTGCACGAGGTATATTTCGACCGTGTTCGAGTATGTTTCGACCATGCACGAGGTATGTTTCGACCGTCGCTTGAGCTATGTTTCTGCCGTGCTCGAGACATGTTTCGACCGTCGCTCGAGCTATGTTTCTGCCGTGCTCGAGACATGTTTCGACCGTGCTCGAGTTATGTTGCATTCATGCTCAAGGTATGTTTTCGACCGTGCTCGAGGTATGCTTTATCCGTACTCGAGATATGTTTAGACCTTGATTGAGCTATTTTTCGACCCTGCACGTGTTATGATTCAACTGTTGCACGAGGTATCTTTCTACCGTGCTCGAGGTATGCTTCGACCATGCACCAAGTATGTTTCGAACCTGCACGAGGTATGTTTCGACCGTGTTCGAGTATGTTTCGACCATGCACGAGGTATGTTTCGACCGTCGCTCGAGCTATGTTTCTGCCGTGCTCGAGACATGTTTCGACCGTGCTCGAGTTATGTTGCATTCATGCTCAAGGTATGTTTTCGACCGTGCTCGAGGTATGCTTTATCCGTACTCGAGATATGTTTAGACCTTGATTGAGCTATTTTTCGACCCTGCACGTGTTATGATTCAACTGTCGCACGAGGCATGTTTCTACCGTGCTCTAGGTATGCTTCGACCATGCGCGAAGTATGTTTCGACCGTCGCTCCAGGTATTTTTCGACCGTGCTCGAGTTTTGTTTCGACCGTGCTCGAGGTATGTTCCAACCGTGCTCGAAGTATGTTCCGACCGTGCACGAGTTATGGATTGACCGCCGCTCGAGGTATGTTTTGACCGTGTACGATGTATATTTCGACCGTGCTCGATGTATGTTTCAACCAAGCATAAGACAGTTTCGAACGTGGTTGAGATATACTTCGACCATGCTCGATGTATGTTTCGATCGTGCTCGAGGTATGTTTCAATCGTGCTTCAGGTGTGTTTCGAGCGTGCACGAGGTATGTTTCGACCGACACTCGAGGTATGTTTCGACGTGCTCAACTGTGTTTCTACCGTGCTCGAGGTATGCTTCGACCATGCACCAAGTATGTTTCGAACCTGCACGAGGTATGTTTCGACCGTGTTCGAGTATGTTTCGACCATGCACGAGGTATGTTTCGACCGTCGCTTGAGCTATGTTTCTGCCGTGCTCGAGACATGTTTCGACCGTCGCTCGAGCTATGTTTCTGCCGTGCTCGAGACATGTTTCGACCGTGCTCGAGTTATGTTGCATTCATGCTCAAGGTATGTTTTCGACCGCGCTCGAGGTATGCTTTATCCGTACTCGAGATATGTTTAGACCTTGATTGAGCTATTTTTCGACCCTGCACGTGTTATGATTCAACTGTTGCACGAGGTATGTTTCTACCGTGCTCGAGGTATGCTTCGACCATGCACCAAGTGTGTTTCGAACCTGCACGAGGTATGTTTCGACCGTGTTCGAGTATGTTTCGACCATGCACGAGGTATGTTTCGACCGTCGCTCGAGCTATGTTTCTGCCGTGCTCGAGACATGTTTCGACCGTGTTCGAGTTATGTTGCATTCATGCTCAAGGTATGTTTTCGACCGTGCTCGAGGTATGCTTTATCCGTACTCGAGATATGTTTAGACCTTGATTGAGCTATTTTTCGACCCTGCACGTGTTATGATTCAACTGTCGCACGAGGCATGTTTCTACCGTGCTCGAGGTATGCTTCGACCATGCGCGAAGTATGTTTCGACCGTCGCTCCAGGTATTTTTCGACCGTGCTCGAGTTTTGTTTCGACCGTGCTCGAGGTATGTTCCAACCGTGCTCGAAGTATGTTCCGACCGTGCACGAGTTATGGATTGACCGTCGCTCGAGGTATGTTTTGACCGTGTACGATGTATATTTCGACCGTGCTCGATGTATGTTTCAACCAAGCATGAGACAGTTTCGAACGTGGTTGAGATATACTTCGACCATGCTCGATGTATGTTTCGATCGTGCTCGAGGTATGTTTCAATCGTGCTTCAGGTGTGTTTCGAGCGTGCACGAGGTATGTTTCGACCGACACTCGAGGTATGTTTCGACGTGCTCAACTGTGTTTGACCGTGCGCGACTGTGCTTTGCTGTGCTCGAGACCGTGCTGGAGGTATGTTTCGAAATTGTGCTTGACTCAAACTCGTGTCTCAACTCTTCTTTTTCCGTCGAGCACTGACATGTGCTCGTCTTTGAAATTCGAAACATAAAGTGGTGAGCGCTTCGACCCGGGTAAGAGTGAGAACCTCGACCCTAATAAAATTGAATGGTCGTATGTAAACCAGCCGAAAAATAAACGAGCTACCATATAAACAAGCCAATAGAACATAATTATTTAATAATATATATGTAACAATACTGTAACAGTTACAAGTATCATGCAAATTTCATTCATATACTCATTTATAACTTTTCGGCTGGCTTATGCACTCTGGCTCATAATTCAGCTGGTTTATATGCACTCTAATGAAGTTTATGAAATTTGCTTCAATTAAAAAAAAATTCTAGCAGCTAGTTTTGGATAGCGAGAGGAGATTAAATTCATTAATTTAAAAAAACTAGAACGAAGAAAGCAAAATTACACAAAACTTAGGCCATATTTCTTGAGAACGTTAAGATAATTAAGTGGCTATTCATGTAGCCCAGCTAGCCACGACGAGTGTTCATTGAAAACCTTGGTTGACAAAAAGTGCTACTTATACAATTGTCATGAATAAAAAAAATGCTTATCATACAGTTCCGAACCATTTCATAGAACAAATACATCGCATGACATTTTTTAACTAATGAAATCATTAGCATAATTTCTACTAATGAAATTGCATGTTTAAATGTTTTTCCATATTTGGACTGGTATGATAAGCGATAATTAAAAACAGTGTTTTTCAACATCTGAAGATTGATTTTGTTTTTGTTTCGCGTTGCAATTTCATGCTGTTTTATACACAACAAACGAGAGTTTTCTCAAATGGTTAATCACTTCAAGGCGACAAACTTAGGAAAATTAAGCGTATGATCAAAAATAGCTTGTAACTTTGCAATATTTATGCGCTCATGGAAAACGGAAATAAGAAAGAAACCTGAATCATTGATAACAATAGAAAAAAATGAAGGAAATTGAAAATCAAACTATCCGAATTCCGAAAAAAAGTCATTCCAAACTTTATTGCTGCTGAAGTGATCGCGTCTATCTTTTGATTTTTAACGCATTTCCTGCTAATTATCAAGCTTCACCGAGAACTACTGATACGAAAACAAATGTTTTGAAAAAAATCTATATCAAAATCTGACCATTCTCTGATGATCAAATGATTGAAACTCTATAACGATTTAATAGAAAAATTTTCCTGTGCGTTTTTGGTGATTCGTAATTCAAAGATATTCGTTATTCCGATGTAGATGAAAATTTAGTGCTGTGATTATCTTAAGTGCTGTGGCTTTTTAGCTGATTCTAGGATATCGCTTTTGAATAACCAGAAGTTTTTTAGGGATAAATTACGTTGATTAGGCTGATACATTCTTCCAAAACTCACAACGCAAAATATCACGAGCGTTTGCTTTTTTCTCTTTTTCTCTTTCTTTTTCATTTTTTTTGCTATTTTATAACCAGAGAGTCAAAAATTAGCATTTCAACCGTAGTTGCAACAATAGTTTTTCATCATTTCACCCAGCAAATGTACCTAGTTACTATAATAGTCTTTGAACATGTTTAAAGACTTGCCTCTGGAATCCAGGAGCATACAGACACAAAAAAGTGAGCCTATTCAGTGCACATTTCGACCTCGTAATGACAAAAAGCCCTTGAATTTCATAGCTTAGGGTATCATAAAGGAAAGTATAACTAGAAGAAAAGTCAAAAGAGCCAGCGGGAATCGAGTCGACCAGATTGAGAAAATTGGCACCTAAACAGGCAAACCGGATATTAACAAAAACTCAAAAATAATTTACCAGGATTGAGGCTACGGGTCTATGAGATACATACCTCTATTGGCTGCGTTTACGTTCCCTTGGCTCTTAGAAAAAAATATAATGGTTTTAATAGTTCCGAGTAAGAAGGCAGCGTTAGCAATTAGTGGTTACCAGGGAAAATATCTGTTTAAGAAAAAAAACCTGCTCTGGGTTCATAGGTATATTTGCGTAAAATGTTACTAAAATTAACTAGAAAAATTTTATTGCAAGGGTTGGCGGCACCCTGAATTTCAAAAGCTATCGGTTAAAAAAGATATCCATCAAAAATTAACTCCCTATTTTTGTCAGTTTGTGCCGTATTCCGCCTCGGCCGTCCCCGTTCCGGGGTTACAAACCAAGCCTGTGCATATTCTAGTAGTAGCCAGGGAGTCAAGAACCGTTATATCTACCGTTATATCCCACAGGAGCTGCCTACTAACAGCCCACGCAAATTGCTTCGAGATATCTATTTTTGTTTTTGAACAGGTACTTTTTTTGCCGATATTAAAAGGAACAATTTGGCAAAAATGTATGTCTTTAGTCGTTTAGGAGAGCTCGTAAAACGGTGAAAATGTTTTTGGCCGACTTAAAAAGTTGAGTTGACGAAATTATCAAAAAAAAATTTCACTTTTCAAGTTGTCTATTTCGGCTTGTCTAACATGCAACCCCTCCAAAGAACATTAACTAAACTTCAATATTCACAATGTAACGCCTTGAGTAACGGTCATAATCATTAAAAAATGGGAAAATGCAAAAAGTAGCACCCACAGCCATGATGAGTTTTGAGTTGTGATGTGACTTTTGTAACGAATCTGATAATGCAGCTGGGATGATGTCAAACACCACGCATATATTTGAGAAAATGAGAAGAAACAGTTGTTGAATGTATTCAATAGACATGATTGGGCACAAAGAGCGAGTCAGTGCTGGCCTCCCCACTGCCCTTGTACATGCCATGACACGCTTCCCCGTTCGCCTGAATCAGCAGATTTTCGACATTTTTGGTTCACTATGATTATTGGCTTAAAAAACGACAAATTTTGACTTCACAAAAACAATTGCGGAGACCTAATGCAAAGTCATGCGCTAAAATTTGCGACCGAGTGCAATTTCTAATCATGCATGACTTTCAGATTTTGGCTAATCATCTCGAGACACCTTCCTTTTCAAAAAAAATATTAAATACTTTCGGTCTTAGTTCAGGGGCGGATCTAGGATTTTCTCGAGGGGGGGCGGATTTTCAAAAAATTTTCCAAAATTTTGACAACTTTTTTTTTTTTTAGGTCGACCAAATTGATTTTCCGAGCTCTCTCAAAGCACTGTTTTGCCCCTACTTTGGCAAAATTTTCTGCGCCGCAGGCAAACTTTTGAAAAAACAGTCAAAAAAGCCGTTTTTGGGCAATTTTTGAAAAATTTTGACAAAAAAATCGCGTTTTTTTGGCGCGCGCTCCCCCTCAAAGTTAGTATATATTGGCGCCAAAGGCGCCTTTAGAAAAATTTTAGGGTCGGTCGGCCAAAAATTGATTTCTGAAAAAGTATCAAAGGGGGGACCCTTTGGGTCGGCAGGGGGTCGAATCCCTGAACGGGGAGGGGGCGTCCGCCCCCCCCCGCCCCCCCTCCTAAATCCGCCCCTGTCTTAGTTTCAAGTTTTTTGTTTTTGTTTGTGGTTACTATGTTTTAAAATTTACCAAGCGATTATTTTAACCAAACGATAATTTTTTTTTTAATATAACGAACATTTGCCAAACGATAATTTTTTTGATATTGAAGTTTTTTTTTGATATTCGCAACATTTGCCAAACAATATTTTTATAATAATATGATAATGCTTTTGTATTATTCGACACAAGCTCTCAGCTAGATGCGATACAAGCGTGTTATTTATTGTTTCACAAGCGTGTTATTTATTGTTTCATGGCAAGAATTTGAAATGTTATGTAAAAAAAGGAACCTTGGCCCTTTGGAAGAATGCCTCTCCACATGCAGCCCTATTTTCCTCTTTGCCACCCCATGCTTTGATGGAACTGGCCTGGAGAGCCCTGCCGAAGCTGAAGCTCAACTTCCAGGGCTTCTTCACATTCTGCAAACCATTCATTGCATTCAGATTCAGAGAGGCGTCCTCCTCCGACATCCCACCAGAGAGAAACACGACACCTGCAAGTTTGATACGAAAACGAACAGTAACATAAAAAGAACAGATCAATAAAATTAGAAAACAAGGATAAACAAGAAATCAAAATCATCGAAGTTGCATTGTCACATCTGATTTCAGTGACGTGGCTTAATAATTCACGCTGGAAATCAGGGGCCGAGGGCGGAAAACGCTTAACTATATAACTAGTTGCTGCATCTCTTAGTATTTGTATAATGAAAGGTACCAGGCATTGCAGGCGGCACCACCCTGTTGAAGGCAGTGACAGTCCTCAGGGCTATCTCCTGGTGACTGGCCCTCGTGGCACAACTCTGTCCGGGGGTGACCATGTTCGGTTTGAGCAGTGTGCCTTCTATGTAGACATCGTGCTCTATTAACTCCCTGTACTGAGCACTCAGCACCCTCTCCGTCACTCTCTGACACACCTCGATAGAGTGATCTCCGTCTGGCAGGATTTCCGGCTCAACTATCGGCACCAAACCGTTCTACAAAGCAGCGCAACGATTCAATATATAATGTTTAAAAAAACCTATTAGAAGCTTCGAACGTTGCCTTTAAATTTGTGATATAATGGAAATGCAAAAAACACAACATAATGGAACCTAAGAGCCTCTTACTTAGAGACTCGACCCTCGCCACTCAAAGCCCCTCCTTTGGTACTAATTGACGACATCCATTTTCAGCTGACCGACCCTAAACTTTTACTAAAGCGTCTTCGGCGCTAACCTATACTAATTTGAAATGAGCGCGCCGAAAAAAAAAAGTTTCTTGGTCAAAACTTTCCGGCGTGTTTTTGTTTTGAAAATTGTCAGGGGTGCACAATTTTTTTTCAAAATAAGGTTCCTATGGTGTTATGAGAAAGCTCATGAAGTTAGTATGGTCTGGTCGACCTTAAGAAAAGAAAAAATCTTAAGAAATCCACAACACCCTAAAGAAAATACTAGATCAGCCCTTAGCTCAGATGTAAATACTTCCACACCTGCTGGCAAACTCGTGCATATTTGGCCAGATCGGAGGTCACAGCCTTGATATTAACATCACTTGGGGTTCCATCGGCCGTTATCTTCAGCACTCCTCTCCACTTTGCAAAATCACACCCAGCCTTCTTGTACCTTTCACATCTCTCGTCTAGACCTTCAAGCCCTCTGGTCACCACTTCTCCTGGACATCCGTCTTGGCTCACGGTTCCCTGGTCCACTTTGATGCCTAGGGTGATATGGTGGTCCTGTAGCAGCTTCACAATTCGCCCGCCTGTTTCCGGGTCAGTTTGGTACAATGTTTCCTCAAACAGAATGACACCGCCAATGGATGCTTTCACTCTTTCTGCTTCTTCAAACAAAGTCTGCCGATAGACTCTTAAATAAGAATTGAGACCTTCACAATGCTTCAGTTTTATGTTTCACAATCTATTGAACCTTTTGTGAAAATCTATTATAATGTAGAAAACTATATATTGAATTACCGTAAAACTATCTCATTTTTTCTCTTCAGATTTATAAAAATCTATTGGAAAAGCAGGCGAACAGCAACCAAATTTAGGCCAAATTTTGTGGTCCTATAATCGCAGCCATAGTATAATGAGCAATATTTTATGGTTCAAGCGTATCAAATACTATTGAGTCGGTTACAAAACACTAGCTCACTGATTATCACTGAAACCAATATTTACAAAACTTGAATGAAGAAAAGAATAACCTCATAATATTTTCTGTGTTCTCCTAGCCAATAGTCGCCATGCGCTTCCCGAAAATGGCCGTGAACTCATCGAGAGCCAAGATGTCCCTCCCACCAGCTACAAAATTGCTGGCAATGTCTCTCAACTCTTTCTTTTGTTCCGCCGAAAGTGCGTTTGAGGTCTGTGTCCATTTTGAACTGCGCCACGATTCTCCCATTTCGTTTTTCCGAAGTCAAGTTTGTTCCAAAGTCAAAGAAATTTAGAATTATTGCCAAAATTATACTGACCACTTAAAAAGAGACCGAAGTATTGCGAATGACAATTTGGCGAGGTAAGAAGAGAAAATTAAGGGGGTGTAATTGAAGAAGGTGGTGGTGCTTACGTTTGCACAACTGGCGTGTTCAGACGCGCTGTTCTAGAAATAGAGTCAATTTTGAATGCTTCGAGCTAGAAGAAGTTATTGAATTTATGATAAGAATTCGAGCAGTAAAGCGATATCGCCACTAAGACTGAGATTGAAACAAATATGAACCGTCCAATTGAACAGATGACTGGCTGTGGGGGCGTTCAACAGGGGTCTAGGACAACAAGCCGAAGGGACTTCAAGCCGAAATTAAAACTTTACAAGCACCAATATATATGAATTGTCAAATTGAAAAGATGACTGGCTTTGGGGGCGTTCTACAGGAGTCAAGGACAACAAGCCGAAGGGATTTCAAGCCGAAATTAAAACTTTACAAGCACCGATAAATATGAGCCGTCCAATTGAACAGATGACTGGCTTTGGGGGCGTTCAACAGGTGTCTAGGACAACAAGCCGAAGGGATTTCAAGCCGAAATTAAAACTTTACAAGCACCAATAGAGACGCTGTGTCTGTGGCCAAGCTTCCCCAATTAAGTCAATTATCTCGCGATTCGTCAAGAAAACTATCAACTTCAGTAACACAACATTCTAAAACAGCGGCAAAACAAAGATTTACGCGCACAATAACACTCGTGTCGAATTTAAGCGCAGCGGAGCAAGCGGTCGCTAATCGCCAATGCCGCGTTTGAAGTTAGCTATCACAGTTCACAGTTTGTAATTGTTCTGAGTCAGCTAAAAAACCGGTCTGCTAAAATCCCTAGCACCAAGGCAGATAGAATGGTGAATTCCCATAGGTTCCAATATTCATAGCGCCCAAAAAAAAATCAGTCGGATAAGTTAAAAAGTTTATCTTTTTGAGTTCTGATTGGTTGAAATTTGAGCCAATGAATTTTTGGATTGATTGTATACTGTTCAAGTGGCATAAACTCAAGCTGCAGAATAGTGACCGCCGCAGCCGCGCCAACGTGTTGCGAACTTGGCACCAAAGGGTAGGACTCTTAAAAAAATTTTGAGTCCCTTATCGCCGCGAAGCGGTGAGGCGACAATAAACCGAGACTCAACTAATTTTAGTCTTCTGACCAATTGAAAAGATTTGGGACTTATACGACTGCTTTTTTATTTTAGAACCTATGGGACTGATTTTTGATTTTGGGACATATGAATACGCACCGATAGAATCAACGCGTGATTCATGAAAAAAAAAACGTGTTATACAAAGATAGAGGAGTGCGGTCTTTATTTAGACAACCGCGTATTCATACTCGTCAGTAAGCAGACAATTACCATAACTGCGTTTTTAATCAACACGAGTGTTATTGTGCGCGTACATCCTTGTTTTGCCGCTAATTTAGACTGTTATTTTTGTGAAGTTGATAGTTCAATCAATCATCCATCACTTTATTATGTTGGTCTGCTAAAAGTCTCATTTTTCATTTTTATGCTAACAGATTGGTCTGCTAAACGATCGGTCACCCAAAGATAGCACAACGGCTACATACCTATATATACAAACAAACTGAACACAAGACCGCTCGTATCAGGGCGAAGCCCTGAAATTTCCGACTGCCTTTTAAGGTTTATGGAGCAGTAATAACATAAAAAAAAATTAAAAGCTATAAAACAAAATGAAATTTTTTTTTTAATTTAAATTTTTCTTAAATAAAAATCATCACCCCACACGCCATATAAAGTACAAAAGGATAGATTTCGCTACTTGTAACAAATCAACTATGGCTAATAAGCTTCGTTAATCCAATTTGGAACAATTTCTAAGACGGATTAACTCTCCGCTTACGCGTTAATAGCGCGAACTATATCGCGCGTTAATTGTCCCAAAATGGCCAAAATGGCAAAATTTAAACCCCCATAACTTTGCAAAAAAAGAGCACCTGTGAAATATCTTTTCAAATTTGAGCTCAGGACAACCATATAAAAAATTTTGAGCTCAGGACAACCATACCTTTCGAAAGATATAAAAAAATTCCGTCAAAAATGGCTAGTTAAAAAGTCGAAATTTGTCTGAAGGAAAAAAACCCATCGCGAGCACAAATATTCCGTTACTTTCGTATCGAAAATCGGAACAATAACACGCAACCGTTTTATCAACTCATAAGTATAGGACTCCAAATAGATAGCGCCATAGCTCTATATCCTTATTCAATATTCAATGCCTCTTAGAGATTGACGGAGGAATTCAACTTTTGTCGCGATCGAAAACGGTCGCTCAAACGGCACGACATGCGGTCTATGTTACGCAGTCACATGTTAAAAAACGCATCTTAAAAAAAGACCAGCTCAACCCAAATTTGGTAATACCAGAATGATGCCACCAAATAGAAAGTAATTCCATATAGCCGCGACCTATTTTGATCATTCGAGACGGAGTCGAACGAAAAAAAAACCACAATCGGAATGACTCAAAAACCAGAAGCAAATTGGTACTTCTTCACCATCAAAAATTTTCGCAGCAATGCCTCAAAAGCGTTTATGAGACTTGATATTAAATTCCCCGGGCGGAGGTGCTCGACTCATGATTCGACCGAAACAGTCGAACGATGTTCGTTTTTGACTTTGCTCGATTTTACCGGGCATTGTTCGACTTTGTTCGGCTTTACCGGACATTGTTCGATTTTTTATTCGACATTGTTCAATTTTTTATTCGACTTTGTTCGATTTATTGGGAATTTTTTGTATTTACCGAGAATTAGCTGAAGCGTCCAGAACTACAACAAAATCCGACATCATTTGTAAAATACCTCAGCCTGGGCAGCCGCCAAATATAACAGAAAATACCACGAACTTGAGCATAGTAGTTTTGTATAGTCCGTATAGATTCGTAGAGAGTTTAGTTGTGGGACTTTCAGTCAACCAGACCAAAAATGGCTTTGTATCGATGTATGTAAAATGTTAATTCAATTTTTGGAGAGAGCCAAAAGCCCGAAAAAAATTTTGATTTTAATTTAAAAAATTAAATGATCACATTCACTTGGATCTCAGGAACGCTTCAAATATCAATTTAAGCTATGTTTTATTCTTCCGAAAGCTATACAAGTGAAGCAAAAAAATGTTTCTCAAATGGTTAATCACTTCAAGGCGACAAATTTTGGAAAATTATGCGTGTCGACAAATATAGCTGGTAACTTTGCAATATTTATGCTCTCATTGAAAACGGAAATAAGAAGGAAACCTGAATCATTGATAACAATAGAAAAAAATGAAGGAAATCGAAAATCAAAACATCCGAGTTCCGAAAAAAAACTCAATTCAAACTTTATTGCTGCTGAAGTGATCGCGTCTATCTTTTGATTTTTAACGCATTTCCTGCTATTTATCAAGCTTCACCGAGAACTACTGATACGAAAACAAATGATTTGAAAAAAGTCTCTATCAAAATCTGACAATTCTCTGATGATCAAATTATTGAAACTCTATAACGATTCAATAGAAAAATTTTCCTGTGCGTTTTTGGTGATTCGTAATTCAAAGATATTCGTTTTTCCGATGTAGATGAAAATTTAGTGCTGTGATTATCTTAAGTGCTGTGGCTATTTAGCTGACTCTAGAATATCGCTTTTCAATAACCAGAAGTTTTTTTAGTGATAAATTACGTCGATTAGGCTGATACATTCTTCCAAAACTAACAACGCAAAATATCACGAGCGTTTGCTTTTTTCTCTTTTTCTCTTTCTTTTTCATTTTTTTTTGTAATTTTATAACCAGAGAGTCAAAAATTAGCATTTTAACCGTTGTTGCAACAAAAATCTTTCATTATTTCACACAGCAAATGTACCCAGTTACTAAAATAGTCTTTGAACATGTTTAAAGACTTGTCTCTGAAATCCAGGAGCATACAGACACAAAAAAGTGCGCCTATCCAGTGCACATTTTGACCTCACAATGAGAAAAAGCCCTTGAATTTCATAGCTTAGGATTTTTTAAAGGAAAGTATAACTAGAAGAAAAGTCAAAAGAGCCAGCGGGAATCAAGTCGACCAGATTGAGAAAATTGGCACCTAAACAGTCAAACCGGATATTAACAAAAACTCAAAAATAATTAACCATGAATGAGGCTACAAGTCTATGAGATACATTCCTCTATTGGCTGCGTTTACCTTCCCTTGGCTCTTAGAAAAAATTATAATGATTTTAATAGTTCCGAGTACGCAGGCAGCGTTAGCAATTAGTGATTACCAGGAAAAATCTCTGTTTAAGAAAAAAAACCTGCTCTGGGTTCATAGGTATATTTTCGTAAAATGTTACTAAAATTAACTAGAAAAATTTTATTGCAAGGGTTAGCGGCACTCTGAATTTCAAAAATTATCGGTTAAAAAAGACATCCATCAATAATTAACTCCCTATTTTTGTCAGTTTGTGCCGTATTCCGCCTCGGCCGTCTCAGTTCCGGGGTTAAAAACCAAGCCTGTGCATATTCTAGTAGTAGCCAGGGAGTCAAGAACCGTTTTATCTACCGTAATTTCCCACAGCCACAGGAGCGGCCTACTAATAGCCCACGCAAATTGCTGTTTCTTCGAGATATCCATTTTTGTTTTTGAAAACGGTTTTGTACTTTTTTTTGCCCATATTAAAAGAAACAATTTGGCAAAAATGTATGTCTTTAGTCGTTTAGGAGAGCTCCTAAAATGGTGAAAATGTTTTTGGCCGACCTAGAAAGTTGTGTTAACGAAATTATCAAAAAATGTTTTTTCACTTTTCAAGTTGACTATTTCTGCTTGTCTAACATGAACACCCTCAAAAGAACATTAACTAAACTTCAATATTCACAATTTAACGCCTTGAGTAACGGTCATAATCATTAAAAATGGGAAAATGCAAAAAGTAGCACCCACAGCCATGACTTGGTCCAAAATTGTTATGATGAGTTTTGAGTTGTGATGTGACGTTTTGTAACGAATCTGATAATGCTGCTGGGATGATGTCAAACACCACGCATATCTTTGAGAAAATGAGAAGACACAGTTGTTGATTGTTTTCAATAGACATGATTGGGCCCAAAGAGCGAGTCAGTGCTGGCCTCCCACTGCCCTTGTACATGCCATGACACGCTTCCCCGTTCGCCTGAATCAGCAGATTTTCGACACCTTTGGTTCACCATGATTATTGGCTTAAAAAACGACAAATTTTGACATCACAAAAACAATTGCGGAGACCTAATGCAAAGTCATGCTCTAAAAATTGCGACCAAGCGATTTTTTTAACCAGACGATGATTTTTTTTAATATGACGAACATTTGCCAAATGGTAATTTTTTTGATATTTAAGTTTTTTGATATTCGCAGCATTTGCCAAACAATATCTTTTAGAATAATATGATAAGGCTTTTGTATTATTCGACACAAGCTCTCAGCTAGATGCGATACAAGCGTGTTATTTATTGCTTCACAAGCGTGTTATTTATTGTTTCATGGCAAGAATTTGAAATGTTATGTAAAAAAAGGAACCTTGGCCCTTTGGAAGAATGCATCTCCATATGCAGCCCTATTTTCCTCTTTGCCACCCCATGCTTTGATGGAACTGGCCTGGAGAGCCCTGCCGAAGCTGAAGCTCAACTTCCAGGGCTTCTTCACGTTCTGCAAACCATTCATCGCATTCAGATTCAGAGAGGCGTCCTGCTCCGACATCCCACCAGAGAGAAACACGACACCTGAAAGTTTGACACGAAAACGAACAGTAACATAAAAAGAACAGATCAATAAAATTAGAAAACAAGGATAAACAAGAAATCAAAATCATCGAAGTTGCATTGTCACATCTGATTTCAGTGACGTGGCTTAATAATTCACGCTGGAAATCAGGGGCCGAGGGCGGAAAACGCTTAACTATATAACTAGTTGCTGCATCTCTTAGTATTTGTATAATGAAAGGTACCAGGCATTACATGCGGCACCACTCTTATGAAGGCAGTGACAGTCCTCAGGGCTATCTCCTGGTGACTGGCCCTCGTGGCACAACTCTGTCCGGGGGTGACCATGTTCGGTTTGAGCAGTGTGCCTTCTATGTAGACATCGTGCTCTATTAGCTCCCTGTACTGAGCACTCAGCACCCTCCCCGCCACTCTCTGACACACCTCGATAAAATAATCTCTGTCATGCAGGATTTCCGGCTCAACTATCGGCACCAAACCATTCTACAAAGCAGCGCAACGATTCAATATACTCAAATATAATGTTTAAAAAAATCTATTAGAAGCTTCGAACGTTGCCTTTAATTTTGTTGTATAATGGAAATGCAAAAAACATATCATAATGGAACCTAAGAGCCTCTTACTTAAGGACTCGACCCTCGCCACTCAAAGCCCCTTCTTTGGCACTAAATGACGACATCCATTTTCAGCTGACCGACCCTAAGCTTTTGGTAAAGCGTCTTCGGCGCTAACCTATACTAATTTGAAGTGAGCGCGCCGAAAAAAAACAGTTCTTTGGTCAAAACTTTCCGGCGTGTTTTTGTTTTGAAAATTGTCAGGGGTGCACAATTTTTTTTTCAAAATAAAGTTCCTATGGTGTTATGAGAAAGCTCGTGAAGTTAGTATGGTCTGTTCGACCTTAAGATAAGAAAAAACCTTAAAAAATCCACAAACCCCAAAGAAAAGACAAGATCAGCCCTTAGCTCAGATGAAAATATTTCCACACATGCTGGCAAACTCGTGCATCTTTGGCCAGATCAGAGGTCACAGCCCTGATATTAACATCACCTGGGGTTCCATCGGCCGTTATTTTCAGCACTCCTCTCCACTTTGCAAAATCACACCTAGCCTTCTTGTACCTTTCACATCTCTCGTCTAGACCTTCAAGCCCTCCGGTCACCACTTCTCCTGGACATCCGCCTTGGCTCACGGTTCCCTGGTCCACTTTGATGCCTAGGGTGATATGGTTGTCCTGAAGCAGCTTCACAATTCGCCCGCCTGTTTCCGAGTCAGTTTGGTACAGTGTTTCATCAAACAAAATGACACCGCCAATGTATGCTTTCACTCTTTCTGCTTCTTCAAACAAAGTCTGCCGATAGACTCTTAAATAAGAATTGAGACCTTCACAATGCTTCAGTTTTATGTTTCACAATCTATTAAACCTTTTGTGAAAATCTATTATAATATAGAAAACTATATATTGAATTACCGTAAAACTATCTCATTTTTTCTCTTCAGATTTACAAAAATCTATTGGAAAAGCAGTCGAACAGCAACCAAATTTAGGCCAATTTTTGTGGTCCTATAATCGCAGTCATAGTATTATGAGCAATATTTTATGGTTCAAGCGTATCAAATACTATTGAGTCGGTTACAAAACACTAGCTCACTGATTATCACTGAAACCAATATTTAAAAAACTTGAATGAAGAAAAGAATAACCTCCTAATATTTTCTGTGTTCTCCTTGCCAATAGTTGCCATGCGCTTCCCGAAAATGCCCGTGAACTCATCGAGAGCCAAGATGCCTCTCCCACCAGCTACAATATTGCTGGCAATGTCTCTCAACTCTTTCTTTTGTTCCACCAAAAGTGCGTTTGAGGTCTGTGTCCATTTTGAACTGCTCCACGATTCTCCCATTTTGTTTTTCCGAAGTCAAGTTTGTTTCAAAGTCAAAGAAATTTAAAATGGTTGCCGAAATTATACTGACCACTTAAAAAAGAGACCGAAGTATTGCGATTGACAATTTGGCGAGGTAAGAAGAGAAATTTAAGGGGGTGTAATTGAAGAAGGTGGTGGTTCTTACGTTTGCACAACTGGCGTGTTCAGACGCGCTGTTCTAGAAGTAGAGTCAATTTTGATTGCTTCGAGCTAGAAGAAGTTAATGAATTTATGATAAGAATTCGAGCAGTAAACCGATATCGCCACTAAAACTAAAATTGAAACAAATATGAACCGGCCAATTGAACAGATGACTGGCTGTGGGGGCGTTCAACAGTGGTCTAGGACAACAAGCCGAGGGGACTTCAAGCCCAAATGAAAACTTTACAAGCACTAATAAATATGAATTGTCCAATTGAAAAGATGAATAGCTTTGGGGGCGTGAGTCAAGGACAACAAGCCGAAGGGATTTCAAGCCGAAATTAAAACTTTACAAGCACCGATAACTATGAACAATCCAATTGAACAGAAGACTGGCTTTGGGGGCGTTCAACAGGGGGTCTAGGACAACAAGCCGAAGGGGTTTCAAGCCGAAATTAAAAGTTTACAAGCACCGATAAATATGAACCGTCCAATTGAACAGATGACTGGCTTCGTGGGCGTTCAACAGGGGGTCTAGGACATTAAGCCGAAGGGACTTCAAGCCGAAATTAAATTTTTACAAGCACCGATAACGATGAATCGTCCATTTGAAAAGATGACTGGCTGTGGGAGCGTTCAAAAGGGAGTCAAGGGCAACAAGCCGACGGGACTTAAATCCAAAATTAAAATTTTACAAGCACCCCACTTGATAAGAATTCGAGCAGTAACTCGATATCGCCACTACAACTGAGATTGAAGTAACTATGAACCGTCCAATTGAACAGATGACTGGCTGTGGGGTCGTTCAACAGGGGTCTAGGACAACAAGTCGAATGAACTTCAAGACGAAATAAAAACTTTACAAGCAACGATAAAAATGAACCGCCCAATTAAACAGATGACAGGCTTTGGGAGCGTTCAACAGGGGTCTAGGACAACAAACCGAAGAGACTTCAGGCCGAAACTAAAACTTCACAAGCACCGATAAATATGAACCGTCCAATTGAATAGCTGACTGGCTGTGGGGGCGATCAACAGGGGTCATGGACAACAAGCTGAAGAGACTTCAAGCCGAAATTAAAACCTTACAAGCACCCAAAACGCTAATTTATCATCTGTAAAACGTGGCGTTTTTAAAATTTTGGCAAGTTTAGTCAATAATAAGCGTTATTCATGACAACGCAGCACTTGTGGTTCGCATCCGTTAATAACAACAGCCGGTTTTTGAAATGCATAAACTTTAAAAATGAAAAAGGTTTTCAACCATGTTCTAGTTCTCAATTTTCCGAAAGATCATTTGGGGGCTTAAATTTTATGCAAACGCCAATAACTAGTAAAGAAAGATCACGAAATTTAAAAATTCTTCAAAAAAATTTTCAAATTATTCATGTTTCACGACTTCATAAGGAACTATTTGGTTTGAAGTACCTAATTTTACGATTCGGCATGAAGTCCCGTCGGCTTGATATCCGGCCCTCATTCAACAATGCCGAAGTACAACAGTGCCGTAAAAGGCGGAAAAAACTTCAGAATAACTTAAACGCTTTTTCTGAAGAGCGATTAATTACTGACTATAATTATCAAAGTAAACTACTCCAATTTTGGCGCTAAAATGTCAGCAACTGCAAAATAAACAATTATTTTGGCGCCAAAACGTCTAAATTGAAAAATTTCTCTCTGAAAATCTGATTATGTAGCAGTATTTAGATAACCGCGTATTCACACACGTCAGTAACAATTTTTTAACTGTTTAACATTGTTAATCACTGTTTAACAAGGTTTTCATTTACGGCACTGTTGAACTAATTTTTTTTCGGCACTGTTGTACTTCGGCATTGTTGTACTGCCCTTAGGCTGTCGATTATTGAACTCGAATATTGTGATAAGTTGGAAGGCGAGGCAGATGGGGACCAATCGTTTAGCAGACCAATCTTTTGGCATAAAAATTGAAAAATGAGTCTGTTAGCAGACCAATGTAATAGAGTGATGGATAATCGATTGACAGACTCAGAGAGACACTGTGTCCGTGGCCAAGTTTCCCCAATTAAGTCAATTATCTCGCAATTCGTCAAGAAAACTATCAACTTCAGTAACACAACATTCTAAAACAGCGGCAAAACAAAGATTTGCGCGAACAATTACACTCGTGTTGAATTAAAGCGCAGCGGAGCAAGCGGTCGCTAATCGCCAATGTCGCGTTTGAAGTTAGCTATCACAGTTCACAGTTTGTAATTGTACTGAGTGAGCTAAAAAACCGGTCTGCTAAATTCCCAAGCACCGAGGCAGATAGAATGATGAATTCTCATAGGTTCCAATATTCATAGCTCACAATAAAAATCAGTCGGATAAGTTAAAAAAAATTTTTTTTATCTTTTCAAGTTCTGATTGGTTGAAATTTGAGCCAATGATTTTCTGGATTGATTGTATACTGTTCAAGTAGCATAAACAAAAGCTGCAGAATAGTGACCGCCGCAGCCGTGCCAACGTGTTGCGAGCTTGCCACCAAAGAGTAGGACTCTTAACAAAATTTAAAGTCCGTTATCGCCGCGAAGCGGTGACGCGCGCGTAGCGCACCCAACGACGACCTTAAGCCGAGACTCAGCTATTTTAAGTCTTCTGACCAACTGAAAAGATTTGGGACTTATGCAACTGCTTTTTTATTTTAGAACCTATGGGACTGATTTTTCATTTTGGGACATATGAATACGCACCGATAGAATCAACAGGTGATTCATAAAAAAAACGTGTTATACAAAGATAACGGAGTGCGGTCTGTACTTAGACAACAGCGTATTCATACTCGTCAGTAAGCAGACAATTACCTTAACCAATCAGAATCGAGATGAGAACGCAAATTTACTAAATAAATAGTTATTAATTATTCATTTCTTCCTTGTCACGAGTCTGGTTGGTTAATACAGTATTTGTCTAATTACTGACGAGTTTGAATCCGCGAATGTCGCAATACTAGTGCGTAACCAAAGATAGGGTGCTAGGCATTTTAGAAGACCGGTTTTTAGCAGAACGGTTTTCTAGTAGACTCAGAACAATTATAAATTGTGATATCTAACTTCGAACGCAGATTTGGCAATTAGAGACGCTTGCTCTGCTGCGTTTTTAATCAACACGAGTGTTATTGTGCGCGTACATTTTTGTTTTGCCGCTAATTTAGACTGTTATTCTTGTGAAGTTGATAGTTCAATCAATCATCCATCATTTTATTTTGTTGGTCTGCTAAAAGTCTCATTTTTCATTTTTTATGCTAACAGATTGGTCTGCTAAACGATCGGTGCCCCAAAGATAGCACAACGGCTACATATCTATATATACAAACAAACTGAACATAACACGCAATCGTTTTATCAATTTATAAATATAGGACTCCAAATAGATAGAGCCATAGCTCTATATCCTTATCAATATTCAATGCCTCTTAAAGATTGACGGAGGAATTCGACTTTTGTCGCGATCGAAAACGGTCGCTCAAACGGCACGACATGCGGTCTATGTTTGCAGTCACAAGTTTAAAAAAGGCATCTTAAAAAAAGACCAGCACAAACCACATTTGATAATACTAGAATGATGCCACCAGATAGAAAGCAATTCCAAATAGCCGCGACCTATTTTGATCATTCGAGACGGGTGCGAACAAAAAAAAACCGCAATCGAAATGACTCAAAAATCAGATGCAAATCGGTACTTCTTCACCCTCAAAACTTTTCGCAGCAATGTCTCAAAAGCGTTTATGAGACTTGATATGGAATTCCCCGGGCGGAGGTGCTCCACTCATGATTCGACCCAAACAGTCGAACGATGTTCGTTTTTGACTTTCATCGACTTTACCGGGCATTGTTCGACTTTGTTCGGCTTTACCGGACATTGTTCGATTTTTTATTCGACATTGTTCAATTTTTTATTCGACTTTGTTCGATTTATTGGGAATTTTTCGTATTTACCGAGAATTAGCCGAAGCGTCCAGAACTACAACAAAATCCGACATCATTTGTAAAATACCTCAGCCTGGGCAGCCGCCAAATATAATAGAAAATACCACGAACTTGAGCATAGTAGATTTGTATAGTCCGTATAGATTCGTAGAGAGTTTAGTTGTGGGACTTTCAGTCAACCAGACCAAAAATGGCTATGTATCGATGTATGTAAAATACCCTAAATGAGTTAAGGTAAAAAAGATTGAGGTAAAATTTACCTTAACATAACTTTAATTTGACCATAATTTTACCACATCGAATAATGGGAAGTTTTCTATACCCAAAATAAACTATGTTATTTTTCTTCCGAAAGCTATGAAAAAAAGAGAAAAAAAGGTTAATACAAAACTTAAGCTAATCTTAAGAGCGGGCCAGAAGCCCGAAAAAAGTTTTTGTTAACTTAAAAAAATTATATCGTCACATTCACTTCGAATTTAGAATTTTTTTATTTATCAAAATCAAACTTTTTTCGTTTCCTCGATAGCTATCAACAAAGTGCAAAAAATTTTAAGGTAAGACAAAAATTTAATCCAATTTTTGGAGAGAGCCAAAAGCCAAAAAAACTTTGATTTTAATTTTAAAAATTGAATGATCACATTCACTTCAATCTCAGGAACGCTTCAAATATCAATTTAAGCTATGTTTTTATTCTTCCGAAAGCTATAAAAGTGAAGCAAAAAAAAATCTTTCTCAAATTGTTAATCACTTCAAGGCAACAAATTTCGGAAAATTATGCGTATCGACAAATATAGCTTGTAACTTTGCAATTTTTATGCGCTCATGGAAAATGGAAATAAGAAGGAAACTTGAATCATTGATAACAAAAGAAAAAAATGAAGGAAATCGAAAATCAAACCATACGAATTCCGAAATAAACTCATTCCAAACTTTATTGCTGCTGAAGTGATCGTGTCTAGTTTTTGATTTTTAACGCAATCCCTGCTAATTATCAAGCTTCACCGAGAACTACTGATACAAAATCAAATGTTTTGAAAAAAACTTATATCAAAATCTGACTATTCTCTGATGATCAAATTATTGAAACTCTATAACGATTCCATAGAAAAATTTTCCTGTGCGTTTTTGGTGATTCGTAATTCAAATATGTTCGTTATTCCGATGTAGATGAAAACTTAGTGCTGTGATTATCATAAGTGGCTATTTAGCTGATCGCTTAGGATATCGCTTTTCAATAACCAGAATTTTTTTTAGGGATAAATTATGTTGATTAGGCTGATACATTCTTCCAAAACTCACAACGCAAAATATCACGAGCGTTTGCTTTTTTCTCTTTTTCTCTTTCTTTTTCAATTTTTTTTTGCTATTTTATAACCAGAGAGTCAAAAATTAGCATTTTAACCGTAGTTGCAACAAAAGTCTTTCGTCATTTCACCCAGCAAATGTACCCAGTTACTAAAATAGTCTTTGAACATGTTTAAAGACTTGTCTCTGGAGCCCAGGAACATACAGACACAAAATAGTGCGCCTATCCAGTGCACATTTTGACCTCTTAATGACAAAAAGCCCTTGAATTTCAAGCTTAGGGTTTTATAAAGGAAAGTATAACTAGAAGAAAAGTCAAAAGAGCCAGCGGGAATCAAGTCGACCAGATTGAGAAAATTGGCACCTAAACAGTCAAACCGGATTTTAACAAAAACTCAAAAATAATTACCATGAATGAGGCTACGGGTCTATGAGATACATACCTCTATTGGGTGCGTTTACCTTCCCTTGGCTCTTAGAAAAAAGTATAATGGTTTTAATAGTTCCGAGTACGCAGGCAGCGTTAGCAATTAGTGATTACCAGGAAAAATCTCTGTTTAAGAAAAAAAACCTGCTCTGGGTTCATAGGTATATTTTCGTAAAATGTTACTAAAATTAACTAAAAAATTTTTATTGCAAGGGTTAACGGCACCCTGAATTTCAAAAGTTATTGGTTAAAAAAGACATCCATCAATATTTAACTCCCTATTTTTGTCAGTTTGTGCCGTATTCCGCCTCGGCCGTCTCAGTTCCGGGGTTAACAATTAAGCCTGTGCATATCCTAGTAGTAGCCAGGGAGTCAAGAACCGTTATATCTACCGTTTTATCCCACAGCCACAGGAGCGGCCTACTAACAGCCCACGCAAATTGCTATTTTTTCGAGTTATCAATTTTTGTTTTTGAACAGCTACTTTTTTTCGCCCATATTAAAAGGAACAATTTGGCAAAAATGTATGTCTTTAGTCGTTTAGAAGAGCTCCTAAAATGGTGAAAAAGTTTTTGGCCGACCTAGAAAGTTGTGTTAATAAAATTATCAAAAAAAAATTTCACTTTTCAAGTTGACTATTTCAGCTTGTCTAACATGAACACCCTCCAAACAACATTAACTAAACTTCAATATTCACAATTTAACGCCTTGAGTAACGGTCATAATCATTAAAAAATGGGAAAATGCAAAAAGTAGCACCCACAGCCATGACTTGGTCCAAAATTGTTATGATGAGTTTTGAGTTGTGATGTGACGTTTTGTAACGAATCTGATAATGCTGCTGGGATGATGTCAAACACCACGCATATCTTTGAGAAAATGAGAAGACACAGTTGTTGATTGTTTTCAATAGACATGATTGGGCCCAAAGAGCGAGTCAGTGCTGGCCTCCCCACTGCCCTTGTACATGCCATGACACGCTTCCCCGTTCGCCTGAATCAGCAGATTTTCGACACTTTTGGTTCACCATGATTATTGGCTTAAAAAACGACAAATTTTGACATCACAAAAACAATTGCGGAGACCTAATGCAAAGTCATGCTCTAAAAATTGCGACCGAGTGCGATTTCTAATCATGCATGACTTTCAGATTTTGGCTAGGGCTAATCATGTCGAGACACCTTCCTTTTTAACAGCCCACGGCTTTTTAACACCTCCTTTTTAACGACCGAGTGCGATTTCTAATCATGCATGACTTTCAGATTTTGGCTAAGGCTAATCATGTCGAGACACCTTCCTTTTTAACAGCCCCTCCTTTGGTACTAATTGACGACATCCATTTTCAGCTGACCGACCCTAAAATTTTAGTAAAGCGTCTTCGGCGCTAACCTAGACTAATTTGAAGTGAGCGCGCCGAAAAAAAAACAGTTTTTTTGGTCAAAATTTTCCGGCGTGTTTTCGTTTTGAAAATTGTCAGGGGTGCACAAATTTTTTTTCAAAATAAGGTTCCTATGGTGTTATGAGAAAGCTCGTGAAGTTCTCGTGTTCGACCTTCAGATAAGAAAAAATCTTAAAAAATCTACAAACCCCAAAGAAAACACAAGATCAGCCCTTAGCTCAGATGAAAATATTTCCACACATGCTGGCAAACTCGTGCCTTTTTGGCCAGATCAGAGGTCACAGCCTTGATATTAACATCACTTGGGGTTCCATCGGCCGTTATCTTCAGCATTCCTCTCCACTTTGCAAAATCACACCTAGCCTTCTTGTACCTTTCACATCTCTCGTCTAGACCTTCAAGCCCTCCGGTCACCACTTCTACTGGACATCCGTCTTGGCTCACGGTTCCCTGGTCCACTTTGATTCCCAGGGTGATATGGTTGTCCTGTAGCAGCTTCACAATTCGCCCGCCTGTTTCCGAGTCAGCTTGGTACAGTGTTTCCTCAAACAAAATGACACCGCCAATGTATGCTTTCACTCTTTCTGCTTCTTCAAACAAAGCCTGCCGATAGACTCTTAAATAAGAATAGAGACTTTCACAATGCTTCAGTTTTATGTTTCACAATCTATTGAACCTTTTGTGAAAATCTATTATAATGTAGAAAACTATATATTGAATTACCGTAAAACTATCTCATTTTTCTCTTCAGATTTATAAAAATCTATTGGAAAAGCAGTCGAACAGCAACCAAAATTAGGCCAATTTTTGTGGTCCTATAATCGCAGCCATAATATAATGAGCAATTTTTTATGGTTCAAGCGTATCAAAGACTATTGAGTCGGTTACAAAACACTAGCTCACTGATTATCACTGAAACCAATATTTACAAAACTTGAATGAAGAAAAGAATAACCTCATAATATTTTCTGTGTTCTCCTAGCCAATAGTCGCCATGCGCTTCCCGAAAATGGCCGTGAACTCATCGAGAGCCAAGATGTCCCTCCCACCAGCTACAAAATTGCTGGCAATGTCTCTCAACTCTTTCTTTTGTTCCGCCGAAAGTGCGTTTGAGGTCTGTGTCCATTTTGAACTGCGCCACGATTCTCCCATTTCGTTTTTCCGAAGTAAAGTTTGTTCCAAAGTCAAAGAAATTTAAAATTATTGCCAAAATTATACTGACCACTTAAAAAAGAGACCGAGGTATTGCGAATGACAATTTGGCGAGGTAGGAAGAGAAATTTAAGAGGATGTAATTGAAGAAGGTGGTGATGCTTACGTTTGCACAACTGGCGTGTTCAGACGCGCTGTTCTAGTAAGAGAGTCAATTTTGATTGCTTCGAGCTAGAAGAAGTTATTGAATTTATTATAAGAATTCGAGCAGTAACCCGATATCGCCACTAAAACTAAGATTGAAACAAATATGAACCGTCCAATTGAACAGATGACTGGCTGTGGCGGCGTTCAACAGGGGTCCACGACAACAAACCGAAGGGATTTCAAGCCGAAATTAAAACTTTACTTTCACCGATAAAAATGAACCGTCCAGTTGAACAGATGACTGGCTGTGGGGGCGTTCAGCAGTGGTCTAGGACAACAAGCCGAAGGGACTTCGAGCTCAAATGAAAACTTTACAAGCACCAATAATTATGAATCGTCCAATTGAAAAGATGAATGGCTTTGGGGGCGTTCAACAGGAGTCAAAGACAACAAGCCGAGAAGGGATTTCAAGCCGAAATTAAAAGTTTACAAGCACCGATAAATATGGACCGTCCAATTGAACAGATGACTGGCTTTGGGGGCGTTCAACAGGGGTCTAGGACATTAAGCCGAAGGGACTTCAAGCCGAAAATAAAATTTTACAAGCACCGATAAAGATGAATCGTCCAATTGAAAAGATGACTGGCTGTGGGAGCGTTCAACAGGAGTCAAGGGCAGCAAGCCGAAGGGACTTAAATCCAAAATTAAAATTTTACAAGCACCCCACTTGATAAGAATTCGAGCAGTGACTCGATATCGCCACTACGACTGAGATTGAAATAAACACAAACCATCCAATTGAACAGATGACTGGCTGTGGGGTCGTTCAACAGGGGTCTAGGACAACATGCTGAAGGGACTTCAAGCCGAAATTAAAACCTTACAAGCACCCAAAACGCTAATTTATCATCTGCAAAACAAGGCGTTTTTAAAATTTTGGCAAGTTTAGTCCATAATAATGTCATTCATGACAATGCACCACTTGTGATTCGCATCCGTTAATAGCAACAGCCGGATTTTGAAATGCATAAATTTTAAAAATGAAAAAGGCTTTCAACCATGTTCTACTTCTTAATTTTCCGAAACATCATTTGGAGGCTTAAATTTTATGCAAACGCCAATAACTAGTAAAGAAAGATCACGAAATTCAAAAATTCTTCAATAAAATTTTTCAAATTATTCATATTTCACGACTTCATAAGGAACTATTTGGTTTGAAGTACCTAATTTTACGATTCGGCATGAAGTCCCGTCGGCTTGATATCCGGCCCTCATTCAACAATGCCGAAGTACAACAGTGCCGTAAAAGGCGGAAAAAACTTCAGAATAACTTAAACGCTTTTTCTGAAGAGCGATTAATTACTGACTATAATTATCAAAGTAAACTACTCCAATTTTGGCGCTAAAATGTCAGCAACTGCAAAATAAACAATTATTTTGGCGCCAAAACGTCTAAATTGCAAAATTTCTCTCTGAAAATCGGATTATTTAACAGTATTTAGCGTATTCACACACACGTATTCACACACATCAGTAACAATTTTTTATCTGTTTAACATTGTTAAACACTCTTTAACAAGGTTTTAATTTTCGGCGCTGTTGAACTAATTTTTTTTCGGCACTGTTGTACTTCGGCATTGTTGTACTGCCCTTAGGCTGTCGATTATTGAACTCGAATATTGTGATAAGTTGGAATGCGAGGCAGATGGGGACCAATAGTTTAGCAGACCAGTCTTTTGGCATAAAAATTGAAAAATGAGTCTGTTAGCAGACCAATGTAATAGAGTGATGGATAATCGATTGACAGACTCAGAGAGACACTTCCCCAATTAATTCAATTATCTCGCGATTCGTCAAAAAAACTATCAACTTCAGTAACACAACATTCTAAAACAGCGGCAAAACAAAGATTTACGCGCACAATTACACTCGTGTTGAATTAAAGCGCAGCGGAGCAAGCAGTCGCTAATCGCCAATGCCGCGTTTGAAGTTAGCTATCACAGTTCACAGTTTCTAATTGTTCTGAGTGAGCTAAAAAACCGGTCTGCTTAATTCCCTAGCACCGAGGCAGATAGAATGGTGAATTCTCATAAGTTCCAATATTCATAGCTCCCAAAAAAAAATCAGTCGGATAAGTTAAAAAGTTTTTCTTTTTGAGTTCTGATTGGTTGAAGTTTGAGCCAATGATTTTCTGGATTGATTGTATACTGTTCAAGTAGCATAAACTCAAGCTGCAGAATAGTGACCGCCGCAATCGCGCCAACGTGCTTAACAAAATTTAGAGTCCGTTATCGCCGCGTAGCGCGCCCAACGGCGACCTTAAACCGAGACTCAGCTAATTTAAGTCTTCTGACCAATTGAAAAGATTTGGGACTTATGCAACTGCTTTTTTATTTTAGAACCTATGGGACTGATTTTTCATTTTGGGTTCATATGAATACGCACCGATAGAATATAGAATCAACGCGTGATTCATGAAAAAAACGTGTTATACAAATATAGCGGAGTGCGGTCTGTATTCATACTCGTCAGTAAGCAGACAATTACCATAAACAATCAGAATCGAGATGAGAAAGAAAGTTTACTAAATAAATAGTTATTAATTATTCATTTCTTTCTGGTCACGAGTCTGGTTGGTTAATACAGTATTTGTCTAATAACTGACGAGTCTGAATCCGCGAATGTCCCAATACTAGTGCGTAACCAAAGATAGGGTGCAAGGCATTTTAGAAGACCGGTTTTTAGCAGAACGGTTTTTTAGTTGACTCAGAACACTTATAAATGGTGATATCTAATTCGAACGCAGATTTGGCAATTAGAGACGCTTGCTCTGCTGCGTTTTTAATCAACACGAGTGTTATTGTGCGCGTACATCTTTGTTTTGCCGCTAATTTAGGCTGTTATTTTTGTGAAGTTGATAGTTCAATCAATCATCCATCACTTTATTTTGTTGGTCTGCTAAAAGTCTCATTTTTCATTTTTTATGCTAACAGATTGGTCTGCTAAACGATCGGTCCCCTAAAGATAGCACAACGGCTACATACCTATAAATACAAACAAACTGAACATAACACGCAATCTTTTTATCAATTTATAAGTATAGGACTCCAAATAGATAGCGCCATAGCTCTATATCCTTATTCAATATTCAATGCCTCTTAAAGATTGACGGAGGAATTCAAATTTTGTCGCGATCGAAATCGGTCGCTCAAACGGCACGACATGCGGTCTATGTTTGCTGTCACAGGTTAAAAAAAGCATCTTAAAAAAAGACCAGCACAACCCACATTTGATAATACCAGAATGATGCCACCAGATAGAAAGCAATTCCATATAGCCGCGACCTATTTAGATCATTCGAGACGGGTGCGAACGAAAAAAAAACCGCAATCGGAATGACTCAAAAACCAGAAGCAAATTGGTTCTTCTTCACCATCAAAACTTTTCGCAGCAATGCCTCAAAAGCGTTTATGAGACTTGATATGGAATTCCCCGGGCGGAGGTGCTTGACTCATGATTCAACCCAAACAGTCGAACGATGTTCGTTTTGACTTTATTTGACTTTACCGGACATTGTTCGACTTTGTTCGGCTTTACCGGACATTGTTCGATTTTTTATTCGACTTTGTTCGATTTATCGGAAATTTTTCGTTTTTACCGAGAAATAGCCGAAGCGTCCAGAACTACAACAAAATCCGACATCATTTGTAAAATACCTCAGCCTGGGCAGCCGCCAAATATAATAGAAAATACCACGAACTTGAGCATAGTAGATTCGTATAGTCCGTATAGATTCGTAGTGAGTTTAGTTGTGGGACTTTCAATCAACCAGACCAAAAATGGCTATGAATTGATGTATGTAAAATACCCTAAATGAGTTAAGGTAAAAAAGATTGAGGTAAAATTTACCTTAACCTTACCTTAATTTTACCATAATTTTACCACATCGAATAATGGGAAGTTTTCTATACCCAAAATAAACTACGTTATATTTCTTCCGAAAGCTATAAAAAAGAGAAAAAAAGGTTAATACAAAACTTAAGCTAGTCTTAGGAGCGGGCCAGAAGCCCAAAAAACGTTTTTGTTAACTTAAAAAATATATGTCGTCACATTCACTTCGAATTTAGAGTTTTTTTAATATCAAAATTAAACTTTTTTTGTTTCCTTGATAGCTATCAACAAAGTGAAAAAAATTTTAAGGTAAGACAAAATGTAATCCAATTTTTGGAGCGAGCCAAAAGCCCGAAAAAATTTTTATTTTAATTTAAAAAATTAAAAGATCACATTCACTTTGATCTCAGGAACGCTTCAAATATCAACTCAGGCTCTGTTTTTATTCTTCCGAAAGCTATAAAAGTGAAGCAAAAAAATGTAAAACAAAAATTTAAACCAATCTTTGGAGCGAGAGAGAAGCCCGAAATAAAGAGTTTTCTTTACTTTAAAAAACTGGATAACCTTTTTCACTTCAAAAATAGCAACGTTCTATATATCAAATTTAAGCTCTGTTATGGTTCTTCCGATAGCTATCAACAGTTTGCAAAACAATAAAAAATAAAAAATAAATATGTTAATCTTTGGAGTGAGCCGAAGCCCGAAAAAAAGTTTCATCATTTTAAAACCTTATATTGTCACCTTAAATTCAATTTTAGGAGCGTATTTTACGTTTAAAAGTAACACATTTAAAGTTTCAACGATTGCAGTACTTGGAGTACTTATGGATAAATAGGGCAGAAGACTTTTTGAAGCGAGTTTTTAGGCCAAATCTAGCCCCTCAAACTGACATTAAGTTTTTTTTTCATCCAAACAAAATTGCTGTTAATGCATTTCTATAACAGTACTGACCACGTATCAAACAATTGCGACAATTTTTTCTGGATAGTTTCATCCGTGAAAGTTTTTTGTATAAAAACTCTCAATCGTTTTTTTTGCGTAGGCAAACACAAAAAGCTCACACCCAATTTTTCAGTTAAAGTTAATGTTAGGTTAGGGTAAATTTCAACTTAATAACTTTTTAAGTTGAAGTGAAGGTAAAATTAAGATAATTTCAAGGTAAATTTTACCTTAATTTTTTTTCTTAACTCATATATTGTAATTTAAATACATCGAAACATACCCTTTTTTTGTCTGGTTGATTGAAACGTAAGTCCAACAACTGAACTCGGGATATACGAATCTGCGAAACACAAGTTTGTGGAACTTTCTATTATATTTGGCGGCTGCCCAGGCTGACGTTTTTCAAACATGATCTGACAAATGATGTCCGAGTTTCGTTGTAGCTCAGGACGCTTCGGCCTGTTCCCGGTAAAAATAAAAAAATTCCGATAAAGACAAACAAAGTCAAATAAAGTCGAAAAATGACCGGTAAAGTCGAACAAATTCGACCAAAGTCGAACAAGTCCCGGTAAAGTCGAACAAAGTAGAAAAAGGACATCGTTCGACTCAAAAAGTCGAAGTCAGACATCGCTTGACTGTAAAAGTCCAAAACGAACATCGTTCAAGCCTCAATCATGGGTCGAGCACCTCCGCCCGGGCATTCCATATCAAGTCTCATAAACGCTTTTGAGGTATTGCTGCGAAAATTTTGGAGCGCGAAAAAATACTGTTTTCTTTACTTTAAAAAAATAGATAGTATTTTTACTTCCAAAATAGCAACGTTCTATATATCAAAATTAGGCTCTGTTTTTGTTCTTCCGATAGCTGTAAGCAGATTGCAAAATTGTACAACTTTGTTCAGCTTTACCGGACATTGTTTGACTTTATTCAACTTTGTTCGACTTTATTGGAAGTTTTTTGCTTTTACCGGGAATTAGCCGAAGCCTCCTGAAATACAACGAAACTCGAAAAAAGCAACGTCAAAAATAGAAACGACTTCGAAAATAGCAACATTCTATATATCAAAATTAAGCTCTGTTTTTGTTCTTCCGATAGCTATAAGCAGATTGCAAAATAATAAGGTAAGTTAAAAAAATTAAGCCAACCTTTGGAGCGTGCCCAAAGCCCAAAAAAAGCGGTTTTTCATTTTCATTTGTCGTCACATTTGTCGTGAATATATCGTCACATTCATTTCGAATTTACGAGCGTATTATACATTCAAAAGCAACCCATTTAAAGTTCTAAGGATTGCAAAAATCTGCAGAAAAAAACGTAGTACTTATTGATATATAGGCAGAAAATTTTTTGAAGCAAATTTTCAGGCCAAAAATAGTCCCCCAAACTGAATTCATGATTTTTTTTTCAAAAAAAAAAATTGCTGTTAACGCATTTCATTAACAGTACTGAACACGTATCAAACAATTGCGACAACTTTTTTCGGGATGTTTTCATCCGTGAAAGATTTTTGTTTAAAACTCTCAATCTTTTTTTGGGGTAGGCAAACACAAAAAAAGGCACACCCCATTTTTCAGTTAAAGTTAAGGTTAAGTTGGGGTAAATTTCACCTTCATAATTTTTAATGTGAAGTTAAGGTAAAGTTAAGATATTGTTAAGTAATTTACCTTAGTTTTTTTTGACCTTTACTCGTTTAGGGTGTTTTACATATATCGAAACATAAACATTTTTGGTTTGGTTGATTGAAAGTTCAACAACTCAACTCTCGACGAATCTATACGGGCTATACGAATCTACGATGCTCAAGTTTCTGGCATTTTCTATTAAACCTGGCGGCTGCCCAGGCTGAGGTATTTGACACATGGTCTGACAAATAATGTCGAGTTTCGTTGTAGTTCAGGACGCTTCGGCTTTTTCCCGGTAAAAAAAATTACTGATAAAATCGAACAAAGTCGAATAAAGTTGAGCAATGCCCGGTAAAGTCGAACAAAGTTGACCAAAGTCAAACAAGATCCGGTTAAGTCGAACAAAGTCGAAAAAGGACATCGTTCGACTCAAAAAATCGAAATCGGACATCGTTCTACTGTAAAAGTCGAAAATGAACATCCATCTACCGTTTCGGTTGAATTATGAGTCGAGCAGTTGCACCCGGGAATTCCGTATCAGGTCTCATTAACGTTTTTGAGGCATTTCTGCGAAAAGTTTTGAGCGTGGAAAAGTACCAATTTGCCTAAGGTTTTTGAGTCGTTCCGATTGCGTTTTTTTTCCTTCGCACCCGTCCCGAATGATCAAAATAGGCCGCGGCTATATGGACTTGTTTTCTATTTGGTGGCGCCATTCTGGTATTACCTAATGTCGGTTGTGCTGGATTTTTTTTAAGTTGCTTTTTTGAACCTGGGACTGCGTAACATAGACCGCATGTCGTGCAGTTTGCGCGACCGTTTTCGGTCGTGACTAAAGTTGAATTCATCCGTCAATCTTTAAGAGGAATTGAATAATGAATAAGGATAAAGAGCTATTGCGCTAACTATTAGGAGTCCGATACTTAGGATGATGAAACGATTGCGTGTTTTGTTCAGTTTGTTTGTATATATAGGTCTGTAGCCGTTGTGCTATCTTTGGGAGACCGATCGTTTAGCAGACCAATCTTTTAGCATAAAAAGTGAAAAATTAGTCTTTTTGCAGGCCAACGTAATAAAGTGATGGACGATTGATTGATAGACTCAACACGATGCTTAGTCTGAGGCTAAGCTTCCCTAATTCAGACAATTATCTGGCAATTTGTAAGCAAAACTATCAACTTCAATAATACAACAGTCTTAATTAGCAGCAAAACAAAATTTTACGCGCAAAATAACACTCGTGTTGAATAGAAGCGCTGTAGAGCAAGCTGTCGCTAATCACCAATTCTGCGTTTTTGAAATTATATATCACATTTTATAATTGTTTTGAATCTGCGATGCTAACAACCAGCCTGCTAAAATTGCTAGCACCCTTATCTTTGGTTACGTAGCAGCATTTAGACGACCTTGTATTCAGACTTTTCATTAGTTAGACAATTGCTGTATTAACGAATCAGAATCGAGACAAGGAAGAAATGAATAGTTAATAATTATTTATTAAGTAAATTTGGCTTCTCATCTCGATCTGATTTGTTAATATGGTAAATGTCTGCTTACTGGCGAGTATGAATACACGATTGTCTAAATGCAGACCGCATTCCGCTATCTTTGTATAACACGCTGCTATTTTCATGAATCACGCGTTTATTCTATCTGCGCTTGAATTCAACACGAGTGTTCTTGTGCGCGTAAATCTTAATTTTGCCGCTAATTTAGACCGTTGTATTTTTGAAGTTGATAGTTTTTATTATAAATTGCGAGATAATTGTCTGAATTGGGGCAGCTTGGCCCCAGACTAAGCGTCTTTATGAGTCTGTCAATCAATCATTCATCATTTTTCTTCGTTGGTCTGCTAAATGACTCATTTTCACTTTTTATGCTAAAAGATTGGTCGGCTAAGCGATCGGTCCCCCAAAGATAGCACAACGGCTACAGACCCATAATTACAAACAAACTGAACAAAACACTCAACTTAAGTAGAGGACTACTAATAGACAGCACCATAGCTCTCTGTCTTTATTCAAAATTCAATGCCTCTTAAAAATTGACGGAGAAATTCAACTTATGTCACGATCAAAAACGGTCGATCAAACGGCACGACATGCGGTCTATGTTACGCAGTCCCAGGTTAAAAAAGCATCTGAAAAAATGACCAGCACAACCCACATTTGGTAATACCAGAATGGTGCCACCAAAAAGAAAGCAATTCCATATAGCCGCTGCCTATTTTGATCATTCAAGACGGGTGCGAACGAAAACAAACCGCAATCGGAACGACTCAAAAGCCAGATGCAAATCGATACTTTTTCACCTTCAAAACGTTTGAGACTTGATATGGAATGCCCGGCCTGAGGTGCTCGACTCATGATTCGACCGAAACGGTCAAACGATGTCCTTTTTGGACTTTTACAGTCGAACTATGTCCAATTTCGACTTTTTGAGTCAAACGATGTCCGTTTTCGACTTTGTTCGACTTTACCGGGCCTTATTCGACTTTGTTCGGCTTTATCGGAAAACTTTCGTTTTTACCGGGAATTATCCGAAGCCTCCTGAATTACAACGAAAATCGGACATCATTTGTCGGATCATGTGTCAAAAACCTCAACCTGGGCAGTCACCAAAAACAATATAAAATACGGCGAACTTGGGCATCGTAGATTCGTATAGCCCGAGTTGAGTTGTTGGACTTACGTTTCAATCAACCAGACCAAAAATGGCTGTTTCGATGTATGAAAAAAAACACGAAATGAGTTGAGGTAAAAAAAATTCAAGGTGAAAATTAACATAAAATTACCATAACTTTACCTTAACTTCAACTTAAAAAATATTGGGGTGAAATTTACCCTAACTTAACCTTAACTTTAACTGAAAAATTTGGTGTGCTCTTTTTGTAATTGCCTACCCCAAAAAAGATTGAGAGTTTTATACAAAAATCTTTTACGGATGAAATTGACCGGAAAAAAACTGTCGCGATTGTTTTATACGTGTTCAGTTTCTGTAATAGAAATGCATTAACATCATCTTTTTTTGAATGAAAAAATCATAACGTCAGTTTTGGGGGCTAGATTTGGCCTGAAAACTCGCTTTAAAAAATTTTCTGCCCTATTTTTTTCTCCATATTTTTTTCTGCTGTTTTGCAATCGTTAGAAATTTAAACGGGGTAGTTTTTAATCTATAATGACTTCCGATATTCGAAATGAATGTGATGATATAACTTTTTAAAATGAAAAAAAAAACCTTTTTTTCGGGCTTCGGGCTTGCTCCAAAGATTAGCTTAACTTTTATTCTTAACATAGTTTTTTTTGCTTCCCGTTTATAGCTTTTGGAAGAATAAAAACAGATCTTAAATTAATGTTTCAAATGTTCCTGAGTTTGAAGTAAATGTGGCGATATAATTTTCTTAATTGAAAAAACTTCTTTCGGGCTTCCGGCTTGCTTCAGGGAAAGACCTAAGTTTTTGATTTACCTCGAAATTTTTTGCAATTTGCTGATAGCTATCAAGGAAACAATAAGAAAGCTTAGTTTTGATATATAAAAAGTTTCTTTTTTCAAAGTGAATGTGACGAGATAGTCTTTTTAAGTAAAAAAAAGTCTTTTACGGGCTTCTGGCCCGCTCCTAAGATCAGCCTAAATTTTGTTTTATCAATTTTTAAAAATCTTTTCATAGCTTTCGGGAGAAAAATAAAGTAGTTTATTTTGGGTATACAATAATTCGATGTGGTTTATTTTTTGTGGTCACGATTTTTTATTTCTAGTACAGAACAATTTTGGGGCGCCTGGGTCCTCTCGTTTATGAGCTGGTTTAAGTTTTTGTAAACAGTTTTTTTTGCAATCTATTTGTTGATATGGGTATAAGAAAACATCATTTGATTTTCCTACTGTTTGGATTACGTTTTTTTCCTCTTAACTTCAAAAAATTTACATTTTAAGTCAATGTTGTGCCAATATTTTGGTTTGGGTGTTAAACTTGCTTTTGTTTTTTTCTGGTTTTTTTCAAAATCAGTTTTGCTGAGACATGTTTACATGAGTAGTTTCAGTGTTTAGATTGTGTTAGGATAGGCCTAATTTCTTCGTACTTCTCAGATTTAATTGACATGAAGTAGCATTACCTTAAATGCATAGAATTGGAAATCGCTGACCCTATCCATCCGTTTATATCGAGTTATTTTACAAATACCTAAGTCATTACGCATCAAGAAGAAAATCGAATAACAACAACAGAAGAACCTGCTTTGGAGGAATTGTACTATGAAGGATAGCGTTTTATTTAGTCATTTTTGATGAATCTACTCAATTGCTGAGCAGTAGCCTTCAAGATGATTCGTATCTGTCTATCCGGTTTGTAAGGTCAGTAGTGTATTCGCGGTTTTTTCGGCTTAAATCTTAATCGGCAAAAAGGAATGAAGTTGCAAAGTCTCGAGAATGAGTGTCTGCTTACACGTATTGAATGCGTTCTATTGTTTATATTTAACGGATACCTAAGTATAATGAGTTTCGATCACACCTTGTTTTAATAGGCCTTCTCATTTTTGATTGTTTCCCCCATCACAAAACTCGGACGAGCACAATGTAATGCTATCGTGCGCCTTGCTAGGTTGAGTCATTGATGAATTTTCAGCTCATCAGCTTGCCTAGGGTAGCCCACAACTATCCGTGAGAATGAAAAAAAAAATCATGCGCAAAATTTTTACTTTGGGCATAAGTTTTATTTTAAGGGTTTTCAATGATAGTTTTGCGTTCCAACTAACAGGAGAACAAGATACGAAAAATATGAAGAAAAATCATCAAAACTACCAATCTTAATTATTTTCTATCAGTTGGAAGACCTAATGTTTAAACCACTAGAAATCATACTCACGCTTTTCTGCAATAGTCCAAAAATGCATTTAGATTCGGTATACGGCTTTTCTATAAAACAATTTATGTTTTTTTTTGTCGCTCTGTGTAACAATATTTTTGCGCATGATTTTTTTCTTTTTAACGGATACCTGTAGCCTTCCCAAGATAACTTGATCAGCAAAAACTCATTCATGAATCCTTTCGGCCTTGTAAACGACTATTTGGCATCCGTTTTTTGAAAAAAGCTTTTTACCTTACCTAACCTATGTCAACTCTGGTACTTTTGATTATTTTTTCCTCTGTTTTTCGAATGTATCTCAAGATTTGGCTTCTTTTTGAAAATAGTTTAGTTTTTCTAACGCTCTTTGGAACCAAATTTCTGCGCATGCTTTGTTAATTTTCACGGATACTTGTAGACTACCCTTTAAAGCTTGATGAGCTCAAAAATTACAACCGAAACAACCGAGCCATTTTGAAAACCAGTTGGTGTCAGTTTCCAGAAAAAAGATTTATACGCTAGCTCTGACCATTTTTTCCCTTGATTGGTATTTTGATCAATTTTCTCTTTTATTCATGAATCTATCTTGTTCTTCTATAAATTTGAAGACATATGCCTGAAAACCCTAAAAAACTTTTTCAAGATAGACTAAAAAACGCTAGAAAGCCTTTCGGCTAATACAGGGTTTTCTTTAAAAAAGTGGGGTTTTTTCTGTCGACATGTGTAACAGTATTTTTGCGCATCGTTTTTTTCTCCCTTTCTAGATACTTTGATGAGCTCAAAGGTTTTTCCTGAATCAACCCGGTCATGTTGACGACCGATTTGGCGTCAGTTTTTAGAAAAAATCTATTTACCTTAGCTTAATTGTCATGTCAACACTGGTACTTTTGATGACTTTTCCCTCTAAGTTTTTGACCGTATCTTGGTTTTCCTGTAGTTAGGCTCAATACGTATGCCTGAACCCCCTAAAATCATATTCATGTTGTTTTTTTTAGAACGCAAGAAAGTTATTTGGCTAAAATAGAGCTTCTCTTTAAATAGAAGTGGGGTTTTTTCTGTCGCTCTCCGTAACAGTATTATTGCGCATGATTTTTTTTCAGTTTCACGGATCTCTGTAGGCTACCCTAGATAACTCGATGAGCTCAAAGTTCATTCAAGACTCAATACAGTCATCTTTAAGATCAATTTTGCATCCGTTTTCAGAAAAAGGCTATTTACTCTAATTAACTTGTCAAATCATCTCTGATACTTTTGATGCTTTTCCCCCTTGTTTTTCGAACTTATCTTGGTTTCTCTATAAGATGGAACTGTGACACATCTGTAACATCCCTAAAAATTAAAATCACGATAGTTTGAAGTACGCTAGAAAGCGTTTTGTTCAACATAAAGCTTCTCTTTAAAAGTATTTGGGTTTTTTCTGTCGCTCTCTGTACCAAACTTTTGCGCAGTTTTTTCTTAACTTTCATGAAGACTTGAAAGCTACTCTAGACAAATTTATGATCTCAAAGTTCATTCCTGAATCAACCCAGTCATGCTGACGACCGATTTGGCATTAGTTTCTGGAAAGAGTATTTTCAGCTTAGCTTAATTGTCATGTCAACTCTAGTACTTTTGATGATTTTTCCCCTGTTTTGGAACAGAGACATATGCCTGAAACCCCCAAAAAACCTTGTTCACAATTTGATGCTGTACAGTAGAAACATTTTTGGCTAATAAGGGGCTTCTCTTTAAAATGGTGGGGTTTTTTCTGTCGCTTTCTGTAACAGTAGTTTTGCGCATGATTTTTTATATTTTCACGGATACCTCGATCTTGTTAGAGTTAAAAGTTTGAGCCTCGATGCAGTCACACTTGATATTTATTTCCAAGAAAAATGTCGTGAGCTTTCTAAGCCATTGGCATCAAAAACCTTATGAACTAACTAAATCTTGAATTTAAAAAAGTGCCTACTGACTGTTTATCTGATTACACATCTGCTTCACTTCTCTCGGCTTACAAGTTTGATTTAATAGTATGATTTTTATGGGAAAACCATTGAAATCTTGTGATTTTTAGAGATTGATCAATAATCCTTCAAACACGCAGTACCTGTCATTTAAACGTTGCCCGCGTATCGTCTTCAGCTCTACCAGCAGCATGTCATTTTCTACCATTCTTCTATCAATGGCGTTCATCTGCCCGGTCACTGATTCACCTCAATAGACCAATTTTTTTCTGACATTTTGATTATCAAAATCATTATTTCTATGAGCAACAATTCATCAAATACTTTGAACTCCAGGCTGCTGCCCTGCAGTTGGTCTTGTTGCTTGCTGTTTCTATCGACAATTTTTTTGGAAATCTTGAAAACTGATCTTTTCTGTTACACTTTTAGTACTTTTTTCGTGATCATTGACTGCATTAGATTGAACAAAAAAAATAATGCTGCATATGCCACTTTTCAACTTGATGTGTTCTTACTTCCAAAAAGCTTTCAGGTTGTTTTGAAAATCAAGAAAATGAGAAAGACGATCATGATAGTATCTGATTGATTTTTATAGACTATTCTAAGCTTTTAAGAAGGAAGATAAAAAAAGATTTGGTTACAGTAAAACATAAGTTTTCATTTAAAACAATGAACGACTACAAATATACTCAAACATACATACACCCACAAAACATATAAAGTTACGTACTTGTTTACACATAAAAAGACAAACAAATCGGCATTAATTATAAACCTACATGTATACTTACAAAATAGAGTCATACATAATCTCCTACATACATACATACATACATACATACATACATACATACATACATACATACATACATACATACATACATACATACATACATACATACATACATACATACATACATACATATATACATACATATATACACATATAATTACTTCAAAGAGGACGTTCATACAAACTTACATTCAAAAACACATACATACACACATAATAAATACATACATACATAAATATATACTAAACACAAACATAAAAACACAAATACATACATACATACATACAAGTATACATACTTACATAAATACATACATACATGAATACATACATACATACATATAAACATACATACAAACATAAAAATATAAAAGCAAACACAAATAGTTAACTAAAGACATTCATACAATCATACAAGCAAGAATACATACAAGAATACATACACACATTAATACTTACATACATTTTCATATAAAGACCTACTTGAAGACATTCATACAAACATACAACAATTTGTTCATGTACACATACTTAAATAGATACATACTTACATATATAAATACAAACATGCATACATACATACATACAAACATAAATACATACATACATACATACATACATACATACATACATAAATACATACATACATACATACATATATACATAAACGCAAACATAAAAATTTAAAAACAAGTATAAAGAGTTAGCTAAAGACATTCATACAATTATGCATCCAAGAATGCATACAAGAATACATACACACATTAATACATACATGCATTTACATATGATGTCTTACTCGAAGACATTTATACAAACATACAAAAATTTGTTGATGTACACATGCTTAGAAACATACATACTTACCTATAAAAAGAAAAACATGCATACATACATACATAAATACATGGTGCGTAGACATTTGTGTCCAAGACGTTTGTGTCCTTGACAAAACAGTCCGAAATGATAAAATTGTACCAGACATTTATGTCCCAGAAACAATTGTCCGAAATTGTTTTGCGAAATTAATTTCTTTGATTTGACCTTGTGATCTTTAATGCTTTGTTTCTTTTGAGGTTGTTTGATCGTTCTTTCAGTAGATTTTATGGGTACCAATTAACCATAGAACAGTCAAAGTGAGACAAAACGTTCAAGAAAATTTTGAAATTTAAAAGCGCATTTGGCCGAGTGATGAAGTCATAAGTCTCAAGGTCAAAAGGTTTGAAGTTCAAATCTCGGGCTCGACAAAAAATTTTCGTAATTTAGTCAATTTTTGCAATTTAAAAACCCAAAACGGATACACTACGGCAAAGTTGAAATAGATTGACTTGATTAAGCCAAAAGTGAAGAGGATGGGAAAAGCTTGATTAAATTGATCATTTTGCCGTTTTCAAATCGGTTCTAGCTCAATTTTGAAATTTTCTGGAAAAAAATTCAACTTAGAAAAATTCATTGAAAACTATTGCTTCGCAATCTCAACTTTGGAAAATAAATTGACTTTAAATTAAAGTTTGATGTTGCTGCTGCACCATTTTAGGAAACTCAGAAGTTTATTTGGGTCGTAGGCTGCAACTAACTCTGAAAGGTTTTGTCAAGTTTGACATAAAAAGGTTTCTTATAACGTGACACTTTTTGCCCGGCACACATTTTTTCGATCAAGATTTCAGCGTTTGACTGTTCATCTTGAAATTTTTCTATGAGTTTGGGAAATGATGGGTACTTGCCATTCACGAGTTTGACGAAGTTGCTATTCCAACCTTAAACAGCATTGTTGGTTCTGGGTCGCCCGGTTATTACACGTTGATGACAACTCCAGCTTTCAACGTCAAATCTGGGGTTTTGACGAGTTCCATTTGCCGCCGAGAGCCGACCAAAGTAATTGTCCTCAAAGTAATTGAAGATTGGGTGGGCAGTCTCAGGGCATGTCTTCTGAAGAGTTTCGAAAGCAGTAGAAACATCACTTACAGGCACGAAAGCGATACTCAGCAGCATTCGGACATGCTCTCGGAATTCCAGATCTAGTCTGTAGTTGTTTGTGTTCCCAGTAGTCTGAATGGGACGCCAGACGCTTTGGCTCAAATGGAAATAACAGTATTGAATTTGTACATTTTTGAATACTGAATTGAACGCATTTTTGACCGCTATTTCGAAATCAATGGTGGCTCGTTTAGGGCATTCGATGTCGAAGCAGCTCAAAAAGCGAAAATACGTTTCTTCTTTCTTGTCTGGAAGCAATGCATACACAATAGGAATCAGAATTCCCTCGACTGAAGCATGGATGGTGTATATCTGAAAGAACACACTCGGGGCCGTAGAAAAGGTGCCATCGCAGAAACAATCATCAGCGCCACTGAGAAGGTCGAGTCCCGGAAGAGCGGTGGATACCATTATTCGCTTGGTATCATTAGGTCCAGAGTCAAAATGAAGGAAACGCTTGCCGCTGTGTGTCACTTTCAGCAACTCTGCCAGCTCAAAGTCAGTTAGGGATTGGGGTTCCTGCATTCTGAGCCGTTTTTCCTGTTTGACTCTGTTAATTGTCCTCTGGTTGTCAGAATAGCTCGGGATTACTGCTGCAGTCTCTCTGTTGATGTCTCTTTGGACGGAAAGAATTGTTTGACGGGGTGGCTCATCTGAAACAACTGCTCCTGTTTTGAGAGCTGTCCTAAATTTTCGTTTTTCAATATCGGCTGGATCGGGAAAATGACTGTGTTCATTTATGATAGTGACGTTATCTTGGAAAGTGCGCACACGGCCATTACATTTAGATAAAACACATCGCCACGAAATTGAGCTTTCTGTTAGAATCCGATGTTTGAAGTTTGCGTATGCATCATAAACTAGCATTTCGTTGTTTTTAATTGTCATAAGAATTTCCAGTGTCAACACGAACTCCAGAGCAATAACAATGAAATTATGATCTTTCGTGTCTACGTTTGGCAACATTATCAATCAAGCAATAATTGTGAAGGTATGTGTAAATGTTTTGAGTCCTGTGTTAATTTCGTCTCTAATTGGCTGCGCGAAGTAATTTCTGGTCTAATTGCTCAGTTGCATGGCCTCATCGATTTAATCCTCCTATTCAGATCTTATCAAATTAATCCGGTCATTAACTAGTGTGGCAATAGCCTGGACAATTTTGGGACAATTTTGTCTGGGAACCAAATGTCTTGGACACTTTTTGCATTTTGGACTGTTTTTGCCGGGACATAAATGTCTGGGACACAAATGTCCTGACACGTAAATACATACATACATAATAACATAAACACGTCGTTACATACATACACACCAACATATAAACAACAAATCATATATTCATAAAAACATACATATACAAATAAATAAGTAGAATGCAAACAAACTACCATACATACATAAGTATGCGCATACATACAAAAATAAAGATAAGTTTTAAATAATTGCTTACATACTGCTAAAGCTACAATCAATTATACGAAATTTTTTTACCTACACAAATGCAAAGATTTTAGTTATTTTTTCTTCTGACTGATAATATACAAGCACATGAAACACACAACTATCGGCATACATTCAATTCACACTTGCCAGACGAATACATTCAAACATTCAGACAAACAGAAGCACGCATTACAGACATTCCCTTCTTCCTCGCGTACGATTATGCCTAAGTGCTTACCTACAAACAGACCTGGATCGTACTTTAAGAGCAAGCAGCTACTGATGTGTTCACACTCTTCTTCTAAACAGACATACAATTTCAATCATAAACTCGTACAAATTCACAAACAAGCAAGTTTTTAAATGTTTTTAGTCTTAGGTCATACATTCATCCAAAAATAGTTTTATACTCATCCACTCAGTCAAGCGGACAAGCAATCAAGAGTTCTTACTTACATAAAAACATACAAATAAACATAAAAATATAATTACTCAAATGAATACACACGACAAGTATGTACAAATATGCGTAATTACATACATACATGCAAAAGCTGCACACTTGTACATAGATACAAAATCTGTCCTTGGTACCCACACACGCACAGCATATATTCGTACATATATACTATGTATAATGTGTCTTGTCAAACTTCCAAGAAAAACTAGAAACAATAGAACAAATCAAGTTGGGTTATCGTTCCTCTTCTAGTTATACTTAATTTGGTTTCACAAGCACACAAAAAACACACTTATACATACAGACACATCAAACTGCATACAAACACGCACACATAAAAATCATTTACAAGCATTTTTTAATAGATAATTATATACATTCACACAAAATTGTTTCTATTACTTTTTTATGTATAATCATAATCAAATACAGTTAACCTACTGACATACTTTTAATTTTACAATGCAAACTTTAGAAGCAGAGTTTTGCAAAAAAAGGCCAGCTTTTGATTTTCAGCCAATTCACCTACACAATTTAGAATTTCTTTTCCTCTTGGAAAAAAATGGCAATTTTGTACTATGTCTGTTGATCTCCCAAACTAATTGTCCAACAGTATCAAATTCAAGCTCAAAATTGACTAGTCACAGTGAGTCGACAGAAGCATTTTTATTGGTCGAGAAGAAAAAACCCGTCCTACTCATTTGCATAGGATGGGAAAATTTCAAAGCAAAATGTTGAAAATTTTAGTTTGACGGCCCAAATAGTATCGTTCACAAATCAAGAAACACAGATCGTTTCACAGATCAATTTCTAAAATCACAAACTTTCAATGCTTTTTATTCGAAAAATCATATTATTAAATGAAACTATTGAACCGAGAGAAGTGAAGCGTTTCTGCAAGCAGATAAACAGTCAGTAGTTTGAAGTTCGATGTTTTAAACTGTTGGCCTGTTTTTTGAACAAAATTTGGTTTAGTTTTCGTTATCTATTTTTTAAAAGTTCAAAATCCACCACTATGGAAAACCTTCGATGTCACCCTTTATGTCAACTGCAGATTACGTTTTATGTGAAAGCTTAAAATTTACACCAACTACTTGATTGATCACTGAAATGTTCATATCAAAGTGAACCTTTTACGTGGCCCAACAAACTTCAAGTTGAGTATACTTTCCAAAGCATTATTTAATTTTTTTCCGTTTGATAGACAAAAGATCGTTATTACAATATGAAGCAAATTTTATAAATTTAAAAATTTTTTTTAAACATTTTACGCAAGTTTTTGGAGGGTACACTCGTGTTAAAGCTTGTCTGGCTACGTACGAGGCTCACTTTGATATAACTTTGACAGTAATTGACCACGTAGTTTTTTGGTAACTTTGGATTGAACAAAAAAACACAAAAATGATCCGTTTTGGAGATAAAAAAATGGGCCCGAATTTCGCAAAACAAATTGCATCATTATAAATTTGCTAGAACTTTAAGTAAGTTTTCTCTTTTTCATTTTGTTACTAAAAATCGACGCAATTTGAGAAAAATTGTTTTAAATTTCTAGTTTGATGCCTTTCGTCCGGATAATTTGAATCAGCACTATAGCGAGGCAAAACAAATTTTGCACAAGGCAAGTCTATTTTTTAACAGACAGCTAAAAACTGAGGAGCATATAATAGAGGTGAAAGCAGATACAACAAAATGATGGCGCCAAAAAACGCGTTGGAAATAAATTCAGACTCCTACAACCTTCCTTTGACTTGAAAGGATTAGAGACCTAGAATTCCGCTGGAGAATCTTTTTAACAAAGTTAAAACTCTAGAAAAACGAACGCGAGAGCAATTTTTGACTCCTGTGATTTGTCTAACCGCTAAGTTTTTCCCGAGTATTGGGTAGAGTATAGATGTTCTCATTTTAAAACCCGAACGTGCGGGATTTAAATGAGAACATCTATGTTTTATTCAATATTCGGCAACACTTAGCGGGTAGATAAATCAAACGAAAGTGCAGTTTTGCTTTCTCTAAACAAGATTCCCTTCAGTTGTGATTTTCCCGGGGAAATTTATGCCTCCATACATTGCTTAAACCTAATAAATGAAATAATTACAAAGCAATTGAGAAACACAACTTTGAGGAAGATAAACTCCGCCGAAATGGAATTGGCAGAACTTGTGAAGGGGCCCATTAAGAGGGCTTCACCCATCAGAAAACAACCTGACTGGCAACATCAGACAACTCGACAAGGACACAAACATTAAAATTCAGACAAAATCTGATAAACTATTCCCTACAAAAACAGACAAGTTCACAAAAAATCCGCTCGATTAAATAGTACCGACAAAACCTTATTCAAAAAGTTGCAAAACTTTTGCGAGGCTAAATAAACTGCAAAACATTTTTGGTTATGGCAATCAACTGGAGTAACGAGTCTACATTAGACAGATATAGAGGTGAAACTTCGAAAAAAAATTGGAACCAGTCTCTCGGAAAAACCCGGGTCTAGGTCATAACTTTTTGTTCGCACCGTGTGGACCAATACTTAGCATGTTCGATCCTGTATTAAAAGAACAAAAAATCATTGTTTCCATCTGAAAAGGATTTCGTTAGATCAGATCAAAACAAGAAGCGAGAATCAACAAAACTGTAACTTCCCAAGATTTTTAGCATAACCGTTTGCTGAAAACGAGAAGTTTAGATATTGACAATGAAAACGCAAAACAGAATTTGATGTGTTTCAAATCCTTTGCCACCAATTGCTTAAGATATTTGTGCTGCTGAGTGCACGCACCTAAAAAAACTTTGTTGAGCTAACAAAACCCTGCCAAAATCGATTTTAGAGCTTGTGGACCGAAAGGTTCCGGTCTCATACCGTGTAGAGCAATTAATTGACTTAAAGGCTAAGGAAATTAACAAAATTTTGACTTCGCAGACTTAATTACATACTTTGCAGACTTATGTTCAGACTTTGCAGACTAATGCGCAGATTTTGCATATTTATGTCTAGACTTTGCAAACTTTGACCTGCGTTGGGTCCCAACCCGGATCGCTTCAAACTTGTAATTTATTCATAAAACCACGACCGCGTGCCGATTACCAGTAACTTTTTGGAATTTTAACACTGTAGCGCTAACTTTTTTTTCAGAAATTTACAATTTTTTGTCTTCAGATAATTATAATCCGCTACCAGCGCAGTATGTTGATCTAATCAAATTTGAGAGAGGCAGAAGAAAAGCTTCATGAAAAATTCAGTTCGTTCTTTCACGGAAAGAAGGGGATCTAATGCACTAAACGGTTCGGATACATCATTTCTACATCTTGAACAGAAGTGAATGTGGTTGAATCTGACTGGCAAAGTAGGCTTGGATGATATATGCAATGGGTCTAGGACAAGAAGCCGACGGGACTTCAAGCCGAAGGGACTTCTAGCCGAAAATAAAACTTTACAAGCACCTCAAAACACTATTTTATCATCTGTAAAACTTTGTTTTTAAAAAATTTTGGCAAGTTTAGTCCATAATAAACGTTATTCATGACAATGCACCACTTGTAATTGACATCCGTTAATAACATCAGCCGGTTTTTGAAATGCATAAATTATAAGCATGAAAAATGCCCTCAACCATGTTTTACTTTTCAACATTCCGAAACATCATTGGAGGCTTAAATTTTATGAAATCGACAAAAGCTTGTGAAGAAAATCATGAAATTCAGAAATTCTTGAAAAAAGTTTGCAAATTTATCATTTTTCACGAGTTTATAAGGAACTATTCGGCTTGAAGTCCCTAATTTTACGATTCGGCTTGAAGTCCCGTCAACTTGATGTCCGGCACCCATATGCAATAATAGTCAATCAATTTTAGCCAATCAGATTTGACCGCTTAAATTATAGGGCAAAATTAGTCAATCAATATAAGCCAATCAGATTCGACCTTGTAAGTTTTACCGCAAGCTATAGAGTACAGAAGCGAAGCGGAGCTTCGCACCAGTTGCGATACAACACGGGGGCGTTCAACAGTGCCGAATTACAACAGTGCCGAAAAAGGCGGGAAATTTCAGAATATTTTTATCGCATTTTCTAAAGAGCGGGACTACTGTTGCTAATTATCAAAGAAAATCACTCCAATTTTGTCGCCAAAATGTCTGCAACTGCAAATTAAACAATTATTGCAATTGGGGCCAAAACGTCTAAATTGCAAATTTTCTCGCTCAAAATCTTCAAGTTTCACTTAGGATTATAAAGGTTCGCCGTTTATTTTTTGATTGCCGCACTTATTATGTAGTAACTTGTTCATATTTTCGGCACTGTTGAACAAAGTTTTCAATTTCGGCACTGTTGAACTATTTTTTTTCGGCACTGTTGTACTTCGGCATTGTTGGGGCAGTACAACAGTGCCGAAAATGAAGAAGTGTTTAACAGAGCCGAAAATTGTTAATTTTTGGCACTGTTGAACTATTTTTTTTCGGCACTGTTGTACTTCGGCATTGTTGGGGCAGTACAACATTGCCGAAAATGAAAAAGTGTCCAGCAGTGCCGAAAATTGATAATTTGTGGCACTGTTGAACATTAAGTTTATTTTCGGCACTGTTATACTTCGACACTGTTGTGATGCCCTTAGAGGGCTGTTCAACAGTGCGGAAGTACAAGAGTGCCGAAAATAAATTTATTGTTCAACAGTGCCGAAAAGTATCATTTTTTGGCATTGTTGAACACTTTTTAATTTTCGGCATTGTTGAACGCGCCCGCACTTTTGTATTGCCCCTACAACATTAACATAGAATAAAAACATAAAAAAAAGGAAATGAAAATTTTTGAAAGAACTTAGGTCATATAAATTTTCATTGTTCCGATAGATCAATCCAGGCAAACATGCCAGAAATTTGAATTTTAAATGAGCAACAACGGAAAACAGTTTAAGAAAACCAAATCCGACAATCTTTGAGCAGACACAAGTAAGCCGAAAAAATTATGATTTTATTTTAAAAAATTTGAAGTCACACAGCACCCTAAACAAGAATGGACAACAATTGCACTTGCAACTGCAAGGAAATTTGTTAACAGCACAAGAAAAATTAGTGATGTGGCATTTATGTCAACAATCTTAGAGCTGAATATGCCAATAATCGTTGAGCTTAATATGCAACAATCTTTGAAAATCTAATATACCGGAGTAAAACAAACTGGTTAATAATTGAAGTAGATTCAGTCTAGCTTCCAAGGCTCAAATAAAAGCTTACGGTTTTATCACTAGCCTGCTAGCTGACTTCATTTGCTCTAAATTAGACTAAAAAGCTAAAATTTCAAACCAGTTCTTAACGTCGTTCGAATCACGATCTAACTACTGAAATGGTATTAATCCGCGATATAACTCGAACACCAGTGCCTATTTGTGCCCTTTCTGTGAGTTGTACCTTCTACATTTCAGGTTTGATCCCTCTCAACTGTTCTTACTTTTTTCGAAAAAAAAATGACGGAATGTTTGTGCACCTGAAGGTTTTTTCTTCTATGGACAATTCTTAAGAATCGTTCCAACTTAGATTATTCAGGCATTTGCTCCTTGTTCGACCTAATACTTTGTGCTCGGGGTCGGAATATTTGTGCTCGGGGTGGGTTTTTTCTTCAGACTTTTTAACTAGCCATTTTTGACGAACTTTTTATAACAACCAAAAGAAATTGTTATTCTGAGCTTCCAATTGAAAAGATATTTTACCTGTGATCATTTTTCGTAAAACTATGGGGGTTTAAAGGTTACCATTTTGGTCAATTTGGAAGATAAACAGTTTTGTAATATGTCTCTTGATCTCCCAATTTAATTGTCCAACAGTATCAAATTCAAGCTCAAAATTGACTAGTCACACTGAGTCGTCAGAAGCATTTTTATTGGTCGAGAAGAAAAAACCCACGCTTACTCATTTGCATAGAGTGGGAAAATTTCAAAACAAAATGTTGAAATTTTTTTTTTGACGGCTCAAATAGTTTCGTTCACATATCAGAAAACACAGATCGTTTCACATATCAATTTCTAATAATCACAAATTTTCAATGCTTTTCATTCAAAAAATCATATTATTAAATGAAACTTTCAAACCAAGAGAAGTGAAGCGTTTGTGTAAGCAGATAAACAGTCAGTAGTTTGAAGTTCGATGTTTGAAACTGTTGGCCTGTTTTTTGAACAAAATTTGGTTCATTTTTTGTTATCTAATTTTTAAAATTTCAAAATCTGCCACTATGAAAAACCTTCGATGTCACCCTTTATGTCAACTGCAGATTACGTTTTATGTGAAAGCTTTAAAATTACAACAACTACCTGATTGATCACTGAAATGTTCATATCAAAGTGAACCTTTTACGTGGCCCAACAAACTTCAAGTTGAGTATACTTTCCAAAGCATTATTTAATTTTTTTCCGTTTGATAGAAAAAAGATCGTTATTACAATATGAAGCAAATTTTATAAATTTAAAAAATTTTTTTAAACATTTTACGCAATTTTTTGGAGAGTACACTCGTGTTAAAGCTTGTCAGGCTACGTACGAGGCTCACTTTGATATAACTTTGACAGTAATTAACCAAGTAGTTTTTTGGTAACTTTGGATTGAACAAAAAAACCAAAAATGATCCGTTTTTGAGATAAAAGTTTGGGCCCGAATTTCGCAAAACAAATTGCATCATTATAAATTTGCTAGAACTTTAAGTAAGTTTTCTCTTCATCATTTTGATACTAAAAATCGACGCAATTTGAGAAAAATTGTTTTAAATTTCTAGTTTAATGCCTTTTGTCCGGATAATCAGCACTGTAGAATCACTGTAGAAGCACTGTTGAATCAGCACTGTAGCGAGGCAAAACAAATTTTGCACAAGGCAAGTCTATTTTTTAACAGACAGCTAAAAACTGGGGAGCAGACAATAGAATTGAAAGCAGATACAACAAAATGATGGCGCCAAAAAACGCGTTGGACATAAATTCAGACTCCGACATCCTTCCTTTGACTTGAAAGGATTAGAGACCTAGAATTCCGCTGGAGAATCTTTTTAACAAAATTAAAACCCTAGAAAAACGAATGCGAGAGCAATTTTCGACTCCTGTGATTTGTCTAACCGCTAAGTTTTGCCAAATATTGGGTAGAGTATAGATGTTCTCATTTTAAAACCCGAACGTGCTGGATTTAAATGAGAACATCTATGATTTATTCAAAATTCGGCAACACTTAGCGGGTAGATAAATCAAACAAAAATGCAGTTTTGCTTCCTCTAAACAAGATTCTCTTCAATACTTTTGCGAGGTCAAATAAACTGCAAATCAGTTTTGGTTATGGCAATCAACTGGAGTAACGAGTCTACATTAGACAGATATAGAGGTGAAACTTCGAAAAAAAAACTGGAACCAGTCTCTCGGAAAAACCCGGGTCTAGGTCATAACTTTTTGTTCGCACCGTGTGGACCAATACTTAGCATGTTCGATCCGGTATTAAAAGAACAAAAAATCATTGTTTCCATCTGAAAAGGATTTCGTTAGATCAGATCAAAACAGGAAGCGAGAATCAACAAAATAGTAACTTCCCAAGATTTTTATCATAACCGTTTGCTGAAAACGAGAAGTTTAGATATTGACAATGAAAACGCAAAACAGAATTTGATGTGTTTCAAATTCTTTGCCACCAATTGCTTAAGATATTTGTGCTGCTGAGTGCACGCACCTAAAAAAATTTTGTTGAGCTAACAAAACCCTGCCAAAATCGATTTTAGAGCTTGTGGACCGAAAGGTTCCGGTCTCATACCTTGTGGACCAATTAATTGGCTTAAAGGCTAAGGAAATTAACAAAAATTTGACTTCGCAGACTTAATGACATACTTTGCAGACTTATGTTCAGACTTTGCAGACTAATGCGCAGATTTTGCATATTTATGTCTAGACTTTGCAAACTTTGACCTGCGTTGGGTCCCAACGCGGATCGCTTCAAACTTGTAATTTATTCATAAAACCACGACCGCGTGCCGATTACCAGTAATTTTTTGGAATTTTAACACTGTAGCGCTAACTTTTATTTCAGAAATTTACAATTTTTTGTCTTCGGATAATTAAATTCGCTACCAGCGCAGTATGTTGATCTAATCAACTTTGAGAGAGGCAGAAGAAAAGTTTCATGAAAAATTCAGTTCGTTCTTTTACGGAAAGAAAGGGATCTTATGCACTAAACGGTCCAAATACATCATTTCTACATCTTGAACAGAAGTGAATGTGGTTGAATCTGACTGGCAAAGTAGGCTTGAATTATATATGCAATGGGTCTAGGACAACAAGCCGACGGGACTTCAAGCCGAAGGGACTTCAAGGCGAAATTAATACTTTACAAGCACCTCAAAACACTATTTTATCATCTGTAAAACTTTATTTTTAAAAAATTTTGGCAAGTTTAGTCCATAATAGACGTTACTCATGACAAGGCACCACTTGTGATTGGCATCCGTTAATAACATCAGCCGGTTTTTGAAATGCATAAATTATAAGCATGAAAAATGCCTTCAACCATGTGTTACTTTTCAACATTCCGAAACATCATTGGAGGCTTAAATTTTATGAAATCGACAAAAGCTTGTGAAGAAAATCATGAAATTCAGAAATTCTTGAAAAAAGTTTGCAAATTTATCAATTTTCACGAGTTTATAAGGAATTATTCGGCTTGAAATCCCTAATTTCACAATAAGGCTTGAAGTCCCGTCAACTTGATGTCCGGCACCCATATGCAATATTAGTCAATCAATTTTAGCCAATCAGATTTGACCGCTTAAATTATAGGGCGAAATTAGTCAATCAATATAAGCCAATCAGATTCGACCTTGTAAGTTTTAGCGCAAGCTATAGAGTACAGAGGCGAAGCGGAGCTTCGCACCAGTTGCGATACAACACGGGGGCGTTCAACAGGGCCGAAGTACAACAGTGCCGAAAAAAGCGGGAAATTTCAGAACATTTTTATCGCATTTTCTAAAAAGCGGGACTACTGACGCTAATTATCAAAGAAAATCACTCCAATTTTGTCGCCAAAATGTCTGCAACTGCAAGTTAAACAATTATTGCAATTGGGGCCAAAACGTCTAAATTGCAAATTTTCTCGCTCAAAATCTTCAAGTTTCACTTAAGATTATAAAGGTTCGCCGTTTAATTTTTGATTGCCGCACTTATTATGTAGTAACTTGTTCATTGTTTCTATTTTTTTTCGGCACTGTTGTACTTCGGCATTGTTGGGGCAGTACAACAGTGCCGAAAATGAAGAAGTGTTTAACAGTGCCGAAAATTGATAATTTTTGGAACTGTTGAACTATTTTTTTCGGCACTGTTGTACTTCGGCATTGTTGGGGCAGTACAACAGTGCCGAAAATGAAAAAATGTTCAACAGTGCCGAAAATTGATAATTTTTGGCACTGTTGAACATTAAGTTTTTTTTCGGCACTGTTATACTTCGACACTGTTGTGATGCCCTTAGTGGGCTGTTCAACAGTGCGGAAGTACAAGAGTGCCGAAAATAAATTTACGAAAACCAAATCCGACAATCTTTGAGCAGACACAAGTAAGCCGAAAAAATTATGATTTTATTTAAAAAAATTTGAAGTCACACCGCACCCTAAACAAGAATGGACAACAATTGCACTTGCAACTGCAATGAAATTTGTTAACAGCACAAGAAAAATTAGTGATGTGGCATTTATGCCAACAATCTTAGAGCTGAATATGCCAACAATCGTTGAGCTTAATATGCAACAATCATTCGATCTTTGAAAATCTAATATACCGGAGTAAAACAAACTGGTTAATAATTGAAGTAGATTCAGTCTAGCTTCCAAGGCTCAAATACACGCTTATGGTTTTATCACTAGCCTGCTAGCTGACTTCTTTTGCTCTAATTAGACTAAAAAGCTAAAATTTCAAACCAGTTCTTAACGTCGTTCGAATCACGATCTAACTACTGAAATGGTATTAATCCGCGATATAACTCGAACACCAGATCCAGTCCGTTTTTATTGGGAGTTGATTTTGCGTGGGAGTGTTCGAAACATTTACTGTGGTCCCAATGGAGGTTGTTATATTCTTGCCAAAATCACTTGTTAATGAGAAAAAATTCCAGTACCCAATAATGACACTTCCTGAAGTAAATTAAATCACACGAAACATACAAACTAAATCTGAAGTTTAGATTATAATTTTGAAGTTCTTTTATACTCCTCGGTTCTCATTTTGCAATACGTCTCAATCCTCTTTCCTTCAAATTCGTAGCCAGCTTTGGAAGACGACTAGTATGTCCCGCCCAGGCAACTTTTGAAGCCAAAAATCGTCGGATTTTCAAAAAAACGTCGGCTTTTTTTAGGTCGACCAAATTGATTTTCTGAGCTCTCCCAAACCACTATGAACACCCTAATTTGACCAAGGTAGAAAAATTTCAAGCAGGAAAAAAATTAAGGTCAGTCGACCAAAAATGCATATCTCAAAATAGTATAAATAGTACAAAATAGTACCACTCGATGTTGGAGGCGAACAACTCGGAGCTGTGCTGAGGCCTACTCGGGGCCACGCCACTGCCTCCAGCAGATGCCTATAGAGAAACGACCAGCTAGCAACAACTCACAGGAGACTTATATCCAAGTCAACAATCATTTGATCTCCAACTGCACTTTGAAAATCTTGCGCTAGACAGAAACCATGAGTTGGAGATAAAGCCACAGAATTGAAAATTCATATATTTTATTTCAGCAGTAGCAGCAGCCCTTAACCCTATAACTAACTTGGGAACTGCACAATGCGAGCAAGTTTTAGCGACCAAAAATTGACAGTGCCAGAAATGAATTAGGCATGACGGTCGACATTTAGTATTTTAGAATACTTACTTGCGAAGAATAACTGTTCTGTTGTGCCTCACTATGTTTTCTGTCCTTGAAGAACAAGAGTGCCCTTTCTGTGAGTTGTACCTTCTACACTTCAGGTTTGATCCCTCTCAACTGTTCTTACTTTTTTCGCGAAAAAATGACGGAATGTTTGTGCACCTGAAGGTTTTTTCTTCTATAGAAAATTCTTAAAAATCGTTCCAACTTAGATTATTCAGGCATTTGCTCCTTATTCGACCTAATATTTTGTGCTCGGGGTCGGAATATTTGTGCTCGGGGTGGGTTTTTTTCTTCAGACTTTTTAACAAGCCATTTTTGACAAACTTTTTATAACAACCAAAAGAAATTGTTATTCTGAGCTTCCAATTGAAAAGATATTTTACCCGTGATCATTTTTGGTAAAACTATGGGGGTTTAAAGGTTACCATTTTGGCCAATTTGGAAGATAAACAGTTTTGTAATATGTCTGTTGATCTCCCAGTTTAATTGTCCAACAGTATCAAATTCAAGCTCAAAATTGACTAGTCACAGTGAGTCGTCAGAAGCACTTTTATTGGTCGAGAAGAAAAAACCCACGCTTATTCATTTGCATAGAGTGGGAAAATTTCAAAACAAAATGTTGAAATTTTTTTTTGACGGCTCAAATAGTTTTGTTCACATATCAGAAAACACAGATCGTTTCACAGATCAATTTCTAATAATCACAAATTTTCAATGCTTTTCATTCAAAAAATCATATTATTAAATGAAACTTTCAAACCAAGAGAAGTGAAGCGTTTGTGTAAGCAGATAAACAGTCAGTAGTTTGAAGTTCGATGTTTGAAACTGTTGGCCTGTTTTTTGAACAAAATTTGGTTCATTTTTTGTTATCTAATTTTTAAAATTTCAAAATCTGCCACTATGAAAAACCTTCGATGTCACCCTTTATGTCAACTGCAGATTACGTTTTATGTGAAAGCTTTAAAATTACAACAACTACCTGATTGATCACTGAAATGTTCATATCAAAGTGAGCCTTTTACGTGGCCCAATAAACTTCAAGTTGAGTATACTTTCCAAAGCATTATTTAATTTTTTTTCCGTTTGATAGACAAAAGATCGTTATTACAATATGAAGCAAATTTTATAAATTCAAAAATTTTTTTAAAACGTTTCGAGGCTCGTTTTGATATAACGTTGACAGTAATTAACCAAGTAGTTTTTTGGTAACTTTGGATTGAACAAAAATTCAAAAATGATCCGTTTTTGAGATAAAAGTTTGGGCCCGAATTTCGCAAAACAAATTGTATCATTATAAATTTGCTAGAACTTTAAGTAAGTTTTCTCTTCTTCATTTTGTTACTAAAAATCGACGCAATTTGAGAAAAATTGTTTTAAATTTCTAGTTTAATGCCTTTTGTCCGGATAATTCGAATCAGCACTGTAGCGAGGCAAAACAAATTTTGCACAAGGCAAGTCTATTTTTTACTAAAAACTGGGGAGCAGACAATAGAATTGAAAGCAGATACAACAAAATGATGGCGCCAAAAAACGCGTTGGACATAAATTCAGACTCCGACATCCTTCCTTTGACTTGAAAGGATTAGAGACCTAGAATTCCGCTGGAGAATCTTTTTAACAAAGTTAAAACCCTAGAAAAACGAATGCGAGAGCAATTATTGACTCCTGTGATTTGTCTAACCGCTAAGTTTTGCCAAATATTGGGCAGAGTATAGATGTTCTCATTTTATAACCCGAACGTGCGGGATTTAAATGAGAACATCTATGTTTTATTCAAAATTCGGCAACACTTAGCGGGTAGATAAATCAAACAAAAGTGCAGTTTTGCTTCCTCTAAACAAGATTCTCTTCAATTGTGATTTTTTTGGGGAAATTTATGCCTCCATACATTGCTTAAACCTAATAAATGAAATAATTACAAAGCAATTGAGAAACACAACTTTGAGGAAGATAGACTCCACCGGAATGGAATTGTCAGAACTTGTGAAGGGACGCATTAAGAGGGCTTCACCCATCAGAAAACAACCTGACTGGCAACATTAGGCAACTCGACAAGGACACAAACATTAAAATTCAGACAAAATTTGATAAACTATTCCCTACAAAAACAGACAAGTTCACAAAAATCCGCTCGATTAAATAGTACCGACAAAACCTTATTCAAAAAGTTGCAAAACTTTTGCGACGCTAAATAAACTGCAATACAGTTTTGGTTATGGCAATCAACTGGAGTAACGAGTCTACATTGGACAGATATAGAGTCGAAACTTCGAAAAAAAATTGGAACCAGTCTCTCGGAAAAACCCGGGTCTAGGTTGTAACTTTTTGTTCGCACCGTGTGGACCAATACTTAGCATGTTCGATCCGGTATTAAAAGAACAAAAAATCATTGTTTCCATCTGAAAATGATTTCGTTAGATCAGATCAAAACAAGAAGCGATAATCAACAAAATTGGAACTTCCCAAGATTTTTATCATAACCATTTGCTGAAAACGAGAAGTTTAGATATTGACAGTGAAAACTCAAAACAAAATTTGATGTGTTTCAAATCCTTTGCCATCAATTGCTTAAAAAATTTGTGCTGCTGAGTGCACGCACCTAAAAAAACTTTGTTGAGCTAACAAAACCCTGCCAAAATCGATTTTAGAGCTTGTGGACCGAAAGGTTCCGGTCTCATACCGTGTAGAGCAATTAATTGACTTAAAGGCTAAGGAAATTAACAAAATTTTGACTTCGCAGACTTAATGACATACTTTGTAGACTTATGTTCAGACTTTGCAGCCTTATGTGCAGACTTTTTGCAGCCTGATGTTTAGACTTTGCAGACTAATGCGCAGATTTTGTATATTTATGTCTAGACAATGCAAACTTTGACCTGCGTTGGGTCCCAACGCGGATCGATTCAAACTTGTAATTTATTCATAAAACCACGACCTCGTGCCGATTACCAGTAACTTTTTGGAATTTGAACACTGTAGCGCTAACTTTTATTTCACAAATTTACAATTTTTTGTCTTCAGATAATTATATTCCGCTACCAGCGCAGAATGTTGATCTAATCAACTTTGAGAGAGGCAGAAGAAAAGTTTCATGAAAAATTCAGTTCGTTCTTTTACGGAAAGAAAGGGATCTTATGCACTTAACGGTCCAAATACATCATTTCTACATCTTGAACAGAAGTGAATGTGGTTGAATCTGACTGGCAAAGTAGGCTTGGATTATATATGCAATGGGTCTAGGACAACAAGCCGACGGGAATTCAAGCCGAAGGGTCTTCATGCCGAAATTAAAACTTTACAAGCACCTCAAAACACTATTTTATCATCTGTAAAACTTTATTTTTTAAAAATTTTGGCAAGTTTAGTTCATAATAAACGTTATTCATGACAATGCACCACTTGTGATTGGCATCCGTTAATAACATCAGCCGGTTTTTGAAATGCATATATTACAAACATGAAAAATACCTTTAACCATGTTTTACTTTTCAATTTTCCGAAATATCATTTGGAGGCTTAAATTTCATGTAAACGCCAATAACCTTTGAAGAGAATCATGAAATTCAGAAATTCTTCAAAAAAGTTTTCAAATTAATCATATTTCACGAATTTATAAGGAACTATTTGGCTTGAAGTCCCTATCTTTACGACTCGGCTTGAAGTCCCGCCAGCTTAATGTCCGGCACCCATGTGCAATATTAGTCAATCAATATTAGCCAATCAGATTTGACCGCTTAAATTATAGGGCAAAATTGGTCAATCAATATAAGCCAATCAGATTCGACCTCATAAGTTTTAGCGCAAGCTATAGAGTACAGAGGCGAAGCGGAGCTTCGTACCAGTTGCGATACAACACGGGGGCGTTCAACAGTGCCGAATTACAACAGTGCCGAAAAAGGCGGGAAATTTTCAGAATAACTTTATCGCATTTTCTAAAGAGCGGGAAACTACTGACGCTAATTATCAAAGAAAATCACTCCAACTTTGGCGCCAAAGTGTCTGCAACTGCAAATTAAACAATTATTGCAATTGGGGCCAAAACGTCTAAATTGCGAATTTTCTCGCTCAAAATGTTCAAGTGTCACTTAAGATTATAACGGTTCGCCGTTTAATTTTTGATTGCCGCACTTAATATGTTTTAACTTGTTCATATTTTCGGCACTGTTGAACAAAGTTTTCATTTTCGGCACTGTTAAACTAATTTTTTTTCGGCACTGTTGTACTTCGGCATTGTTGGGGCAGTACAACAGTGCCGAAAATGAAAAAGTGTTCAACAGTGCCGAAAATTGATGATTTTTGGCACTGTTGAACAATAAGTTTATTTTCGGCACTGTTGTACTTCGACACTGTTGTGATGCCCTTAGAGGGGTGTTCAACAGTGCGGAAGTACAAGAGTGCCGAAAATAAATTTATTGTTCAACAGTGCCGAAAAGTATCAATTTTCGGCACTGTTGAACACGTTTTAATTTTCGGCACTGTTGAACGCGCCCGCACTGTTGTATTGCCCCTACAACACTAACGTAGAATGAAAACATAAAAAGCCGGAAATGAAAATTTTTGAAAGAACTCAGGTCATATAAACTTTCATTGTTTCGATAGATCATTCCAGGCAAACATGCCAGAAATTTGAATTTTAAATCAGCAACAACGGAAAACAATTTACGAAAACCAAAGCCGACAATCTTTGAGCAGACACAACAAGTAAGCCGAAAAAATTATGATTTTATAAAAAAAATTTCAAGTCACACCGCACCTTAAACAAGAATGGACAACAATTGCACTTGCAACTGCAATGAAATTTGTTATTAGCACAAAAAATTAGTGATGTGGCATTTATGCCAACAATCTTGAGCTGAATATGCCAACAATCGTTGAGCTTAATATGCAACAATCTTTGAAAATACACTATACCGGAGTAAAACTAGTTACTAATTGAAGTAGATTCAGTCAGCTTCCAAGGCTCACATAAACGCTTACTGTTTTATCACTAGCCAGCTAGCTGACTTCAATTGCTCTAAATTAGACTTAAAAGCAAAAACTTCAAACCAGTTTTTAACGTCGTTCGAATCACGATCTAACTACTGAAATGGTATTAATCCGCGATATAACTCGAACACCAGATCCAGTCCGTTTTTATTGGGAGTTGATTTTGCGTGGGAGTGTTCGAAACATTTACTGTGGTCCTAATGGAGGTTGTTATTTTCTTGCCAAAATCACTTGTTAATGAGAAAAAATTCCAGTACCCAATAATGACACTTCCTGAAGTAAATTAAATCACACGAAACATACAAACTAAATCTGAAGTTTAGATTATAATTTTGAAGTTCTTTTATACTCCTCGGTTCTCATTTTGCAATACGTCTCAATCCTCTTTCCTTCAAATTCGTAACCAGCTTTGGAAGACAAATAGTATTTTCAAAAAAAAATGTCGGTTTTTTTTAGTTCGACCAAATTGATATTCTGAGCTCTCCCAAACCACTATAAACACCCTAATTTGACCAAGGTAGAAGAATTTCAAGCAGGAAAAAAATTAAGGTCAGTCGACCAAAAATGGATATCTCAAAATAGTACAAATAGTACAAAATAGTACCACTCGATGTTGGAGGCGAACAACTCGAAGCTGTGCTGAGGCCTACTCTGGGCCACGCCACTGCCTCCAGCAGATGCCTATAAAGATATGAGCAGCTAGCAACAACTCACAGGAGACTTATATCCAAGTCAACAATCATTTGATCTCCAGCTGCACTTTGAAAATCTTGCGCTAGACAGAAACCATGAGTTGGTGATAAAGCCACAGAATTGAAAATTCATATCTTTTATTTCAGCAGTAGCAGCAGCCATTAACCCTATAACTAACTTGGGAACTGCACGATGCGAGCAAGTTTTAGCGACTAAAAATCGGCAGTGCCAGAAATGAGTTAGGCATGGCGGTCGACATTTAGTATTTTAGAATTTTTACTTGGAAAGAATAACTGCTCTGGTGTACCTGAGCATGTTTTCTGTCCTTGAAGAACAAGAGAGCCCTTTCTGTGAGTTGTACCTTCTACATTTCAGGTTTGGTCACTCTCAACTGTTTTTACTTTTTTCGAGAAAAAATGACGGAATGTTTGTGCACCTGAAGGTTTTTTCTTCTATAGACAAGTTTTATTCGAAACTTTTTTCATATCGTCGGAGTGTTTTTGTCTTGAGCTCATTTTTGAAACAATATTTCACCTGTCGTAGGTTTTCGTTAAGTTATGAGGGCTTAAACACAGCCAATTTGGCCAATTTGAAACCATTGACGCGTGATATATTTCGTGCCATAAACGCTTAATTGGAAATATAATTATAATCCATCTTAAAAATCGTTCCAACTTAGATTATTCAGGCATTTGCTCCTTGTTCGACCTAATACTTTGTGCTCGGGGTGGGTTTTTTTCTTCAGACTTTTTAACTAGCCATTTTTGACGAACTTTTTATAACAACCAAAAGAAATTGTTATTCTGAGCTTCCAATTGAAAAGATATTTTACCTGTGATCATTTTTCGTAAAGTAATGGGGGTTTGAATATTGTCATTTTGGCCAATTTGGGACATTTAACGCGCGATATATTTCTCGATTTAAACGCGTAAGCGGAGATTTAATCCGTCTTTAAAATCGCTCCAAAATGGTTGAAGGAAGACTATTTGCCTTAATTTATATTTTACTATTCTGAATTTTGCATAATTGAACAAAAAAGTTACTACTTATGTTTGGCGGGGACAAGGGACAAACATGAAGTTGTAAAAACATTTTGAATTTTTTCCCAAAAAACCTGGAGTGTCAAATTTCACATAAAAGTAATGACGAATCATCAAACTTAGATTTTAATTAAAGGGAGCTTAAATATTATTCTATCGAGTATAAAATCAAACAGATATTAGCAAATAAACTTAATTCACTATTTAATCTTGCACTTCTTAGCAAACGATCTCGATTTAGCAATTTTTTTCCCTTTGGAAAGTCCTTCAGATTCATTCAAATACTCGCTGTTCGGCTACATGTCAAGAAAATATTGAAGACTGGTTTCGTTTTTTGTAGCACTGCATTTTAGTTGGACTGGCAGACTGCACTGTATTGTAGCCACTGTTCGTGCTCGTTCCATATGGTGCCACCAAAGTGTAGGGTCTGGCTAATTTTTCTGAAAAACCTTCCCTAGCTGACGACCTCGAGCTATCCGTGTACTCTGAGTCCCCGCGTCCACTACAAATTCGGACATCCGGACTAGCCGAGGAAAATTTTACCCCTCTATCTCTCTCACCCCAAGCTGTTTTAGTAGTGTTGATGCGAGGTGGCGTTGAGGGCACTGGGTTGTCATGCACTGCTTTCTTGTTGTTCCTGGGAGTCCCGGAACCTGGTCTAGGTTCAATGTACCTCGGATAATGACTTTGAGTGAAATTGCTGTGCCTTCCGAAGTTTGACGCCTGCTTAGGTTGTTCGATAGGAGTTACTGGCGTTAAAGTTCGGTGGTACGGGTCATTTGAAAGTTCGGAAACATTGGACTCCCTCTCCGAAAAGCTGCAATCAAGATCGGCTTCGTGGTCTGTCGATGTATTCAAGTCTAATTGCGGCACTCCATCTAGAGTCTGTGTTTGCCTGTAACTGGATGATGCTATTGTATTTGTGGCAGATGACTTATGCGCTGTTCCGTGCGTTTGAATTGAAGAATCGCCTTTAGATTTCCAGTAACTCGCCGGTCCCCCAAAAGTGAACTGTGAACTGCATACGTTCTGATCGTTCTTTAAGTTTTGAGGACGTCCTTTCTGTTTGCGGTCTTGAAGATTTGAGTCTAGGTAGAACGATTTGTCAATTCTACTGGGCCTTCTACTCATTGCAAAAAAACTCAGTAGTTTAACTCGTAAAATAGTTAATGAGCACGTGCATTCATTTTGAGATGATTTCGAAAGTCACTTCAAATAGCGACTTCTTTAGGCCTCTATTCAAATACGGCTACGAAACACATACAAATATGTCATACCGCAGAGTAGGTGCATTGAATGTTTCCTCGAATTTTACGGTTTCTAGATTCAATGCTTTTTAAAGAAATTTCTATTGTAATTTTGGCTCATGTAAGAGTGGCATACGGACTAAATCAGCTATTAAAAACATATCTGATCTCCTAGCCTAACCTTTGTAAAACCACTCGTTGCACTATAAGAAAACCTCTAGTCAAGTGTGAGGAAAGAAACACAGCCGGTTATTCTGCTACATTCAGCTGGTACCTCAAAAAAGCTTATTGGGGAGCTAATATGTTATCAGATCAAAACTATTTCAAGGTAATTTGACTGTTGTTGCTTCTTCTTCTGTGTGGGAGCTGAAGCGTGCTTAGAGGCAGCGCTTCGCCAGCTCGATCGCCTCGATCGGATAGTCGGTAAGGACTGAAAGCTCGGTGTTGGTGTCGCCAAAAATGGATTGTCGGGTGCTGAGAGTTGCTGCACATTCGAGTAACCAGTGTTCCAGGGTTTGGTTAGCTCGGAGGCATTTGGGCATCTTGGGTCTGTTGTTGGGTCCATAAGGTGCCGATACGCTGCCAGTTGCATGCTGTGCCCCGCTCTCAGTCTCGCTAACATGACCGCGTCTCTTCTATTGGTCAGCGTTTTCCCGTCCTTGGCGGTAGAGTGGTTGGCGTACACAGCTGCTGTCCTGGCGTGGGAGGACGGTTTGTCTTTCAGGGTTCGTTTGATTACTGCTTTGGCGGCTTTCAGGCTTGTAGGTTGGGCGTCGTCTCCGAGTTCTGTGGCTTCGTTGGCAAATTTGTCGGCGAGTTCGTTCTTGGGAATGTCCATGTGGCCGGGGACCCATTGGATATCAATGTGGCGGTCCATGGCATCCAGCCGACAGCACAAGGAGGCAACATCAGGGCTTTCATTGTTCAGAGCGGCGTTCAGAGACTGGGAGTCGGTGCAGATCAGTACCTTGTCGTGCTCTTCGACGGTGTTCTTTTCCAGCCACTTGATTGCGCTATCCATGGCCTCTTTCTCTTCTTCATAGGAAGATGTGAGGATCCTTTCTTTGGTTTTCTTCTTGTCAATCGTGACCAGATTCTCAGGGGTCGCATGGGGTCACAACCATCGCAGACCCGACAAAGTGGGTACCTTCAGAGGCTGACCCGTCTGTGTAGATCACCCACTTGGCCTCACTCTCACGGATGACTCGGATGGCGTCGGTCCTGGCATTGTCAGTTCTGTTGCCTCCAACCAGTGTGGAGCTCACGGTCCACTTCCTCGGGTTGGTGGTCCACAGGTGCTCAGTAGGGCCAGTAAGCGGTTCTCGGGGGCTAGTCATTCTGGGAGTGAGGCCTCTAACCTCTTGCTGCTCTCACGCCAGCTGTCGCGGCCGAGCCTGTGTCTCTGTTCGCCATCGAGAGCGAGGTATCTCGGGTGGCTCGGAGGACATCTGAACGCTTTCTCCCTGGAGGTGGCTATCAGCTGCCGGGAGACTGTCTCATAGCTGGGCAGATCCGCTTCGATGCGGAGGACTTCCACAGGAGAGGAGGCGGACTGGCCGGTGATGCGACGAAGAGCTTGGTTCTGCGCTATCTCCAAGCGGTCCATTTGCGTCTTGAGAATGCACGGCTGCAAGGCAGGGGTGGCTAGTCGAAGATGCTGCGCTGAGTTGCCAGGTAGACGCTGCGCATGGGCCGCCTCTTCCATCCCCAGCCAGTGTTGCCAAGGCAAATTAGGAGGTTGCAGCGTTTCTCGAATTTCCTAACAACATATTCAACGTGTTGTTGGAAAGAGAGGGTTGTTGACTGTTGTTGCTGTTAGCTGCCCGAAGGGCTCGTTGTCAGAACTAGGCTCCAGCTTGTTATCCGTACGGATAATATTATAAAACATCAATTAATGGTGACATTGATTTAGGTATTAGAACTACCAGTTGGTAACGTATACATATTATAGACTTAACTTACATTAATTACATATAGAAGTCTGATGATTAAATACGTATCTATTTCTATGTAATGACATTTGTACTAGTTCTTATGAGGCACTGTCTCTCAAATGATTCCAGGTCAGTGTCAGCCAGACTTAAACATGGAGAGTTGAATTTAATTTGTTATCTTTATCGTCTCATTCTCAACTAGCATAGAAAGTCTCAATTCCACATAGCTTATATCTCACCTAACGGACGAGGGTATAACATGGCGGAGCCAGCAGCTGCAAAAAACCAACTCGGTATTCCGCCATTTTGGCAAAAAGCTTCGGCGCAACCACCCACGGAGTGGGAAATTCGGAACCAGCAATTTTTCCTTAGGATTATTGCGAAAGACGGAATAAAATCACAAAATCTACTCGGACCACAACCACAATTTCGCAAACCACAAGAGGCGGGGTATGAATTACCTATAACAGGTGAAACAAACGTACAAGGCAGAGATCGTGAACTACGTAACCAAGAAGAACGACTTCAATGGGAGAATCAATGTCAACTCTTAGACAACCTCGGACCCACCGCGGACGGTGTGCCATGGGAGGAAGCAGTTTCGAAGTTATATTTATCTGTGCCTGGAGACGGAAGGCCAAAGACGAGTAAGTCAATACTACCCTAGTCTTAAAATACATGCTTGCTGGTGTGAACTCCTCCCCGTGGAGCAAGTTGGGACGCACGAATCATTCTGTGCGGCAAAGATTCAAACAGGGGCACCGGAAAAAGAAACTTATGGAAATTGGAAACGGAATTTGAAGCAACATCCCGAATGCCAACGGAGTGGAAAGGGCCTAGCCGACCCTTTCACCTCTCACAACAATCGAAGGCTTTGGCCACCCCAGACCAGGGAAGGTGCGAATCAAATGTGCCGAAGAGAGACCGGGTTTTTCTCTGCCGGACCAGTAAACCAGCCCACCTGGCCCGGCTGTTAGTTATGGACGTAGAACAAAACCCAGAACCGTACGAATGTGGGGTTTATCAAAAGAGAGTCAGTGGATGCAGCATCAAATGCACATGGTGCATGAAATGGATACACCAAGTATGCAGCGAAATGACACGTGGACAAATCCGACAGATCGCATGAAATGAACGCTACGCTTTTGAGTGTAGACAGTGCAGGAAACCCAGTAAAACGACGAGAACTATAGCTTCTAGGAAACCTGATGAAACTGTCCCCTGAGCTCCGAGGTCCCAGATAGAGCAGATAGATCTCACAGAGTCTGCAGGGGAAAACGAAGACAACCGACACAAGGAAACGCGCAGAAGGAAAAAAATACAATACGAGAGAACCGAACCCCAAACCCCAAAAAAACAAGGAGAATAGTGACGTGGAACCTACAAGGCATCTCCAACAGAGATCAAAACCGCAACCGCCTTAGAAGAGCAGTAGAAGTTGCAAGGCAGCAAAAAAGGAAGGCGGCACTGATTTTCGAAATACGCTCGGAGCAGGAAGGGATAATATGGCTAGGAGACAAACCAAACCACGCAGTAGCAATCCACTCACAGAAATGTGGAGTTCTCCTGTTAGGCGATATTCTGGAAGATTGGATAACCAGCGGACAATAGAAAAGTGGCGGGAGGCGATTGGAACGCGCAAGTAGGAAGAGGGAGTCAAAGACTTGGCATAAATGGGAAGTACGGCCTAAAGACAGAGACAAATGAAGCTGAAGAAAGTCTCCTGGATTGGTGCGAAGAACACCAGCTACAACATGTCAATTCCTACTTCCCAATACGCTCCCGAGGAACATGTTTCAACCAGATGCACAGACGTTGGTACGAGCTCGACAGTTTCTTAATGAGAGCATCTGATCGTCACCAAATGGCATTATCAGACCACAGACCCGTCTGAATAGACATTTGGCGCAAACAAACAAAAAACGGCGACCCAGAATAGAAAAAAAAGAACACCACAGATAGACTGGGAACTCATGAGAAACAAATAAATGGCAAAAACATACCGCAAGAACACGGAGGAAAAACTCAACAACGAGGAATACTGGGACTCCATATCACGGAAGCTCACAGATGCAGCGAAGGAAATATGTGACACAAAGAAACGACAGATAGCCAACCCGTGGACAGTGGGATAAGAAGAAGAACTGAAAAGCCTACACGTAAATCTCCACAGAAGTAATTCGCAGAAACAACCTGCTCAGTCAAACACTTGGAGAATCAGATGGCATACTCGCCGATGCCCTAACTGCATTAGGAGAAAGGCTGGTAGCCGCGCGCAAGAAAATGAAGAAACGCCTATGCCAAATAGAAAGACTATGGTGGGACGAAATCATCATCGAGTGTAAAAAGTCAGCGGAGAAAGGGGACATGAGTACCATGTACAAAACCATAAGGAAATCGGGAATAAGATTACAGAAACACCAGACAGGCACCACTATCTCCACTGACAAATTCAGGCCCACTTCAGCAACGTATCGAAGGACCGATATGAGAACGACCCGGGTACTTTGAAGAACGCATTCAAACAGATGCCAGATAAAAGCAAAGACGTCAAGTTCATAACAGCCAAACAGAAGCTGAACACCCCTCCGTCCGAGAAATCATGGAAACACTGGATGAGGTGAGAGAATCGACGCCAGGCAAGGACGGGTCCCCATTGTATACAATCGAACCGCATACTGGAAATGGAGGGAGAAAGTCATCCACCTGGTGATGAGAATTTTCACGACCAGAACAGACCAAATGGAAGAGTCTCTAGAGAAAGGCCAAATAGTACCATTGCTGAAAAAAGGGAACATCAATGACGCCAACAACTTCCGAGGTGTGTGCTTGCTCTCAATGGCCAGTAGAATTCTGTCAAGAGTGATCGCAAACCGCCTGAGAACATGAAGCGGAGAACACCAGGTACTGGACGAAAACCAAAGCGGGTTTCGACCAAGCAGGTCCACGGCAGACGCAAGCCAGATCTTTATAAGAATAAGAGAGGACGTGGAAGATCTCAAGAGACGGAGGATAAGAGCCGGAATCCCAGTAGAAGACAACACAGACCCAGAAGCCAGACTGTTAAACCTAACAAAAACTTATACGCGGGTCAGCAAACCGGTCCTGTGGGCGGCCTCAAGTCCCTACGCGATGGAAGGCCCGTTCCTGGACACACTGAGTGATTTGCACGAAGCCACAACCTACTGTATAAAATGCAAAGACGGCGACAGTGAAGAATGTACCCCCGAAAGACGGTTAAAAAAAGGTTGCCCCTCTTCGCCTTCATTGCATAACATATGTCACCAAGTGGTAATACGGCAAGCTGAGAAAGCTAGACTAGACAGTGCCAAGGAGAGCGGTACAAACGTCGGGATAGCGTGGACGTGGATGCCGGGAAACCGCTTCCCAGTAAAAAAAAACCTGGTAGAAACGCACAAGAGTGAAACCCAAACCGCACAACTATCATTATCTGTATTCGCAGACGACACCACCCCATCGGCGAGAAGAAAGAATTAGAGTCTGGAACAGCAACAAAAAAGATGTTATGATGAACTTCGAGGAGAAAAACAACAAAGAGAAGAAGAGAAACTAGAATTCGGAAAGGACGGAGCAGGGGGCATCAGAATGCTATGAGTGTGGATCGGCGCGAACGAAGACATTAAGAACAGAAAAATACGAGCAGGAGGACTATGGGCCAAGGTCAAGCGCCGGCTCACAAAGAGCAGGCTGCCAAAAAAAATCCAGGCTAGAGTTGCCCAATGCTGCATAGAAAGCGGCTTATTATTTGACGCCAACATAAGGACATGGAACAACTAGGAGTTAAAGTCTTTGCAAAGTTGGATTGACCGGTGCTATAGGTATGTCTGGAGCTCAAAGTCGAAGCTACCAATAATTGAAATGCAAGAAAAAGGAGTGAATATGCAGGACATCAGAAACCAACTGAACATCAAGTCGATCCGATGGGAAAATGAAGGAAGAACACATAAACGAATAGGCCATGTAATGAGAATGGACGATAAAAGACTGACTAAAGTAGCTTGTCTAGGGCTGGCTAAAATATCTGCAAACCCTACCGAAATGTCCGGGAAAAAAGACAAAACACTACTCTACTGGCGGAAGCTCATCAGAGAAGCGGGTATGGATGTGAACGAGATGGACAAACTGACTCAGGACAGAAAAGGATGGAGGCGAGCGGTGGAAGCACGAATGGAGCACCTGCACAAATGGGAAAAGTCAAATGCGAAAAAACAAAACGGTGAAACGACAGAAAGGAACTCCTATACACCCCCAAGCAACATCGAACACGTGTGAGAAATGTGAGAGGGATTTCAAAAACCAGGGCGGCCTGAGAATCCATATCAAAAGGATGCACAAAGAGGTGAGGGTGACTTTTGCATGCAACAAATGCGGAGCCATCATCAAATCTGAAAACTCTGAAAAACACCACAGGAAGACATGCGAGGGAGACAGGTACAATGAAGATGGAACCAAGACATGTGGCAGATGTGACAGAACCCTACAGGCCCGAAACATAGCCCGCCACAAAAGACAGAACTGCAAGGGAAACCGGGCACCAGAACAAGAAGCAACCGACCAACACCATCCACACGGCGTCTACAAATAGAAATGGACTGTATGTCCGAGATGTAACGAGAGGAAATCTTCGTCAAACTTAGCAAGGCACCTGAGGATATGCACCACGTCCATGGTCAGGGGAGAGGACATACCAATTGAACCAGGAGGGTGAAAGTCTACATACATACATCTAAAAATACATGATATAACAACAAGAGATTTATTGGGTCGCCTGCAAACATTGTTTGTGAAACCCAGAAACATAACAATTGACCGTTATGAGGCCTTCACACGAAAACAGGGAAAAAAAGAAACCCTAGAAGAATTTCATTGTGGACTCACAGAACTCGCGGCAAAAGGCAACTTTAAATGTACAGTATGCAATAATGGTGGACTCGAGGCGGAAATCATCAGAGTTTTATTTACCGCAAATATGTCGAATGACGAGGTCCAAAAAGGAAAAGACCTGCTAGCAGAAACTAGAATTAGATGCGAGAAAAGCCTCGTAAATCAAATCCAAATCAAAAAGCAAGGAACTTCCAGCAACTAAAGCGGAATAAAGAACATTAAATCGGAGCCCGTCAATTTCATACAAAAAAGGGGCAGGTATAAATCTCAACCGCGGGCTGGACGTAATTGCGGAGGAATTGCACCAAGAAACGGAACCGACAGGCCCTCACAAAAAATTGTTTTAAATGCGGCAACGCATTTTCAGCAAATCACCTCGCAAAGTATCTGGCGCGAGATAAAATCTGCAACAGATGCACAATAAGGGGTCATTTTGCAAAGTTATGCAAGTCCAGCGAGGTGAACGCGATCTAAAAGAACGTTACGACACATCAGGACTAACAGGAAACAGATATGACCACCTATGTCAATTACATTTGAGCAGGTGATATAATCCCAGGGTGGGAATTGATCCACCCAGATGATACATCCACTAACTGGATACACTTTGAGCCAAAACGAGCAGATATAATCAGAGATACCGATCTCCAAGCACATCTTATTTGAGTCGGCTCGGAGAAAAATAACCGACACAGTTTTCATTGCCGACACAGATTCCCCAACTTCTTTTGTGAACGAAACTACAGCAAATCTCCTGATACCCTCGGTGGAATCAGCAAGAAAAATCACAATGGCAGATGACGACGAAACTAATCGAATGGTTTGCTAGAATGGTTACAAAATCCCTTCATTTGGCCTATTAATAGCCCCTATCGAGTGTGGAGGATGGACGATTCAAACGCTTTCCTTTAAAGTGGTGGACGACAGGCGAGCGAACATCCTGAGCCGCAATCTTCTTCCACAAATTGGAATACAACTACAACAGGAGAAAAACATGTTGGTAAGTCAGCATTTCATGTAAACAATACTGACAATTCGGACGCACAAATTGCGAAAAAGATCAGAACCACGTACCCTGGACTTTGCACGCGAATAGGGCGCTCAAAGCAAAGAACCACATGGTTCATACTAAGTTTTACAAGGAGTTCAAAGCTTTGCAACAACGAGGGAGACGCATTACCACACATATCCAAGAAAAATTGGAAAACGAAGTTCGATCGTTATTTGACAAAGGTCAGATAATTCAACTGGAAAAATGCAGTGACCAATATTTCATAAGCCCCATTGTGATAACGGTGAAAAAAGACCAGTCAATAAAATTAGACTAAAACAAATTAATAAATCAATTCATAAAAACAAATACCAGATGCCGAATATTTTTTTTTGTTAGACAAAAGAGCGCAATCGGCTCAAGAAGGTACAAATAAACTGGGTACGACATATTTTTCCACAATAGATTAACGTTACGCGTATAGCCAACTACCACTTAACGAAACAACACGTACGCAGTGTAACTTCAGCATAATTGGTGGTAAAGCAACGGGAACCTACCAGTTCCAAGCACCCTTCTACGGGCTCACCGATACGCCCGCTTTCAGAAGGCTATAGATCTGACACTTAACAACGAAAAAGAAACGTTCTCATTTTTAGCTGATATTTTAATAATTCCGCACGGCACTAAGGAACAAAACAAAAAAAACTTGCAAAATTTCTGGAAAAAAATGGATGCCGAAAACGTGAAAACCTCGTTAGACAAATGTAAATTTGGAGGCAAAGAAGTGGAGTGGATGGGATTTGTATTAAACAAATACGGCACAACCCTTATGCAAAAGAAAGCAGACGCAATCAAAAACCTGCAACATCCAAAAACATTCAAACAACTGAAAAGTTTTATGGGGTCTATCCATCACTTGAACAAGTTTATCACTAACCTGGCTCAAAAATTTACCCCCTCAAGACCTGTACTGTTTACCACCAACAAGTTTAATTTCGTAAAAAACATTACAGGTCAACGAACTTGAACTTTTAGCCGCAGTATGAGCTATTGAACATTTTAAGTATTACCTATATGGTAGACGCTTCACTCTAATAACGGATCACCAAGCATTAGTAAGATTTCTACAAAGTAACAGAGGTAATAAAACCTATCAAAGCAGGTTAACTCGATGGATCGACAGACTCATCCCGTTCGATTTTGATATACATCATCTGTCAGGCAAAAAAATGGGTCTTACCGATTACATATCACGACACCTGGTCAGTAAACCACGACCGGCATACTAAGACAAACAATTTGTCGTCGCACTAATCGACGATTCCGTTAAATGCTTGGAATTTCAAGACAGCAGCAGCAATAATATATCCTTGAATGAAAATCCAATCGGTTATCTAGACACCAAAAAACTCAACCGGAACGAAAACTTTGCAACTTCAATTTCGGTTCACACACAAAACGCATTCACTGTTCATAGTCAATTTTTTCAATCTAGTTGCTCTGCTGATACGAAAAATACACTTCAAAATTAACACCTAATTGTAAAAAGTGTATGTATTCTCCTAACATTGGAGAAAAGAACAGGCGATTGCAACATGGCATGACTTTGCTCCCTTTCAAGCGAATCAATCGGAATTGCCATAGTGGCGCCCAAACGCAGCTTACCTTTGCTCCCATTAATTACGTCTCATTCAGCGATTTTCTTAACGAAACACCACCGCCCGAACTTACTGTCAGCCATTTCACACACCAGGTCAGACAATCAACTGAGAGCTACACCTTTCGAAGAGTAGAAAACGAGAAGGTAAACACTATCTGCAAAACAATGGAGGGAGAAGGAAAACAGGACACAGAAAGCCAGACAGCCGCAGTGGAGGAGGAAGACACACCATTGTTCCGGAAAAACTTGAGAAAAGTTATGGATAATGAGTTCCGAGCGGCAGCCACAAGGAGAGACCGAAACTTATCACCATTGATGAACATGGTAAGACAACAGAAATGGGAGTCGTAAACAGAGCTATGGCCCTTATTTCTACAATGTGCCCACCGGTTGTCAGTCAGAGACAATATCTTGCTGTATGACGTTAGAGTTGTCATACCCAAACAACGAAGACCCACACTCATGGACGCGTTAGATCTGACCCATCCAGACCAAGGCGGGATGTTAGAAGCGGCTAAGCATGTGTGGTATCCCTATCTGCACCGGATTTTTGTGTCCACAGCACAAAGTTGTAAGAACTGCCGAGATAAGTGTAAGATTATTAAAATAATCTCAGGCAAAAAGCACTATAAGACACTCGACGCGGTGGTTGAGCCTAACAATGAAATCTAATTGGATTTCGTGGGCCCATTACCGGACGAAAACGAAAAAGAAGTTTATATATTAGTGGGACTGGACCGTTTTCCACGTTATCCTTAGGCAAAGTTTGCAACCAAAACCAGAGCGGATACAATCATCCGCTTTATGCAAAATCATATCGTTTATCATGGGGTTCCGTATAAAATTCGATGCGATCAATCCTTTGGTTTTCGAGCCAAAAAGTTCTTAATATATTGCAAAACCAATAATATCAAACTAATATTCGCGCCCGTGGATGACCACAGGGCAATGGGTATTGTCGAACGACTTATTAGAACCCTAAAATCGTGATTAGAAATCATGAAAATCGACAAAACAAACAAACCAAACAAGCTTGCATCAGACGTGGCCGCACTAATTAAAACACTCCGCATTACGCCAAAAGCAACTACAAAAGTATGCCGTTCGAAGCCCACTTTGGGCGAAACCTAACACACCATTGATTAATCATAGCACATCACCAAAACTCTCAAATCTCTCATGGAAAAACACTAAGCTATCCTGTTTAGATGAAAAAGTACTTACAAAACCAGCATTAACGGTGGAGGCAATGTGGGAGCGGGAGAGAAATAGCGAAGACGATATATACCTAGTCTACAAGGAAACAGGGGCGAAGGACACAAAAGCATCAGAAAACAAGGACCACCAGTATTTGCCCAAACCTACGTTCAATCCCGTCTCAAAAACGAATGCCACGACTGCAGACAACCAACAAGGCCAAATAAACGATGCTCAGAGCACACAAAACAACAACCGCGAAAAACGACGTGCTAAGACCCAAGCGGAGGTTGCAAACTGAAAGGATACAATTACACTGGAAGCAGCGACCTGTAAGACCAACAATTGCTCAAAAAGTTCCCAATAGGTGCGCATCTACCGCTTTCCAACAAACCTTGCAATTTACTAAAACTAAAAAGATCATTTCTAAGCGAAAAGTGCAACGACTTAGAAAATTTAAAAACACGTAAGCCAATAAGACCGCTCACTAATCAGGAGAAACAACAACTCGAGAGAGCAGCACTAATTTTTCAAAAAGACCGATTCAAAGGTCGAGCACACACAATTAACCCTAAAACGGGACTTCAATTGGAGCAAGTCGCTAGAAAAACGAGAACACTTGCACGAAAAAAGAAAAATCCAGGGACATTTGGGCCACAATTTAAAAATATCGAAAATGGATCAAAACAAAATTACTCCTCACACACCGCGTGGATAAGAGAAGACAACAAGCAGCCGCGTGTAATAAGGCACGATGGCCTCGCCTTCGTACCGGACCCAAGGTTATGAGGAAAAAGTAGGAAGGCGGCTTTAAAGGATTTTGTGGCTTATAACCACCTACCGCGAGCCAAACACGTGTTTCCGGAAAAGAGGCCACCAGTCAAAATCCGACCACAGAGGGAACAACCACGAGCCCCAAGCGATCACCTCCGAAGACGGTTCAGGATATCATCGAACAATCGCTGAATCGAAAAGCATTGGGATCACAAAAATTTTTTAGTACCTTTAACAGCACACCCAAACTGACACAACGTGCAAATCAGCTAGCCAAAGACCCAAAACCTCATCTGCAACAACAAACGAAGTCATCAGAGAAAATGAGCCCTAAGATAAAATCCAAAAGACGATTTGTCAAAGGTCCAGTTTGAGTGCGACACCTCAATTTCCTTGTCGTCAGATACATACCAGGACGAAAAAAACACCTTCACCAGAAAAACCAGCCGCAAAATGAAAAGACAAAGGCCACACTTGAGCAAATGTCGCCGGAGTTAAGACGATTGTCAAGACAGCGAAAAAGTGCACTTGCCACGAAGCTAGGCGGGCTATCCCGATGGGACAAATCTCGAATTCTGTCGAACCTTGTTCAATAGCGCATATTGAACATTCGACAACCAACATCAGCTCGCCAGACCAGCCGTCCGAAAAACTGCCATTGAACTCACACCCCATAAAACAAGTCAGTGTCGCCACGATAACACGTGTCAGTGTCGCCACAAATTTCCCCCGAAGAAATCATGTGCACAGAGATCCACATGGATGCAGCAACGCCAGAAAGCACGAAAATTGAGGGTACAAGCGACAACACGACCCAGATTAAACCAAATTCCCGGTAAATTCCGGACAAACCACAAAGAACGGGGGAATCTTTCAGTAAGGACTTTGAAGAGAATATGAACATTTTGCATTCCATTTCGCCGGTTCGAGGAATTTCTGTGACATTTCAACGAGAAAAAGAAAATACCACGGAACAGCGCAATAAAATCGAACCACATGTTACTACACGCACGGAGAATATTACAGCGGAGATAAAAACCATCAAAATCATTGACGATACGAACAAGAGCGAGGAAAAGTGATATATTCTATTAACCAAAAAGAGGGAAATGTTATCTGTACGGATATTATAGTAAAACATCCATTAATGATGACATTGATTAGGTACTAGAACTACCAGTTGGTAACGTATACATAATATAGACTTAACTTACATTAATTACACATAGAAGTCTGATGATTAAATAAGTACCTATTTCTGCGTAATGACATATGTACTAGTTTTTATGAGGCACTGTTTCTCAAATGGTTCGAGGTCAGTGTCAGCCAGACTTAAACATAGAGAGTTGTATTTAAGTTGTTATCTTTATCGTCTCATTCACAACTAGCATAGAAAGTATCAATTCCACATAGCTTATATCTCACCTAACGAATGATGGTATAACAGGGTAGGTTCATTAAATTGTTCTTCGAATTTTACGGTTTCTAGATTCAATGCTTTTTAAAGAATTTTCCATGGTAGTTTTGGCTCACGTAATATTGTCATACGGACTAAATCAGCTATTAAAAACATATCTGATCTCCTGGCCTAACCTTTGTAAAACTACTCGTTGCACTAAAAGATTACTGCTGGTCAAGTGTGAGGAAAGAAACACAGCCGGTTTTTCTGCTACTTCTTAGCAAGTACAAGTACCTCAAAAAAGCTTATTGAGGAATTAATATGTTATCAGATCAAAACTATTTCAATGTGCTTTGACTGTTGTTGTTAGCTGCCCGAAGGGGCGCGTTGTCAGAGCTAGGCCTCAGCTTCAGGAACCTCGCTACTTCGGCGGGACAGAGCGGCAGCAGGTCTATTGGGTCGAGTGCAGTCCGGTTTATGGGATAGCTGAAAAGATAAAGGCTGTGTAATAAAGATAAAGGCAGTGTGGAAAAGATAAAAGCTGGACAATTCGGGGGGGGGGGGATGATCAATTGTATTCACATTACGTATTACGTATTGAGTTAAGACGACGTAACAACTAGTTTTTAGATGACAACAACTATGGAAGCTTGATTATGACCGCTAAATCTTTGTCAATTTTTCCGCAAAATCCATATACAATTTTTAGAACTTGTGATGATATATGCTTTTGTTTAACTTTACACAAATCAAGAAATATAGCCTATAGCGAATTACTAGTTTCAGGGAAATATGAACCTTAAGCACAGGTGAGAAAACGACAAAAAGCAGCTCTATAAAGTGTAACTAAAAAAAGAAAAGGTAGAAATAAGCCTCGAATTAGTAACAATTTGTTGTGTCGGGTTGCAACGTGCGACCTCGCGATTGGGAAATTCACGCCCTTTCCTCTCAGCCACTGACGCTCAATCGGCAAACACTAGCCACAAACTAAGCAGAGGACAGATGCTGTGAAATAGCCAATGCTACAAGTCGTGCTTATTGCAAAACGGCCACATTATGAGCAGAACTTCAAATTGCGACTCTTAGTTGGAAAAAAGTAGTCATACTAATACACTACGATCGATAGTGCGCTAGTGTACACTTTTGAAACCACAAGTCGAGCTATTTTTGTTCAATTTGCCTTTTTGGTATTCATGATCTTCATTTGCTTCTCATTGGATTTCTCGAACTGAAACGCCAGATTTAACGGAAATCAAAACCTCCAAAACAATATCTAATTACATTGCACTGATAACAGAATGTCAATCATTCGAGTCGCATGTATGGCATTTTTATATATGTCTAGTGTATTCAACGCAGCAAGCTGCTTCGACAGACACAGATCTTAGTGCCTGTAACTTTTAGAACATTTTAGGCCTCTTCTACTAGATTTTTTTCGAGTTTTTTAAATATTAAAACTAAAACTGCTGTATTTTCCATAAATTGCAGTGAGATGAATCAAGATTTTATTGGTAGCCTTCGATGTCTCTGCTCTATCGTTTCAAGTTCAAAATAGTTTGAGAAACTTTTTATTTTTAAAATTGTTAAAAAATCACAAAAACGTTTTTTGTCACAAACCTAACGAGTGTGCGATATCATACGTATGTAGTGCAGATCTGCAACTGCTTGAAGTACTAAAGTGTACTCTCAAATGTATCTGTTGCTACGCAAACAACCTCTCATTAGCAAGAATATAAAACCGAGTAATTTGAACTAAATTAAGATCGTTGGCCAAATGGTCTAGAAAAAAGCTTCAAAATCTGACCACACCAGCTCGGCGCAGGTTCGAGCCCCACAAAAAACAAATGTTTTCATCCAAACTAAAATGTATATATAACTAAAACTAATTATAAAACAAAGCAAAATGACCTTGTCTGACAGGTTATAGCCGTCTGTATGTGATTTACCGTATATCACAAAAATGCTGTTATGTTAACACGTTAAGCCGTGAATGTGCCAATTTTGTTGAGAAATTTATCCGTTCATATCGAAAAATTCTGCAATTTATGCCGTTTCCAGAACTAATTCAATTTGGTTACATCTTTCACTTATTTTTTTTGTGAGATATTTTAGGGTTTTGAGTTAAGCGCGGTCACATTTTTGGCCCTGCGACCCGTAAAAGAATTGGGCAGCAATTCAATTCGAGCAGCACTTCGACTATTACTCGATTCGATTAAAACTATCAGGGTCTGGCATCAGTTGTTGTGCGAGTTTTTGGCCGAAAATCGGCGTTTGACCAAAAAAGGGCGTTTGGCCGAGTGTCGATTGGCCGAAAATGGGCGTTTGGCCAAAAAAGGTGCCCAGTTGGCTGAATTTTGCGATTCGCAGAGTGCAGTTGGCCGGAATTCGTCAGAGAGTGCAATTATCCGAGGTGACCGATTGCCAGCTGGCCGAAAGTGTTCTGCTAGCCGAAAGCGGACAGAGGCTTTTTCAGGTGTCCGTATTGTGGACTTTGGTCGACGTGGGCTAGCGTTTTCTGTTGACAACCAAAATTTTTGGATTTCTTCCCGGTGACCGCTTCAGGAACTTCAATCTTCAAAAACTTCAGTTTCCAAAAACTTGAAAGACCGATCGAAAACTTTAGTTTTTTTTGTCTGTGCGTGCTAATTATGAATAAAAGGTTGTCAACGGTGCATCACTGGAAACATACTGCAAATTTTTGGGTGAATCCCGGATTTCAACCAACCCGATTCAAGCAAGAAAATTACAAAATTGTCATAAAATTACTTTGCAAAGAAAACAAAAGTAAATTTTGTGAAATCTTTGGTTCTTATAAATTAAATGTTAAACTATGGTTATTAGGGTAAGAACTATGATTTGAACCTAGTAGCCGATCCGGTAGACGCTTCACTCTAATAACGGATCACCAAGCATTAGTAAGATTTCTACAAAGTAACAGAGGTAAAAAAACCTATCAAAGCAGGTTAACTCGATGGATCGACAGACTCATCCCGTTCGATTTTGATATACATCATTTGTCAGGCAAAAAAATGGGTCTTACCGATTACATATCACGACACCTGGTCAGTAAACCACGACCGGCATACTAAGACAAACAATTTGTCGTCGCACTAATCGACGATTCCGTTAAATGCTTGGAATTTCAAGACAGCAGCAGCAATAATATATCCTTGAATGAAAATCCAATCGGTTATCTAGACACCAAAAAACTCAACCGGAACGAAAACTTTGCAACTTCAATTTCGGTTCACACACAAAACGCATTCACTGTTCATAGTCAATTTTTTCAATCTAGTTGCTCTGCTGATACGAAAAATACACTTCAAAATTAACACCTAATTGTAAAAAGTGTATGTATTCTCCTAACATTGGAGAAAAGAACAGGCGATTGCAACATGGCATGACTTTGCTCCCTTTCAAGCGAATCAATCGGAATTGCCATAGTGGCGCCCAAACGCAGCTTACCTTTGCTCCCATTAATTACGTCTCATTCAGCGATTTTCTTAACAAAACACCACCGCCCGAACTTACCGTCAGCCATTTCACACACCAGGTCAGACAATCAACTGAGAGCTACACCTTTCGAAGAGTAGAAAACGAGAAGGTAAACACTATCTGCCAAACAATGGAGGGAGAAGGAAAACAGGACACAGAAAGCCAGACAGCCGCAGTGGAGGAGGAAGACACACCATTGTTCCGGAAAAACTTGAGAAAAGTTATGGATAATGAGTTCCGAGCGGCAGCCACAAGGAGAGACCGAAACTTATCACCATTGATGAACATGGTAAGACAACAGAAATGGGAGTCGTAAACAGAGCTATGGCCCTTATTTCTACAATGTGCCCACCGGTTGTCAGTCAGAGACAAAATCTTGCTGTATGACGTTAGAGTTGTCATACCCAAACAACGAAGACCCACACTCATGGACGCGTTAGATCTGACCCATCCAGACCAAGGCGGGATGTTAGAAGCGGCTAAGCATGTGTGGTATCCCTATCTGCACCGGATTTTTGTGTCCACAGCACAAAGTTGTAAGAACTGCCGAGATAAGTGTAAGATTATTAAAATAATCTCAGGCAAAAAGCACTATAAGACACTCGACGCGGTGGTTGAGCCTAACAATGAAATCTAATTGGATTTCGTGGGCCCATTACCGGACGAAAACGAAAAAGAAGTTTATATATTAGTGGGACTGGACCGTTTTCCACGTTTTCCTTAGGCAAAGTTTGCAACCAAAAACAGAGCGGATACAATCATCCGCTTTATGCAAAATCATATCGTTTATCATGGGGTTCCGTATAAAATTCGATGCGATCAATCCTTTGGTTTTCGAGCCAAAAAGTTCTTAATATATTGCAAAACCAATAATATCAAACTAATATTCGCGCCCGTGGATGACCACAGGGCAATGGGTATCGTCGAACGACTTATTAGAACCCTAAAATCGTGATTAGAAATCACGAAAATCGACAAAACAAACAAACCAAACAAACTTGCATCAGACGTGGCCGCACTAATTAAAACACTCCGCATTACGCCAAAAGCAACTACAAAAGTATGCCGTTCGAAGCCCACTTTGGGCGAAACCTAACACACCATTGATTAATCATAGCACGTCACCAAAACTCTCAAATCTCTCATGGAAAAACACTAAGCTATCCTGTTTAGATGAAAAAGTACTTACAAAACCAGCATTAACGGTGGAGGCAATGTGGGAGCGGGAGAGAAATAGCGAAGACGATATATACCTAGTCTACAAGGAAACAGGGGCGAAGGACACAAAAGCATCAGAAAACAAGGACCACCAGTATTTGCCCAAACCTACGTTCAATCCCGTCTCAAAAACGAATGCCACGACCGCAGACAACCAACAAGGCCAAATAAACGATGCTCAGAGCACACGAAACAACAACCCCGAAAAACGACGTGCTAAGATCCAAGCGGAGGTTGCAAACTGAAAGGATACAATTACACTGGAAGCAGCGACCTGTAAGACCAACAATTGCTCAAAAAGTTCCCAATAGGTGCGCATCTACCGCTTTCCAACAAATCTTGCAATTTACTAAAACTAAAAAGATCATTTCTAAGCGAAAAGTGCAACGACTTAGAAAATTTAAAAAACACGTAAGCCAATAAGACCGCTCACTAATCAGGAGAAACAACAACACGAGAGAGCAGCACTAATTTTTCAAAAAGACCGATTCAAAGGTCGAGCACACACAATTAACCCTAAAACGGGACTTCAATTGGAGCAAGTCGCTAGAAAAACGAGAACACTTGCACGAAAAAAGAAAAATCCAGGGACATTTGGGCCACAATTTAAAAATATCGAAAATGGATCAAAACAAAATTACTCCTCACACACCGCGTGGATAAGAGAAGACAACAAGCAGCCGCGTGTAATAAGGCACGATGGCCTTGCCTTCGTACCGGACCCAAGGTTATGAGGAAAAAGTAGGCAGGCGGCTTTAAAGGATTTTGTGGCTTATAACCACCTACCGCGAGCCAAACACGTGTTTCCGGAAAAGAGGCCACCAGTCAAAATCCGACCACAGAGGGAACAACCACGAGCCCCAAGCGATCACCTCCGAAGACGGTTCAGGATATCATCGAACAATCGCTGAATCGAAAAGCATTGGGATCACAAAAAATTTTTAGTACCTTTAACAGCACACCCAAACTGACACAACGTGCAAATCAGCTAGCCAAAGACCCAAAACCTCATCTGCAACAACAAACGAAGTCATCAGAGAAAATGAGCCCTAAGATAAAATCCAAAAGACGATTTGCCAAAGGTCCAGTTTGAGTGCGACACCTCAATTTCCTTGTCGTCAGATACATACCAGGACGAAAAACACACCTTCACCAGAAAAACCAGCCGCAAAATGAAAAGACAAAGGCCACACTTGAGCAAATGTCGCCGGAGATAAGACGATTGTCAAGACAGTGAAAAAGTGCACTTGTCACGAAGCTAGGCGGGCTATCCCGATGGGACAAATCTCGAATTCTGTCGAACCTTGTTCAATAGCGCATATTGAACATTCGACAGCCAACATCAGCTCGCCAGACCAGCCGTCCGAAAAACTGCCATTGAACTCACACCCCATAAAACAAGTCAGTGTCGCCACGATAACACGTGTCAGTGTCGCCACAAATTTCCCCCGAAGAAATCATGTGCACAGAGATCCACATGGATGCAGCAACGCCAGAAAGCACGAAAATTGAGGGTACAAGCGACAACACGACCCAGATTAAACCAAATTCCCGGTAAATTCCGGACAAACCACAAAGAACGGGGGAATCTTTCAGTAAGGACTTTGAAGAGAATATGAACATTTTGCATTCCATTTCGCCGGTTCGAGGAATTTCTGTGACATTTCAACGAGAAAAAGAAAATACCACGGAACAGCGCAATAAAATCGAACCACATGTTACTACACGCACGGAGAATATTACAGCGGAGATAAAAACCATCAAAATCATTGACGATACGAACAAGAGCGAGGAAAAGTGATATATTCTATTAACCAAAAAGAGGGAAATGTTATCTGTACGGATATTATAGTAAAACATCCATTAATGATGACATTGATTAGGTACTAGAACTACCAGTTGGTAACGTATACATAATATAGACTTAACTTACATTAATTACACATAGAAGTCTGATGATTAAATAAGTACCTATTTCTGCGTAATGACATATGTACTAGTTTTTATGAGGCACTGTTTCTCAAATGGTTCGAGGTCAGTGTCAGCCAGACTTAAACATAGAGAGTTGTATTTAAGTTGTTATCTTTATCGTCTCATTCACAACTAGCATAGAAAGTATCAATTCCACATAGCTTATATCTCACCTAACGAATGATGGTATAACAGGGTAGGTTCATTAAATTGTTCTTCGAATTTTACGGTTTCTAGATTCAATGCTTTTTAAAGAATTTTCCATGGTAGTTTTGGCTCACGTAATATTGTCATACGGACTAAATCAGCTATTAAAAACATATCTGATCTCCTGGCCTAACCTTTGTAAAACCACTCGTTGCACTAAAAGATTACTGCTGGTCAAGTGTGAGGAAAGAAACACAGCCGGTTTTTCTGCTACTTCTTAGCAAGTACAAGTACCTCAAAAAAGCTTATTGAGGAATTAATATGTTATCAGATCAAAACTATTTCAATGTGCTTTGATTGTTGTTGTTGTTAGCTGCCCGAAGGGGCGCGTTGTCAGAGCTAGGCCTCAGCTTCAGGAACCTCGCTACTTCGGCGGGACAGAGCGGCAGCAGGTCTATTGGGTCGAGTGCAGTCCGGTTTATGGGATAGCTGAAAAGATAAAGGCTGTGTAATACAGATAAAGGCAGTGTGGAAAAGATAAAAGCTGGACAGTTCGGGGGGGGGGGGGGGGGGGGGATGATCAATTGTATTCACATTACGTATTACGTATTGAGTTAAGACGACGTAACAACTAGTTTTTAGATGACAACAACTATGGAAGCTTGATTGTGACCGCTAAATCTTTGTCAATTTTTCCGCAAAATCCATATACAATTTTTAGAACTTGTGATGATATATGCTTTTGTTTAACTTTACACAAATCAAGAAACATAGCCTATAGCGAATTACTAGTTTCAGGGAAATATGAACCTTAAGCACAGGTGAGAAAACGACAAAAAGCAGCTCTATAAAGTGTAACTAAAAAAAGAAAAGGTAGAAATAAGCCTCGAATTAGTAACATTTTGTTGTGTCGGGTTGCAACGTGCGACCTCGCAATTGGGAAATTCACGCCCTTTCCTCTCAGCCACAGACGCTCAATCGGCAAACACAAGCCACAAACTAAGCAGAGGACAGATGCTGTGAAATAGCCAATGCTACAAGTCGTGCTTATTGCAAAACGGCCACATTATGAGCAGAACTTCAAATTGCGACTCTTGGTTGGAAACAAGTAGTCATACTAATACACTACGATCTGTAGTGCGCTAGTGTACACTTTTGAAACCACAAGTCGAGCTATTTTTGTTCAATTTGCCTTTTTGGTATTCATGATCTTCATTTGCTTCTCATTGGATTTCTCGAACTGAAACGCCAGATTTAACGGAAATCAAAACCTCCAAAACAATATCTAAATACATTGCACTGATAACAGAATGTCAATCATTCGAGTCGCATGTATGGCATTTTTATATATGTCTAGTGTATTCAACGCAGCAAGCTGCTTCGACAGACACAGATCTTAGTGCCTGTAACTTTTAGAACATTTTAGGCCTCTTCTACTAGATTTTTTTTCGAGTTTTTTTAAATATTAAAACTAAAACTGCTGTATTTTCCATAAATTGCAGTAAGATGAATCAAGATTGTATTGGTAGCCTTCGATGTCTCTGCTCTATCGTTTCAAGTTCAAAATAGTTTGAGAAATTTTTTATTTTTAAAATTGTTAAAAAATCACAAAAACGTTTTTTGTCACAAACCTAACGAGTGTGCGATATCATACGTATGTAGTGCAGATCTGCAACTGCTTGAAGTACTAAAGTGTACTCTCAAATGTATCTGTTGCTACACAAATAACCTCTCATTAGCAAGAATATAAAACCGAGTAATTTGAAATAAATTAAGATCGTTGGCCAAATGGTCTAGAAAAAAGCTTCAAAATCTGACCACACCAGCTTGGCGCAGGTTCGAGCCCCACAAAAAACAAATGTTTTCATCCAAACTAAAATGTATATATAACTAAAACTAATTATAAAACAAAGCAAAATGACCTTGTCTGACAGGTTATAGCCGTCTGTATGTGATTTACCGTATATCACAAAAATGCTGTTATGTTAACACGTTAAGCCGTGAATGTGCCAATTTTGTTGAGAGATTTATCCGTTCATATCGAAAAATTCTGCAATTTATGCCGTTTCCAGAACTAATTCAATTTGGTTACATCTTTTACTTATTTTTTTTTGTGAGATATTTTAGGGTTTTGAGTTAAGCGCGGTCACATTTTTGGCCCTGCGACCCGTAAAAGAATTGGGCAGCAATTCAATTCGAGCAGCACTTCGACTATTACTCGATTCGATTAAAACTATCAGGGCCTGGCATCAGTTGTTGTGCGAGTTTTTGGCCGAAAATCGGCGTCTGACCAAAAAAGGGCGTTTGGCCGAGTGTCGATTGGCCGAAAATGGGCGTTTGGCCAAAAAAGGTGCCCAGTTGGCTGAATTTTGCGATTCGCAGAGTGCAGTTGGCCGGAATTCGTCAGAGAGTGCAATTATCCGAGGTGACCGATTGCCAGCTGGCCGAAAGTGTTCTGCTAGCCGAAAGCGGACAGAGGCTTTTTCAGGTGTCCGTATTGTGGACTTTGGTCGACGTGGGCTAGCGTTTTTTGTTGACAACCGAAGTTTTTGGATTTCTTCACGGTGACCGCTTTAGGAACTTCAATCTTCAAAAACTTCAGTTTCCAAAAACTTGAAAGACGGATCGAAAACTGTAGTTTTTTTTGTCTGTGCGTGCTAATTATGAATAAAAGGTTGTCAACGGTGCATCACTGGAAACATACTGCAAATTTTTGGGTGAATCCCGGATTTCAACCAACCCGATTCAAGCAAGAAAATTACAAAATTGTCATAAATTAACTTTGCAAAAAAAAAAAAGTAAATTTTGTGAAATCTTTAGTTCTTATAAATTAAATGTTAAACTATGGTTATTAGGGTAAGATACTATGATTTGAACCTAGTAGCCGATCCGTCTACATTGAACCGACCGAAAAAGGACCAAAAACAGTCCAAAAAACGATCTAAAACCAAAAAAAAATGTCAGAAAATTGCCACAGTTTTGGCAGTAACGAAATAACGTGATACAGCACCAAAAAAATTGAGAAAAACTTTCGGAAAAGTTTTTGGAAAAAAATCTTGAAAACTCAAAAGTTCTAAGAATTACCTGACGAGTACTTGAAACTTGTCCGATTCTAATCTCTACAGTCGCGTAGCCCTATATAAAGCAACTCGTGTCTTGAATAACTTTTATCACCGGTTCACTCCAGGTAGTTTATGGTACCTCGAGACACGATTTCTTAAAGTTTGCTTGAATCTTGACAAGTTTTTGCTATGATTAACAACGCTTCATTCTTCGAGATCAACTGTTGAAATACATCTTTGCACTTTTCTACCAGACTCTCAACTCGCACACTTCGTTTCTTAGCCTCTATTGTCTCTTTCAAAGAGCTATGATAGTCTAACAAATTTTTTAAATGTTTTTCTCGCCTCGTATATCTTTTTAGCTTTAACAAGATATACGAGGCGAGAAAAACATTGAAAAAGAGTTGTTAGACTATCATAGCCCATTGAAAGAGGCAACAGAGGCTAAGAAGCCAAGTGTGAGAGTTGAGAGTCTGGTAGAAAAGTGCAAAGCTGTATTTGAAAAGTTGATTTCGAAGAATGAAGCTTTCACAATCATAGCAAAAACTTGTCAAGTTTCAGGCAAACCTTAAATTGATTTGGAAGCTCATTTACACCAGATAACTTGTATAAAGAATCAAGTGATCCATCAGGCCAGGTCTTACTATGATTGCGTGTCTTCAGATGATGATACTGCAGCAAAATCCTATCGATGGAAAGCCCCCGCAAGATCTCTAAAAGCTGCGTCTCTACGATCTAGTCGTCTTCATAGTATAAGATCTAAGGCAAGTTCAAGGACTACCAGAGAAAGAATGTTTGCTGTCAAAGTTGCAAAGAGAGATAGAAAGGCAAAATGAGGCAGCTTTGAGATTGAGAGAAGAGGAAGACAGACTAGAATGCGAGAAGAGAAAATAGAAGCTCATTGTTAGGACATAGAATGGGATTAAGAGCAAAATCATTTCGAGCATAAAAGAAAATTTTCAAGGGAACAGTAGGAACTGCAATATCGCATAAGTAGAGAACAAAGCAGGCTTCAATTCGAAAAATTAGCTGGAGGGAACAGGAAAAGGCTAGCCGAGGCCAAAATAGCAAAAACTGAATTTCAAGATGACATCACCGAAAGCGATGACGATATTTGCAAGTCTGAATTACAAGCTGTCAGTCAATTATCAGGGGCAAGCGGTAAGCGTACTGCTGATTGGGTTGACAATACAGCAGCGGAATTTGCAAATGTAACTCTGATAAATCCAAGCTGAAAAGCTGGACCTTCAATAGTCAATTCAACAGTTCTGGTTAGTTCAGTTGATCCAAATTTTGCGATATGATTAGCACGTCATCTCAAAATAGCGTACCATTCTTCGGAATGACAACAGCACCAAGCTTTTTTGTTTCTAGAGAAACAATTTGACATTAGCTCCTTGTTTTACAACGTTTGTGCCGTGATGTTTACAAAACGTTCCACTGTCTTCCGATCCGTACATCTCCAATAAGTCAGTTAATAATGTAAAAATGCCTTTTCTCAAAGTACATCTTTCATTCGACCGTCGATTAGCGTGAAAGCATCTGCTGCTTTTAACTACCCAATGAATTTGGATTCATTTGTTTCCAATAACATGAATAGCTAACCGCTTCCCTCTCAGATTCCTTCAATCACTCAACCGTCTTACTTTGGTTTCGAAAACCAACCTAGAACTTCAAGCTGGGTGCCTGCTGCTAGTCGATTTTTCATTGTATTAGCAAAAATTATATGCTGCAAAAAGTCGGGCCGGTAAACATGAACGCTTTTACACCCTTCACAAGCGGTGGCGCTGTATACTATACCGCAACTCGAAGTATCCCACAATATCTGCCTGGCATCCAACAGCCTACTCAAATTCCAGTCTACGACACGTACAATCAGTTCCAACAGACACCACTAACCCGTCTTCTTTGTCATATAAGCATTTAACCCTCGAAGACATAGCCGCTTTTTTCCATGAACAGGAAAGACCCTTTACCTGAATGTAAGCTTACGCAGTTAAAGGTGAGCTTCTAGTGTGGCACGAGTGGTTCGGACAATTCAGGAGCGTAGTAGATTCCGCACACTTGACCAACGATATAAAGCTTACTTACTTGAATACTCTGGTTACAGGTAAGGCAAAACTCGCAATTGCTGACTTTTCTTATTGTGGTGACTTGTATCCTGAAGCTCTTAAGACTCTTGAGAGTAAATTCAGTCAACCTCACACATATGTGAACGCTCATTTAGATAAACTGAGCAAATTCTTAAGATGCACAACTCCGATTGTGTGATTAGTTTTGCATCTACGATATCGAGCTTGGTGGTAGTATTCAAATACCTTTACTACTACTCAGAGCTCTCGAGCACGTCGGTCCTCAATCAAGCGATCGCAAAACTACCTCCAAACATGAAAGAAGCTTGGGCTATGCATGTTGTCAGACGACATAGGTCCCGACCATCGTAAGTTGAGTTCAATGATTGGTGACAGGAGAAAGCGGACGCTGTGCATGGGCAATAAACTTGGTTTTGCTTGCCTCCAGGGTAATCACAAATTCCGAAAATGCCCTAAAGCCAGGAAATGTTCCAACCTAATTGTGACAGCAACCATAATGAGCTGCTTCACGGCGCAGAACGGGTATTTCTTCCTCGAGAACAAGAACAACGAGTAGCGAATGCCAACAGTTCGGCTAGTAATACCAGCATAGAAATTACTGAAGTGAGGACTTTTTCCGCATCTCTCAGTGTGCATAAGGATCTCTGCTCCCTGTGATAGAGCTAGAAATTTCCTACAAAGGCACCAATACCAAAGCGCTGGTTTTGTGCGACAAAGCTTACAGCAACTCATGCATGTCGTCAAGCCTTGTAAAACGCCTCCATCTTGAAGGACAAGATTTGAAATTAACCGTCAATAGAATCAATACTACAGAAGTAAATCATTGTCAGAAAGCGGAGATTACCGTGTCTTCAAAAACTGCTGAATCCAAAATTGCTTTTGAAGTTTCAGTTTACGTTCGAGAAACCCTCAGTATTGGGTCTGAAACGATTGATGTGGCTTCGCTTTAAGAAACATACCCGTACTTGCAGCCCATAACTCCGTCAGTCTTCATCCAAATTATGTTTTCATCCAAACTAAAATGTATATATAACTAAAACTAATTATAAAACAAAGCAAAATGACCTTGTCTGACAGGTTATAGCCGTCTGTATGTGATTTACCGTATATCACAAAAATGCTGTTATGTTAACACGTTAAGCCGTGAATGTGCCAATTTTGTTGAGAGATTTATCCGTTCATATCGAAAAATTCTGCAATTTATGCCGTTTCCAGAACTAATTCAATTTGGTTACATCTTTTACTTATTTTTTTTGTGAGATATTTTAGGGTTTTGAGTTAAGCGCGGTCACATTTTTGGCCCTGCGACCCGTAAAAGAATTGGACAGCAATTCAATTCGAGCAGCACTTCGACTATTACTCGATTCGATTAAAACTATCAGGGCCTGGCATCAGTTGTTGTGCGAGTTTTTGGCCGAAAATCGGCGTCTGACCAAAAAAGGGCGTTTGGCCGAGTGTCGATTGGCCGAAAATGGGCGTTTGGCCAAAAAAGGTGCCCAGTTGGCTGAATTTTGCGATTCGCAGAGTGCAGTTGGCCGGAATTCGTCAGAGAGTGCAATTATCCGAGGTGACCGATTGCCAGCTGGCCGAAAGTGTTCTGCTAGCCGAAAGCGGACAGAGGCTTTTTCAGGTGTCCGTATTGTGGACTTTGGTCGACTTGGGCTAGCGTTTTTTGTTGACAACCGAAATTTTTGGATTTCTTCACGGTGACCGCTTTAGGAACTTCAATCTTCAAAAACTTCAGTTTCCAAAAACTTGAAAGACCGATCGAAAACTGTAGTTTTTTTTGTCTGTGCGTGCTAATTATGAATAAAAGGTTGTCAACGGTGCATCACTGGAAACATACTGCAAATTTTTGGGTGAATCCCGGATTTCAACCAACCCGATTCAAGCAAGAAAATTACAAAATTGTCATAAATTAACTTTGCAAAAAAAAAAAAAGTAAATTTTGTGAAATCTTTAGTTCTTATAAATTAAATGTTAAACTATGGTTATTAGGGTAAGATACTATGATTTGAACCTAGTAGCCGATCCGTCTACATTGAACCGACCGAAAAAGGACCAAAAACAGTCCAAAAAACGATCTAAAACCAAAAAAAAATGTCAGAAAATTGCCACAGTTTTGGCAGTAACGAAATAACGTGATACAGCACCAAAAAAATTGAGAAAAACTTTCGGAAAAGTTTTTGGAAAAAAATCTTGAAAACTCAAAAGTTCTAAGAATTAGCTGACGAGTACTTGAAACTTGTCCGATTCTAATCTCTACAGTCGCGTAGCCCTATATAAAGCAACTCGTGTCTTGAATAACTTTTATCACCGGTTCACTCCAGGTAGTTTATGGTACCTCGAGACACGATTTCTTAAAGTTTGCTTGAATCTTGACAAGTTTTTGCTATGATTAACAACGCTTCATTCTTCGAGATCAACTGTTGAAATACATCTTTGCACTTTTCTACCAGACTCTCAACTCGCACACTTCGTTTCTTAGCCTCTATTGTCTCTTTCAAAGAGCTATGATAGTCTAACAAATTTTTTAAATGTTTTTCTCGCCTCGTATATCTTTTTAGCTTTAACAAGATATACGAGGCGAGAAAAACATTGAAAAAGAGTTGTTAGACTATCATAGCCCATTGAAAGAGGCAACAGAGGCTAAGAAGCCAAGTGTGAGAGTTGAGAGTCTGGTAGAAAAGTGCAAAGCTGTATTTGAAAAGTTGATTTCGAAGAATGAAGCTTTCACAATCATAGCAAAAACTTGTCAAGTTTCAGGCAAACCTTAAATTGATTTGGAAGCTCATTTACACCAGATAACTTGTATAAAGAATCAAGTGATCCATCAGGCCAGGTCTTACTATGATTGCGTGTCTTCAGATGATGATACTGCAGCAAAATCCTATCGATGGAAAGCCCCCGCAAGATCTCTAAAAGCTGCGTCTCTACGATCTAGTCGTCTTCATAGTATAAGATCTAAGGCAAGTTCAAGGACTACCAGAGAAAGAATGTTTGCTGTCAAAGTTGCAAAGAGAGATAGAAAGGCAAAATGAGGCAGCTTTGAGATTGAGAGAAGAGGAAGACAGACTAGAATGCGAGAAGAGAAAATAGAAGCTCATTGTTAGGACATAGAATGGGATTAAGAGCAAAATCATTTCGAGCATAAAAGAAAATTTTCAAGGGAACAGTAGGAACTGCAATATCACATAAGTAGAGAACAAAGCAGGCTTCAATTCGAAAAATTAGCTGGAGGGAACAGGAAAAGGCTAGCCGAGGCCAAAATAGCAAAAACTGAATTTCAAGATGACATCACCGAAAGCGATGACGATATTTGCAAGTCTGAATTACAAGCTGTCAGTCAATTATCAGGGGCAAGCGGTAAGCGTACTGCTGATTGGGTTGACAATACAGCAGCGGAAACTGCAAATGTAACTCTGATAAATCCAAGCTGAAAAGCTGGACCTTCGATAGTCAATTCAACAGTTCTGGTTAGTTCAGTTGATCCAAATTTTGCGTTATGATTAGCACGTCATCTCAAAATAGCGTACCATTCTTCGGAATGACAACAGCACCAAGCTTTTTTGTTTCTAGAGAAACAATTTGACATTAGCTCCTTGTTTTACAACGTTTGTGCCGTGATGTTTACAAAACGTTCCACTGTCTTCCGATCCGTACATCTCCAATAAGTCAGTTAATAATGTAAAAATGCCTTTTCTCAAAGTACATCTTTCATTCGACCGTCGATTAGCGTGAAAGCATCTGCTGCTTTTAACTACCCAATGAATTTGGATTCATTTGTTTCCAATAACATGAATAGCCAACCGCTTCCCTCTCAGATTCCTTCAATCACTCAACCGTCTTACTTTGGTTTCGAAAACCAACCTAGAACTTCAAGCTGGGTGCCTGCTGCTAGTCGATTTTTCATTGTATTAGCAAAAATTATATGCTGCAAAAAGTCGGGCCGGTAAACATGAACGCTTTTACACCCTTCACAAGCGGTGGCGCTGTATACTATACCGCAACTCGAAGTATCCCACAATATCTGCCTGGCATCCAACAGCCTACTCAAATTCCAGTCTACGACACGTACAATCAGTTCCAACAGACACCACTAACCCGTCTTCTTTGTCATATAAGCATTTAACCCTCGAAGACATAGCCGCTTTTTTCCATGAACAGGAAAGACCCTTTACCTGAATGTAAGCTTACGCAGTTAAAGGTGAGCTTCTAGTGTGGCACGAGTGGTTCGGACAATTCAGGAGCGTAGTAGATTCCGCACACTTGACCAACGATATAAAGCTTACTTACTTGAATACTCTGGTTACAGGTAAGGCAAAACTCGCAATTGCTGACTTTTCTTATTGTGGTGACTTGTATCCTGAAGCTCTTAAGACTCTTGAGAGTAAATTCAGTCAACCTCACACATATGTGAACGCTCATTTAGATAAACTGAGCAAATTCTTAAGATGCACAACTCCGATTGTGTGATTAGTTTTGCATCTACGATATCGAGCTTGGTGGTAGTATTCAAATACCTTTACTACTACTCAGAGCTCTCGAGCACGTCGGTCCTCAATCAAGCGATCGCAAAACTACCTCCAAACATGAAAGAAGCTTGGGCTATGCATGTTGTCAGACGACATAGGTCCCGACCATCGTAAGTTGAGTTCAATGATTGGTGACAGGAGAAAGCGGACGCTGTGCATGGGCAATAAACTTGGTTTTGCTTGCCTCCAGGGTAATCACAAATTCCGAAAATGCCCTAAAGCCAGGAAATGTTCCAACCTAATTGTGACAGCAACCATAATGAGCTGCTTCACGGCGCAGAACGGGTATTTCTTCCTCGAGAACAAGAACAACGAGTAGCGAATGCCAACAGTTCGGCTAGTAATACCAGCATAGAAATTACTGAAGTGAGGACTTTTTCCGCATCTCTCAGTGTGCATAAGGATCTCTGCTCCCTGTGATAGAGCTAGAAATTTCCTACAAAGGCACCAATACCAAAGCGCTGGTTTTGTGCGACAAAGCTTACAGCAACTCATGCATGTCGTCAAGCCTTGTAAAACGCCTCCATCTTGAAGGACAAGATTTGAAATTAACCGTCAATAGAATCAATACTACAGAAGTAAATCATTGTCAGAAAGCGGAGATTACCGTGTCTTCAAAAACTGCTGAATCCAAAATTGCTTTTGAAGTTTCAGTTTACGTTCGAGAAACCCTCAGTATTGGGTCTGAAACGATTGATGTGGCTTCGCTTTAAGAAACATACCCGTACTTGCAGCCCATAACTCCGTCAGTCTTAAAATATTCAGATGTAGAGCTTATCCTAGGACAAGATGTTTGCTATTTCATCAGACCTTTGGAGTATTTTCATAACCGGGACCAAAACTCTTCTCATGCCGTCCAATTAGCCGTTGGTTGGGTTTTGAGTGGTCGTTTACCGTCCACATGTGGTTTAGTTTCCACTTGCTTCAAATGTAGCATCGAGGATTTCACTCTAGTCGATCAATTCAAGTCATGGTATGAAAAGGAGGCAAATGGTACATACAAACCGTTGATGCCAGATCATCAGCCGATAAAAGAGCCTATAGCATTCTTCAAAGCACTATCAAACATGATGGTTTCCGTTAGTCAGTCGGAATGCTTTGGGCAGATTAGAATGTGAAATTGCCGAACAACTATTTCTCCGCACTTGTTCAGCTTAAGTCATTGGAGAAGCGCTTAAGTAAAGACGATTCTCTGCGCCTCCATTATCAGAAAACAATAATTGACGATATCGAAAAGGGTTATGTCATTCGAGTCGAACTGCATGACCCAAAAACACTCCATTACCGTGAGTGGTACCTACCGCAACACCCAGTCATCAACCCAAACAAACCCGGAAAGGTCCGAAGAGTGTTAAACGGAGCTTCCAAGTTTCATGGGTTTTCACTCAACAAATCGCTTCTTGTTGGTCCAGATATGTTGCAAAGCTTACTTTATGTCCAACTCCCTTTCCGTCAACATAAAATTGCAATATCTGCCGTCATCGAGGGAATATTTATCCAATTCGTTGTTCTTTGGGAAGACCAACCATCTTTGCGTTTTCTACGGCGGGAAAACCCATCAACAGAAGTGATGGTTTATCAATACACTCGTCATATATTTGGAGCACGTGACTCACCAACGTGCGCAAATTTTGCTCTACAGCAGACAGCTAAAGACAATGAGTCCAATTATCCTGAAGCCGCAGCAGCTATTCGCGAAAAATTTTACATAAATTGTTACTCGGACTCCATGCCGAATGCTGAACAAGCCGTGAACCCAAGTAGAGATTTAGTTAAGGTGCTTAGTAAAGGAAGATTTAAGCTGACCAAATTTATCAGTAATATTCCTGAGATCTCAAGGAAGCTAAATCTGAACAGCAAAGAAATCGAAAATTAAAAGAAATAAACGTAAATCCCGATAGCTCATCGCATGTCTTAGGCCTGAATTGGGATCAGAGAAAAAACACCCCAGTAGTAAGTCGAGGTGGACGTCGTGATCTGCAGAAAGAGATCACACAACGAACCGTGCTAGTTTTGTGTCATCAGTGTTTGAAGCCATTGGTTTCGTTGCGCCTTATACGGTATAATCCTGCCTTTAGTTGAAGGAAACTAAATTTGGCGTCTTAAATGTCAACAATGGGACGATCCTCTGCCTGATCACATTAAAGACATGTTTTTGCAGTGGCACTCAGGCCTACCATTGCTAGTAAAAACGACCATCCCTCACTTTTACTTCAGTGCGCTTGTAGATACGATAGAACTACACATGCTTGGCGACAGTTCGCTCGAAGTCTTTTGTGCGGTTGGGTTTCTTCGTTGTCGCCTGTCAGAATCTCAGGAGACAGAGGTCAGTTTCGTGTTTGGAAAGGCTTGTGTAGCGCCAATAAAAGCCATGTCTATACCCAAACTCGAACTGCAAGCAGCCTTAGTGGCTACTCGGCTTAAAGAAGACATTCATAAAGCCTTGAATATCAGATATCCCAAACATTCATGTGGTCTGACAGTACAACTGTTTTACAGTGGCTCCACACAGACGATAACAAACGTGTATTCGTAGCCAATAGATGAGTGGTATCACGTAGCAACCAGTGATAATCCCGCAGACACAAGAACACGTGAGATTGCAGCCGAAGCGCTTCGTGAATACTGTTGGGTCAAGGGATTGAGTTTCTTGAAAACTGCTGTCTGGCCATTTCAACCATCTGTAGATGTTATCAATTAAATACGCCCCAAAGAATCAGCTGCAGATGTAGTTGGAGTCTCTCTACTTGCTAACAAATCAGATACAGGAGCCAAAAATCCTATCATTAATTGAGAAAAGTTCCACTCTTCTAAACTCTTGTGCATAGCAGCATACGCTCTAAAACTCCTTCCTTAGACACGCGCACTTCCGTTAGTCTGATAAAGTGTACCGACTCTTCGCAACTTGAAGTTGCCTAGGCAAAGCTTCTCAAGCTCTCCCATATCGATTCTTTCCCGGCAGAAATCAAACTGCTCGACAGTGACAAATCCGTAAAGAAGTCTAACCGAATAGTGGTTTATTCTCCATTCATAGGGCCAAATGGTTTTTCACGCTCATCTGGTCGCATTCGGCGTCTAAATGAAACTAGTTTCGAAGCAAAGCATCCTGTGTTACTAGATGGTCGTCACTATCTGGTGAAGCTTATCGCTCGCTATCTTCATCATCAGTCGTTTGATTACATGCGCGCAGCTATCCAATCTCGGTTTGCCGTCTTGAAATTGAGATCAACTCTTTGTGGAGTCGAAAATAGTTGCGTTCCCTGTCAAAAACGCAAAGCTAAGCGCGTCAACTCCATGATATCGGATCTCCCTCTAGAACATTTAGGGTACCGAAAACCTGCCTTTTGTTACTGCGGAGTTGACTATTTGGTCCATTTCATGTATCTGTCCGTAGGAGCTCAGAGAAGCGGTGGGTTTTTCTCTTTACTTTCATGACGACACGATCGGTCCATATTGAAACTGAACCTTCTATGGATGGCAATTCTTGCGTCATGGGTATTGAGAGGTTCATTGCCCGCCAAGGAACTCCGTTAGTCATCTGGTCGGATAACGGCACAAACTTCTTCGGCGCCGAGAAGGAACTGATAAAGTGCATCTAAACTTGGAATCAACAGGCTGCCAGCGGATTAGTACACGAAGGCATAAAGTAGAAATACAATCCACCTAGTGCGCCACATCATGTTGGCTCATGGGAGCGTCTGGTAAGGTCCTGCAAGCGGGCATTCTATTTGTTACTGGAAACACGCAAACTAACGCCAGATGTACTCGATACAACATTCTGCTTGGTCGAGATATCTTTAAATGCGCGACCACTTACTCCAATAAACAGTGATTCGGATAGTTTGGAAGCTATTAGGCCTAACCACTTCCTGCTTTGGCAGCCAAGTGCGACATTACCTTCCTTAAGCTTTGAAGAAGATTTCGACCAAGGGAAACGGTTCGTGCATGCGCAGGCATATGCAAAAGCAAATTGGTCACGATAGCTAGGCGAGAATGTGCCAGGTCTGAATAAGCGAGCCAAGTGGCACTCCTCTCCTGAACAGGCACTCGAGACAGGCGATTTAGTGTGGATAGTAGAGTCCGCCAACCCCCGAGGTTATTATCCTTTATCACGCATTAGAACGCTTAACTTCGGAGAAGACGGTGTGGCCCGATCCGCAATGCTAAAAACCTTCAATGGTGACATTACCCGTCCGACAGTAAAACTCGCACCCATCCTCGCTTCCTTGGGGCCGAGGATGTTGCCACGCAAATAACTTCTCAGCAAAACCTGAAAACCGAATAAATTGAACTAAATTAAGGTCGTTGGCCGATTGGTCTAGAACAAAGCTTCAAAAACTGACCAGACCGGTTCGGCGTAGGTTCGAGTCCCCCAAAAAGCCAATGTTTTTACCCAAACCAAAAAGTAAAAATGACTAAAACTAATATGAAAACATAGCAAAATGACCTTTTTTGACATGTTATTGCCGTCTGTATGTGATTTAACGTATATCACAAAAATGCTCTTATGTTAATACGTAAAGACTTGAATATGCCGATTTTGTAGAATGATTTATCCGTTTATATCGACAGATTCTGCAATTTACGCCGTTTACAGAAATAATTCAATTTGGTTACATCTTTCACTTGCTTTTTTTTGTGAGATATTTTAGGGTTTTGAGTTAAGCGCGGTCACAGTATCCTCCAGATGCGACTGCTCAAAACCCTTGTTTCATTTGGGTTGTCATTTTTTAATCTAAATTTTTGAAACATCATGAAAACGGCATGTCTTGGAATCTAAAAGGTTTTTAAGCATTCCCATTTGGAGGCAAGATTTGTAACTCCTAAATGTACTTTGACAGCAACCCACTATAGGGTTAAGGATTTCAAATTTTGTAAAAAAAATTTGATTTTATGGTTTTTTCAAAAAAAAGTATCAAAAATTCAAAAAACAGCGTATCTCAGATCCCAAGTGTTAATGAATTTTCTAAATAATTTGAAGGCTGTTGAAAAAATCTGAAAAATGTTTTATCTAGGGAACTAGGAAGATTTGAGTAGTCATATTTGTAGGCAAGATTTGCGACCCTTAAAAGCACCAGCGTATTTAGGGGGCGGACCAAAGTGTCCCCATTTGTACTATTTTGAGATATCCAAAATCCATTCTTGGCTGACTGACCTAACAATTTTTCTAAAGGCGCCTTTGGCGAAAATCTATACTAATTTTGAGGGGCGAGAACCCGCCGAAAAAACGCAATTTTACGTCAAAATTTTCCAAAAATTGCCTGAAAACGCCTTTCATTGCCTGTTTTTTTTTTCAAAATTTTGTCTGCGATCCAGAAAATTCGGTCAAAATAGGGTCTTATAAAGATTTACGAGAGCTCAAAAAATCAATTTGGTCGAACGATTAAAAAAAGGTCGACAATTTGTTCAGCTGTAGACCCAGGGGCGTATTTAGGGAGGGGGGCTGACGCCCTTCCCCTTAGAAATTAGACCCCCTCACCAACCAAAGGGTCCCCCCTTTGGGATTAACTTATCCATTTTCTTCCGTTATCATTTTCAGCCAACCCGTAAAATTTTCTAGAGGCGCCTTCGGCGCCAAAGTGTACTAATTTAGAGTGGGTAGCACGCGCCAAAAAACGCGATTTTTGTCAATTTTTTCAGAAGGTGACTGAAAACCGGTTTTTTGGGCTGTTTTTTCAAACATTTGCATGCGGTGCAGAAAAGTGTCAAAATAGGGCTTTCATAGTGTTCTGGAAGCGCTCGGAAAATCAATTGGGTCGGCCTTAAAAAAAGTTCGGCAAAATTTTTTTTTTGAAAATCCGCCCTTCCTCGAGAAAATTCTAGATCCCCTGCTCAAAAGTACCCTGACAGCGCCCCACTATAAGGTTGGGAATTATAAATTGTGTTAAGATTTTGATATCAAATATTTCAAAGACTCATAAAAAACGTCATAAGTTTAATATATCAGAAAGTGCAATAAAACTTCAAAAACAGCCAATATAAATTTAAATCGAACCAAACGACCTTATTAAGTATGACGCTTAACAATGAAAATTAACAAGTTGTTCATGACACTTAAAAATGGCTTTATCACTTTCAATGAGACTTCTTGTTTGCCTATCTCAGATTACTCATCTTGATCAGCCTTGAAACTTTAGACAGTTTTTACGCTGTTTTGGTTGCAATTGATTAGCATTCCCTATTTGGCTACATGATGATATCCAATAATTTTAGTTAGCTGTGATTGCTAGAGAGCAGGGGCGGCTCTAGGATTTTCTTGCAGATTTTTTTCGAATTCCTGAAAGGGAGGGAACGCCCGTCCCACCTCCCCCGTGTTAGAGATTATTTGAATGTGCTCTTGATTCAAGTTCTTTTTGGCTTAGAAAACGCATATGAAATGTTTATTTTTTGTTTAAAATAAATGTGGTATTCGATTGTTATAAATACTAACAACTACACCTACTTACACATAACTATGATAAAAATCTCGAAAATTATCGTTGATGAAGGTATTTTCAAAAAAAAAATTTAAGCACCGACAATACACTTCACTCCGAAATGTTTCCGAACAATTGATAATTACAACAAATCTACGCAAAGCAGACGACTCCAACCAAAAATTTGCGGTAAAATAACTCGTGTGCTACAGATCATGTTCGTAATATAATAAATAATTGTTTTGAGCTCATCGTCGAACTGAAGTTGAATATATCTGCAGATCAATTATATAGGATTTCCAGAACTAATAGGAAAGCGACAGCTAATGGGAAAAACTTATATTGTCAAAGTCTAACGCTGCTCATGGAAAATTTACATCCCAAACTGAACAATTTTCGTAACAAATATGGCTCGTTATCAGTTGAATTGCAAAAAGCAGATCTAAAGATAGGTTTTCAGTTGCAATTGCAAGAAAGATGGTAGCTGATATGTGCAGAGGACAATTGGATAGACTAGTTTCACTACATTGTATCCACTGGCCGGAACAATTAGGCTTCGTGTTAGCTGCCCGGCACCGATTTTGTCCAGCAGTCGACCTTCACCCTGTAGAATCTTTGTCCCACTTGCAAGTTAAATCGGTTATTTGGCTGAAACACCACAAGTCACCTCGGTCACAAAATTTTACTGAGTCATTATTTTTCAATTTGTTGTCTCACCAATCACTTTCAGTTTGCCAGCAAAAGATGATAAAATTGCTGTTACCTTTCTAACTTTGCAGTGCTCCTTGCTCACAAACACGGCTATATCCCTTTTCTTGCTTTCTAAAACACAGCAGTTCATTGAAAATCGATAGCTTCAAATGCTCAAATTTTACATCGATCAACCATATTTGAAAAGCTATCATCCTGTCCTTTTCGATCTTAAATATAAGATCAAAAACAGCAGGAATTCAAATAATAAGTCAGTGAACAGTCAAACAGAAAAGCCAAAAAGTCAAGTCGAGTCTCACCGGGGCTAGATTGAGTGTTCACTCCCAGTCTCTCGTAGCACTCCTCGTGCAAAAAATAGGGCGTGTTTGTGACACTGAACAGTCTGTAGTGTCCACTAGGGCTGTCGAATTCGATCAACACCAAGTCGTTCGCTCGGAAATCGTTCAGGGCTATTTTAATCTGAATAGGAAGGACTAAGCTCTGAGGTTGCTGCATCGGTGGTGATGTTCCAGGAGGACTCAAATTAGTTGACAAAAGCGTCGATTTGCTGTTGTCCCCGCAGGATGATACGTTCACACTTTTGGTCACGTCACAATGAACTAAGGCTGTCCCAACTGAATCTGTCAGTGGTTTCGGTTGACTGATGACAACAGACATACTCTGAGAGTGGTGAATTCGGTTCACAGTTATTGACTCCGAAGCCAACTCTTTCCACTTGTTTCGTTGTTTAGAATCAACCTCACCAGCTGCATCCATTTCACTCGTTACTGATCTGTCCATTGGAGCACCTAATGTGCGCAAGCTTTGTTCCAGAGAAGCTTCCCCAGTTGATGATTCTGACTCAGACTTTTCCAGCAGCTTCAATTTCACTTGTAACATTTTCACTTCCCTTCTCAGTTTGACTATTTCCGCATTCTTCTCTTTTGTTAACGCATTCAATGCCAAGTTGAAAGAAGTCTGAAAGAAAGAACTCTAAACAAGGTGTTCTCACGCGACAGAGTTCAAAGGGATTTTTTGTTACTTTCGACAATGTCAGCATATTGTAGACAATTTAAGCTGATCAACATTAAAAAACAATACCGTCAAAAAAAATTTGCTCCATTTTTGAAAACAGAATTTGACATAGGCGAAGCTGTGCTTCGCAAACACAAGCGATGAAGATGCAAAAAAGAGCTCTAAACAGGCAAAACAAAGAGAAATAAGGAAAAAATTTTAAAAAAACAGATTGAAAAAATTTGTTATGATACAGAGTATCACGTTCTCACATCTTCTCTATGAACGCGTGTAATTTTACTAACACTAGCCGCCAACAAAGCAGCTACAGTTCTATCTAACAAATCTATTAAAATATTCCGGATTTGAATTACCGACCCGTCGATTAGGACGCTCACAACCTCACATATGCACCAGAGTTGCCTGGAAGTAAACTAGAGGCCCAGCTAATACTAAATCTGCATATTCTAATATTTTAAATAATATATTATACTGATACAAAAATGGACTTTCAAAATTTCAAAAAATGGACTTTACGCTAAACCCTAGTTTTTGTCTGCGCAAGTAGCGGATTAAGCGCTTATTTAGAGGACAAAACTACTACTCGTTCTTTCAATTGAAGTCTTTATCGCAGATTTGGTAGGGTAATTTTCGAAAAAAAAGTGAAAAGATTCCAAAAATCGATCAAAAATTCAAAACTATTTTCCTAAAACCATAAACTTTGCTCTTCTGAACTATGGGAAGAGGCTCTTTTTTCCACACCCTGAGTTGGACGTTAAAGATTTTCTCACTTTGATTTTTATATTGAGCCCTTAATATCAGATTTATCTAGTTTTCGAGAATTCAAAAAAAAAACGGTTAAAACAAAAAGATTTTTTTCCGAAGTCCAAATCAGCTTTAATACAAAAAAACAAGCAGAAACCGATTAAGCAGGGAAAATCTAAGCATCAAATTAGTTTTTATGAACTAGCAAACTCAGAATCAGCAGCTTAGTTTTTGATAAAGAATAACTTTCCAAAAAACGGGCAAAACATCAAATATTGAAAACTTTATAGGCCATATAATTTTTGAAAAAGTTCCAAGGCACTTGCACGGGTAACATTCTCATAACTGATTTTTTCTTTCAGTTAAACTCTTAATTTTGAATTTAGCAGGGAAGTTTTCGAGAGAAGTCGAAAAAAATTTTTAAATTAACCAAAAAATGGGCTTCTTTGAGTCCCAAGCTTTTTTCTACCAAATTTAGGAAAAAACAGCTTCAAAAGAGGAGATCCTTATAACTTTTCTTTAGATTGAAACTTTCATCTCAGATTTGCGCATTTAATATTTGAGAAAATGAAAAAATTCAAAACAAATAGGCCAAAAATCCCCCTACTGAAACTTTCCAAGGCAGTACAACGTGAGGTAAAATGAAAAGAGACTAGCAAACTATGCAAACACATAAAATAGCAGCCGATTTTTCCATTGCAACTATTTTTTTTAAATCGGTAAAAGAGTTTTAGAGAAAAATTTCTGCGAAAAAAGCGAAAAATTTCCCAAGCGTCGCAAAAAAAAACGAAAACCAAATCCCATTATTATTATTATATTACATGCTTATTTTCAAAGATGAACAAACACCAGCCAAAAATAAAGCAGCAAGATAGGCCATTGAATTTTTTAAACTTTATTAAGCTTAAATATGAAAAAATAGAAACAAACCAAAAGTGCCATCAAATGAGCACTTTTATTTGCGACAGCTTAGAAACAAAATCTTACACTATGCTTCGCTTTTGTAATCACCAGATGGATAACAAGTGTGAGAAAAACTCGAAAAAAAGACAATGATAGCCGGCTGCTCAGCAAGTTGTCTAATATGTTGCGACTATATTTATTTAACAAAAACATAACAACTGACTGTTAAAAAAGAGAAATGAACGCAAGAAAACAGAAAACAAGATTTCAATTTTAGAGAAATATATGCCTTTGAAGCAATTGAATTTTGAAAAACAATTTATGGCTGGTGATTTTTAATCAAATTAACTCAGTTTGAGAAAACTGGATCAATAGGTAATTTTTTAATTCCGCTGGGAAATCAATATCGCTGGGAAATTAATTCCGCTTAATTTTGAATTTAGCAGGGAAGTTTTCGAGAAAACTCGAAAAAATTTTTAAAATTGACCAAAGTGTCAAAAAATGGGCTTCTTTGAGTCCCAAGCTTTTTTCTACCAAATTTAGGAAAAAACAGCTTCAAAAGAGGAGATCCTTATAACTTTTCTTTAGATTGAAACTTTCATCTCAGATTTGCGCATTTAATATTTGAGAAAATGAAAAAATTCAAAACAAATAGGCCAAAAATCCCCCTACTGAAACTTTCCAATGCCGTAGAACCTGAGGTAAATTGAAAAGAGACTAGCAAACTATGCAAGCACATAAAAGAGCAGCCGGTCTTTCCATTGCAACTATTTTTTTTAAATCGGTTCAGTAGTTTTAGAGAAAAATTTCTGCGAAAAAAGCGAAAAATTTCCCAAGCGTCGCAAAAAAAACGAAAACCAAATCCCATACATTTTTATATTACATGCTTATTTTCAAAGATGAACAAACACAAGCCAAATATAAAGCAGCAAGATAGGCCATTGAATTTTTTCTACTTAAATAAGCTTAAATAAAATAAAATAGAAACAAACCAAAAATGCCATCAAATGAGCACTTTTATTTGCGACAGCTTGGAAACAAAACCTTACACTATGCTTCGCTTTTGTAATCACCAGATGGATAACAAGTGTGAGAAAAACTCGAAAAAAAGACAATGATAGCCGGTTGCTCAGCAAGTTGTCTAATATGTTCCGACTATATTTATTTAACAAAAACATAACATCTGACAGTTAAAAAAGAGAAAGGAACGCAAGAAAACAGAAAACTAGACTTCAATTTTTAGAGAAATATATGCCTTTGAAGCAATGGAATTTTCAAAAACAATTTATGGCTGGTGCTTTTTAATAAAATTAACTCAGTTTGAGAAAATTGGATCAATAGGTAATTTTCTAATTCCGCTGGGAAATCTGAACATTAAAATCCTATATTGAAATTTAGAAGTCCATCACGTTTTTGTGACCTTACACTTTTGCTACTCGATAGTGGAGTTTGTCTGCTTTTTGAAACTTGGACACACTAAGACTGAAAACACTAAGACCTATAAAAGAGTCTTTACTAAGTTCATTACTCTTTATAACTAGTGAATTACATTGACGTTAAACAGAAATTACAAGACATTTTAAGACTACTTTTAATTACATTTCTCGACAAAAGCGTAATTTTCAAACTGGTTTTCTCAAAAATAATTACTGTCGTTCAATTTACTATCCAGTGGATACTAGGGCGGTGGAGTTCGATCAACACCAAATCACTCGCTCAGAAATCGTTCAGGGCTATTTTTATCTGAATAGGATGTACCAAGCTAGCTCTGAGGTTGCTGCATGGGCGGTGATGTTCCAGGAGGACTTAAGCTAGTTGCCAACAAAAACTTCGATTTGGTGTTGAACCCGCATAAGGATACATTCACACTTTTGGTCACGTCACCATGAACTAAGGCTATCTCAAAGCAAATTAATTTGAATGAGGACCTGTCGGATGCAGCGATTACCGGCTTTACAATAGCATGAAACCGAACTTTACTGCGCGGTAACTTCTCAGATAAAAATGACCAATTTTTCCATATGCTTCATAACAATTTTCGAAAACTGGATCAAAAGGCAAAATTTTTATTCCGCAGAAAAATCTATCAAGTAAATTTCACTTTCGAAACTAAAAGTCGTTCACATTTTTTCGCGCCTTTTCCGTATTCGTATTTAGCGAGTGCTATTTGGGCAACTGTCGGCAGATGAAATTCAATTGGGCTCAAAAAGTGCATATCTACCTAAGTGAATTTATAAATGCATTAATATAATTGAACGCATATCTGTAGTTATTTCAGCATTTTAAGATTTTTCCCGAAAAAAAAAACAGCCAAGACCTATAGAAGAGCCTTGAATACGTTCATAAAAAATGTATTAATATGTGTGAACGCATATCTGTAGTTGTTTCAGCTTTTTTAAGACTTTTCCTTAAAAAAATGAGCCAAGACCTATCGAAGAGTCTTCAATACGTTCTTCAAAAAAATTTCAAGCTATTTCAAAAAATCCAATACGTTCTTCAAAAAAATTTCAAGCTATTTCAAAAAATCCCATGTTCCGTTAACGTGAAACACAAAATATTCCAAGTTTAACCAGAGCTCATACGCTAAATTACTAGAAACTAAGTCAGTTAGGTACACAAGCAATTTGGGACGAATATAAACTAGCCGAAAAAACGGACACCAACTTCATTTCCGGAAAAAACGGATACCAACTTCATTCTTCACACAAAAATTCTTTGCAAAAAACTAAAAACTAGAACTGAAATAAGGTTTCTTGAAATTGACTTTAAAAAACAACAAAATTACAGCACGAGAAGACTTGAAACAGTTAAGCAGAAAAAAATGTCCAAAAAAACAAACTTTGGCTTTTCAAACGATAAATTATTGAAGCTTTATGAATGAAGTGATTTTAGATTTGAGATCACTTGAGGCTTATCAAATTTTATTCAATGGCCTCGCAAGCCGACAGTTATTTTGCACATATAAGTTTAGCAAATCCGCAAACAATTAAGACAACATTCCATATACGAATCACCTTTTTCATTTCTTAAAGAGCATCTCTCATCTGTATGCTTTCTTTCAGACATTGAAATAAATGACTACAGGAACTGATAAAAACGCAATTCAAACTTTCTTGTTTTCTGGAAATAAGTCTCAAGAATTCATGATTTCTGAATTCAAGAATTGATTTTGAAATACCATGAATCGCACACCCCACAACCTTAGTTTACATGTAAAATGCCTCACGAAAATGTTGAAACGTATTTATAAAAAATGCTTTCTAGATGTTTTTTTTCAAAGTCAAAGCACTCATTGAATTCAGAAAAGGCAACATAAGTTGAAAAAATCAAAAAAATTTCAACAAAAAAACGGACAACCTTAACAAACCCTTTCAATAGTCAAAAAATCATTTCAATTATAACACTTAGAACGAAGTTCGGACACAGAGGCAAACGGACGGTCGCACCACTTGCGATATGACACAAACATAGAAGTTTCAAAAAAATTTATGTTGAAAAAATTAATGCTGAAAAAATTAAGTGAACCAAATTTTTCGTGTCTTGAGAAAAAACAACTAGGGGCCAGTTAAATCTGGATGTACGTGTTAGATATTGAATAAACTTGCTATACCGATGCGGAACGAAAAATAAGATTACAAAAATTCCACTTTGCCCAAAACCTTAGTTGTTTCTCTACTAAAAGTAAGAAGAGTAAAAAAAAAATGGGATAATCAATTTTCCTAGGGAGATATCATTTCTCTTACAACAAATTGAGGAGCCGCGGCTTCTTCAGAACAACTATCGCAACCGCTTCTTTCAATTGAACTTTTCATCTCAGATTTTGATGTTAGGAAAAATCAAAATTTTTCTAAAAACAGTCAAAAGTTATATTAAACGTTGAAGACACTTCAAAATTCATAAATTTTTTCCACGAAAAAGCAGTTTGAAGCTGCCTAAGCAGAGGAGATTCCCAAAATTAGATTTTTTGATTGAACACAACCTGAGAATTCACTCGAAAGTTACTGCGTAAAGTCAATAAGTTTCCAAACAATTCTCAAAGTTTCAAATATTTGAAGGTTTTAAGGCCATATTTTTTTCTAAACCAAACTGGGCGTAGCCAAATATGAAGGAAGGCTTTCAAAAACCTGTTCAAAATATAGGCCGAAATAATTAGGGCCGATGAACATTTTTAGCAAAACAAAAAAAACAAAGAAGGATAAACTAAGTCAAGGAAAGTAAAAGTACAAATTGGAGTGAATCAAACACTAAAGCAATAAAAAAGAAAAAAGCGCGCAGCAAAAAAAAACGGTTCCAAGATGTGACAACTTGAAAGACAACTAATAAAAAGATGAAAAGTTGGTCAAAAACTTTATTTAAAACAGAATATTTCCTATGTGAAAAAAAAACAAGTCATGGTCAGATTTAAACCCAGAATCTTTGCCGCCACAGGCATATTTGAAACCTCCAGGCTAAGCTGACCGGGAACGCATAGAAAATTGAACTTACAAGCAAGCCCGTTTCCAACATTCCATCGATTTGCAAAAAGTGAGTTGTTGTTCTGATCAAGCTGTTGAATCAACAAAACTAGGGACAATTTTAAGTTTAACCAGGTCGTGAATCTGTTTGGAAAAACTTATTTCAAAGATCGAATCGGTTCAAGAAAAATCTGCGTTTTTCAAAGCAAACGATTCCAGCTATGAAACCTCGAATATTTCAAATTGTTTCTTACAGCAAGTAGGTTCGTGAAAATTTATGGTTTTTCTAAGCAAGCTATTCAAGCTATGAAAGTTGAAAATATTTGAAATTATTTTTAAGCGCTAGTCGGTTTGCGAAAAGTTTAGGTTTTATTAAGCAAGCTGATCTAGCTATGAAACCTTGAAAATTTCAAGTTATTTCATAGAACGAATAGATTTGCGAAAACTTCAAAAAATTCTAAGCCATCTGTTCGAATTATGAAATATTGAAATATTTCAAGCTGGTTATAAGACAATCATTTTGTAAAAAGTGGAAGTTTTCCTGTGCAAGTTTTTCGAGTCGGGAATTTTCAAAATGTTATAAAATGTTATAAGCTTTGACAATTTGAACACTGAGACCAAGTTGCATTTCGCATCAACAAGCAAAAATAAGACCAATAAGGCTTCTGGAAACAACTGAATGAGTAAAACTTTGAGTCTACAAAACATAAAGAGACCCACGCCATTTATGACGCATTAGCAGTACCAGTCAATTTGAAGAAAAAAAAATCGCAAGTAACAAGCATCAATTTATAGAGCAGTCAATTTGTGAACCGGATGGCAAATTGTTGCGCGGGAAATGTGTTGCGCGAGAAAATGGAGCAAGGAAATTCGAGAAAATCGTATCTACCTGATTTCAGTTTTTACAAGCAAGCTTTTAAAAACTGCAAGAAATTTTCAAAATGTTATAAAATGTAAAAAACTTTGACAATTTGAACACAGAGGCCGAATGAAAGCTAAATGAAAATCAAAAAAGAAAGCTAAATGAAAATCACAGAGGCCGAATGAAAGCTAAATGAGGCCGAATGAAAATCATCCCACCACACGCCATATTAAGTACAAATTAAAAAATTTCGATCTAAGTAACAAATCAATGATGACAAAAAAGCTTCCTTCAACAAATTTGGAATGATTTCTATGACTGATTAAATCTACGCTTATGCGTTAATAGCGCGAAATATATCGCGCGTTAATACCCCCATAACTTGGAGCAGTAATAACATGAAAAAAAAATTAAATATAAAAATGAAAAGAATTTTTGTTAATTTAGGATTTTTTGTAAAACTCATCCCACCATACGCCATATCAAGTACAAAGTGATAAAGTTCGCTCTTAGTAACAAATCAATAATGGCAAAAAAGCTTCCTTCAACCAATTTGGAACAATTTCTATGACGGATTAAACCTCGGCTTGCCCGTTAATAGCGCGAACTACATCGCGCGTTAAAAGTCCCAAATTTGCCGAAATGGCAACTTTTATACCTCCATAACTTCATGAAAAATGATCACAGGTAAAATAGCTTCCCAAATTTAAGCTCAGGATAACAAAACTTTTTGAATGATAAAAAAACCGCCAAAAATAGCCAAAAAACACGAATTTTGTCTGAAGAAAAAAAAAACCACCCTGAGCAAAAATCATCCGTTTTTTTTCGACAACAGACATACTCTGAGAGTGGTGAATTCGGTTCACAGTTATTGACTCCGAAGCCAACTCTTTCCACTTGTTTCGTTGTTTAGAATCAACCTCACCAGCTGCATCCATTTCACTCGTTACTGATCTGTCCATTGGAGCACCTAATGTGCGCAAGCTTTGTTCCAGAGAAGCTTCCCCAGTTGATGATTCTGACTCAGACTTTTCCAGCAGCTTCAATTTCACTTGTAACATTTTCACTTCTCTTCTCAGTTTGACTATTTCCGCATTCTTCTCTTTTGTTAACGCATTCAATGCCAAGTTGAAAGAAGTCTGAAAGAAAGAACTCTAAACAAGGTGTTCTCACGCGACAGAGTTCAAAGGGATTTTTTGTTACTTTCGACAATGTCAGCATATTGTAGACAATTTAAGCTGATCAACATTAAAAAACAATACCGTCAAAAAAAATTTGCTCCATTTTTGAAAACAGAATTTGACATAGGCGAAGCTGTGCTTCGCAAACACAAGCGATGAAGATGCAAAAAAGAGCTCTAAACAGGCAAAACAAAGAGAAATAAGGAAAAAATTTTAAAAAAAACAGATTGAAAAAATTTGTTATGATACAGAGTATCACGTTCTCACATCTTCTCTATGAACGCGTGTAATTTTACTAACACTAGCCGCCAACAAAGCAGATACAGTTCTATCTAACAAATCTATTAAAATATTCCGGATTTGAATTACCGACCCGTCGATTAGGACGCTCACAACCTCACATATGCACCAGAGTTGCCTGGAAGTAAACTAGAGGCCCAGCTAATACTAAATCTGCATATTCTAATATTTTAAATAATATATTATACTGATACAAAAATGGACTTTCAAAATTTCAAAAAATGGACTTTACGCTAAACCCTAGTTTTTGTCTGCGCAAGTAGCGGATTAAGCGCTTATTTAGAGGACAAAACTACTACTCGTTCTTTCAATTGAAGTCTTTATCGCAGATTTGGTAGGGTAATTTTCGAAAAAAAGTGAAAAGATTCCAAAAATCGATCAAAAATTCAAAACTATTTTCCTAAAACCATAAACTTTGCTCTTCTGAACTATGGGAAGAGGCTCTTTTTTCCACACCCTGAGTTGGACGTTAAAGATTTTCTCACTTTGATTTTTATATTGAGCCCTTAATATCAGATTTATCTAGTTTTCGAGAATTCAAAAAAAACGGTTAAAACAAAAAGATTTTTTTCCGAAGTCCAAATCAGCTTTAATACAAAAAAAACAAGCAGAAACCGATTAAGCAGGGAAAATCTAAGCATCAAATTAGTTTTTATGAACTAGCAAACTCAGAATCAGCAGCTTAGTTTTTGATAAAGAATAACTTTCCAAAAAACGGGCAAAACATCAAATATTGAAAACTTTATAGGCCATATAATTTTTGAAAAAGTTCCAAGGCACTTGCACGGGTAACATTCTCATAACTGATTTTTTCTTTCAGTTAAACTCTTAATTTTGAATTTAGCAGGGAAGTTTTCGAGAGAAGTCGAAAAAAATTTTTAAATTAACCAAAAAATGGGCTTCTTTGAGTCCCAAGCTTTTTTCTACCAAATTTAGGAAAAAACAGCTTCAAAAGAGGAGATCCTTATAACTTTTCTTTAGATTGAAACTTTCATCTCAGATTTGCGCATTTAATATTTGAGAAAATGAAAAAATTCAAAACAAATAGGCCAAAAATCCCCCTACTGAAACTTTCCAAGGCAGTACAACGTGAGGTAAAATGAAAAGAGACTAGCAAACTATGCAAACACATAAAATAGCAGCCGATTTTTCCATTGCAACTATTTTTTTTAAATCGGTAAAAGAGTTTTAGAGAAAAATTTCTGCGAAAAAAGCGAAAAATTTCCCAAGCGTCGCAAAAAAAAACGAAAACCAAATCCCATTATTATTATTATATTACATGCTTATTTTCAAAGATGAACAAACACCAGCCAAAAATAAAGCAGCAAGATAGGCCATTGAATTTTTTAAACTTTATTAAGCTTAAATATGAAAAAATAGAAACAAACCAAAAGTGCCATCAAATGAGCACTTTTATTTGCGACAGCTTAGAAACAAAATCTTACACTATGCTTCGCTTTTGTAATCACCAGATGGATAACAAGTGTGAGAAAAACTCGAAAAAAAGACAATGATAGCCGGCTGCTCAGCAAGTTGTCTAATATGTTGCGACTATATTTATTTAACAAAAACATAACAACTGACTGTTAAAAAAGAGAAATGAACGCAAGAAAACAGAAAACAAGATTTCAATTTTAGAGAAATATATGCCTTTGAAGCAATTGAATTTTGAAAAACAATTTATGGCTGGTGATTTTTAATAAAATTAACTCAGTTTGAGAAAACTGGATCAATAGGTAATTTTTTAATTCCGCTGGGAAATCAATATCGCTGGGAAATTAATTCCGCTTAATTTTGAATTTAGCAGGGAAGTTTTCGAGAAAACTCGAAAAATTTTTTAAAATTGACCAAAGTGTCAAAAAATGGGCTTCTTTGAGTCCCAAGCTTTTTTCTACCAAATTTAGGAAAAAACAGCTTCAAAAGAGGAGATCCTTATAACTTTTCTTTAGATTGAAACTTTCATCTCAGATTTGCGCATTTAATATTTGAGAAAATGAAAAAATTCAAAACAAATAGGCCAAAAATCCCCCTACTGAAACTTTCCAATGCCGTAGAACCTGAGGTAAATTGAAAAGAGACTAGCAAACTATGCAAGCACATAAAAGAGCAGCCGGTCTTTCCATTGCAACTATTTTTTTTAAATCGGTTCAGTAGTTTTAGAGAAAAATTTCTGCGAAAAAAGCGAAAAATTTCCCAAGCGTCGCAAAAAAAACGAAAACCAAATCCCATACATTTTTATATTACATGCTTATTTTCAAAGATGAACAAACACAAGCCAAATATAAAGCAGCAAGATAGGCCATTGAATTTTTTCTACTTAAATAAGCTTAAATAAAATAAAATAGAAACAAACCAAAAATGCCATCAAATGAGCACTTTTATTTGCGACAGCTTGGAAACAAAACCTTACACTATGCTTCGCTTTTGTAATCACCAGATGGATAACAAGTGTGAGAAAAACTCGAAAAAAAGACAATGATAGCCGGTTGCTCAGCAAGTTGTCTAATATGTTCCGACTATATTTATTTAACAAAAACATAACAACTGACAGTTAAAAAAGAGAAAGGAACGCAAGAAAACAGAAAACTAGACTTCAAATTTTAGAGAAATATATGCCTTTGAAGCAATGGAATTTTCAAAAACAATTTATGGCTGGTGCTTTTTAATAAAATTAACTCAGTTTGAGAAAATTGGATCAATAGGTAATTTTCTAATTCCGCTGGGAAATCTGAACATTAAAATCCTATATTGAAATTTAGAAGTCCATCACGTTTTTGTGACCTTACACTTTTGCTACTCGATAGTGGAGTTTGTCTGCTTTTTGAAACTTGGACACACTAAGACTGAAAACACTAAGACCTATAAAAGAGTCTTTACTAAGTTCATTACTCTTTATAACTAGTGAATTACATTGACGTTAAACAGAAATTACAAGACATTTTAAGACTACTTTTAATTACATTTCTCGACAAAAGCGTAATTTTCAAACTGGTTTTCTCAAAAATAATTACTGTCGTTCAATTTACTATCCAGTGGATACTAGGGCGGTGGAGTTCGATCAACACCAAATCACTCGCTCAGAAATCGTTCAGGGCTATTTTTATCTGAATAGGATGTACCAAGCTAGCTCTGAGGTTGCTGCATGGGCGGTGATGTTCCAGGAGGACTTAAGCTAGTTGCCAACAAAAACTTCGATTTGGTGTTGAACCCGCATAAGGATACATTCACACTTTTGGTCACGTCACCATGAACTAAGGCTATCTCAAAGCAAATTAATTTGAATGAGGACCTGTCGGATGCAGCGATTACCGGCTTTACAATAGCATGAAACCGAACTTTACTGCGCAGTAACTTCTCAGATAAAAATGACCAATTTTTCCATATGCTTCATAACAATTTTCGAAAACTGGATCAAAAGGCAAAATTTTTATTCCGCAGAAAAATCTATCAAGTAAATTTCACTTTCGAAACTAAAAGTCGTTCACATTTTTTCGCGCCTTTTCCGTATTCGTATTTATCGAGTGCTATTTGGGCAACTGTCGGCAGATGAAATTCAATTGGGCTCAAAAAGTGCATATCTACCTAAGTGAATTTATAAATGCATTAATATAATTGAACGCATATCTGTAGTTATTTCAGCATTTTAAGATTTTTCCCGAAAAAAAAACAGCCAAGACCTATAGAAGAGTCTTGAATACGTTCATAAAAAATGTATTAATATGTGTGAACGCATATCTGTAGTTGTTTCAGCTTTTTTAAGACTTTTCCTTAAAAAAATGAGCCAAGACCTATCGAAGAGTCTTCAATACGTTCTTCAAAAAAATTTCAAGCTATTTCAAAAAATCCAATACGTTCTTCAAAAAAATTTCAAGCTATTTCAAAAAATCCCATGTTCCGTTAACGTGAAACACAAAATATTCCAAGTTTAACCAGAGCTCATACGCTAAATTACTAGAAACTAAGTCAGTTAGGTACACAAGCAATTTGGGACGAATATAAACTAGCCGAAAAAACGGACACCAACTTCATTTCCGGAAAAAACGGATACCAACTTCATTCTTCACACAAAAATTCTTTGCAAAAAACTAAAAACTAGAACTGAAATAAGGTTTCTTGAAATTGACTTTAAAAAACAACAAAATTACAGCACGAGAAGACTTGAAACAGTTAAGCAGAAAAAAATGTCCAAAAAAACAAACTTTGGCTTTTCAAACGATAAATTATTGAAGCTTTATGAATGAAGTGATTTTAGATTTGAGATCACTTGAGGCTTATCAAATCTTATTCAATGGCCTCGCAAGCCGACAGTAAATAAGCCTACAGAACTAAGGCCGACACCCAAAAAGCGTAAGCTTCACCGAAATTTTTCTGACAGCGCCAAAAAAAATCGCATCGCAAAATGTATATACAACCTGCATAAGCAGGCAAGCTAACAACTTAATAGCCAGCACGCACGCGCATTATGGGTGGTAGATGAGTATATTCACCTTCTGGCCATTCTGTGAACAAGACCGTTTACGAGAAAAAAGTCTAGTACCAGGTTGCAACACTTGCTTATAGCAAGGGTAATAATTAAAGCTATCAAATGAATCAACTGACTTTGTTAAATAAGTTCTTAGCCTGAAAAGAAATCTATATCCAATTTGATTTTGCTTGCTAATCGCATTTGTAACAAGAACTGTTAAATAAACTGCTCCACTTGCGTTATAAATGTTGATTTTCCATAAAACCTTTACCATGGGAAACTTTACAATTTAGATATTGGGAGAAAAAAAAGACCAGTGTAATTTTTTGGTAGGTAAATTTGAAACTCATTCCACTAAATGAAACTACTTGTTGCCATGTAATCACAATTTCTCAGCTGATATTAGACAGTGCTTTTCATTGGAGCAGGTTCAATTCATTCAAAATACCAATGCATTGAATTGAAAATAGAGAACTAGATTCAATTGAAACCTTGTTTCACCGCATTGGAAATTTTAACTCTTTTAAACCAATCAGATTGCCGCATTTAATGCAACTGTATCGGTTTATTTTGCACATATAAGTTTAGCAAATCCGCAAACAATTAAGACAACATTCCATATACGAATCACCTTTTTCATTTCTTAAAGAGCATCTCTCATCTGTATGCTTTCTTTCAGACATTGAAATAAATGACTACAGGAACTGATAAAAACGCAATTCAAACTTTCTTGTTTTCTGGAAATAAGTCTCAAGAATTCATGATTTCTGAATTCAAGAATTGATTTTGAAATACCATGAATCGCACACCCCACAACCTTAGTTTACATGTAAAATGCCTCACGAAAATGTTGAAACATATTTATAAAAAATACTTTCTAGATGTTTTTTTTCAAAGTCAAAGCACTCATTGAATTCAGAAAAGGCAACATAAGTTGAAAAAATCAAATTTAAAAGTTTCGCTCAAAAAAATTTCAACAAAAAAACGGACAACCTTAACAAACCCTTTCAATAGTCAAAAAATCATTTCAATTATAACACTTAGAACGAAGTTCGGACACAGAGGCAAACGGACGGTCGCACCACTTGCGATATGACACAAACATAGAAGTTTCAAAAAAATTAATGTTGAAAAAATTAATGCTGAAAAAATTAAGTGAACCAAATTTTTCGTGTCTTGAGAAAAAACAACTAGGGGCCAGTTAAATCTGGATGTACGTGTTAGATATTGAATAAACTTGCTATACCGATGCGGAACGAAAAATAAGATTACAAAAATTCCACTTTGCCCAAAACCTTAGTTGTTTCTCTACTAAAAGTAAGAAGAGTAAAAAAAAAATGGGATAATCAATTTTCCTAGGGAGATATCATTTCTCTTACAACAAATTGAGGAGCCGCGGCTTCTTCAGAACAACTATCGCAACCGCTTCTTTCAATTGAACTTTTCATCTCAGATTTTGATGTTAGGAAAAATCAAAATTTTTCTAAAAACAGTCAAAAGTTATATTAAACGTTGAAGACACTTCAAAATTCATAAATTTTTTCCACGAAAAAGCAGTTTGAAGCTGCCTAAGCAGAGGAGATTCCCAAAATTAGATTTTTTGATTGAACACAACCTGAGAATTCACTCGAAAGTTACTGCGTAAAGTCAATAAGTTTCCAAACAATTCTCAAAGTTTCAAATATTTGAAGGTTTTAAGGCCATATTTTTTTCTAAACCAAACTGGGCGTAGCCAAATATGAAGGAAGGCTTTCAAAAACCTGTTCAAAATATAGGCCGAAATAATTAGGGCCGATGAACATTTTTAGCAAAACAAAAAAAAACAAAGAAGGATAAACTAAGTCAAGGAAAGTAAAAGTACAAATTGGAGTGAATCAAACACTAAAGCAATAAAAAAGAAAAAAGCGCGCAGCAAAAAAAAACGGTTCCAAGATGTGACAACTTGAAAGACAACTAATAAAAAGATGAAAAGTTGGTCAAAAACTTTATTTAAAACAGAATATTTCCTATGTGAAAAAAAAACAAGTCATGGTCAGATTTAAACCCAGAATCTTTGCCGCCACAGGCATATTTGAAACCTCCAGGCTAAGCTGACCGGGAACGCATAGAAAATTGAACTTACAAGCAAGCCCGTTTCCAACATTCCATCGATTTGCAAAAAGTGAGTTGTTGTTCTGATCAAGCTGTTGAATCAACAAAACTAGGGACAATTTTAAGTTTAACCAGGTCGTGAATCTGTTTGGAAAAACTTATTTCAAAGATCGAATCGGTTCAAGAAAAATCTGCGTTTTTCAAAGCAAACGATTCCAGCTATGAAACCTCGAATATTTCAAATTGTTTCTTACAGCAAGTAGGTTCGTGAAAATTTATGGTTTTTCTAAGCAAGCTATTCAAGCTATGAAAGTTGAAAATATTTGAAATTATTTTTAAGCGCTAGTCGGTTTGCGAAAAGTTTAGGTTTTATTAAGCAAGCTGATCTAGCTATGAAACCTTGAAAATTTCAAGTTATTTCATAGAACGAATAGATTTGCGAAAACTTCAAAAAATTCTAAGCCATCTGTTCGAATTATGAAATATTGAAATATTTCAAGCTGGTTATAAGACAATCATTTTGTAAAAAGTGGAAGTTTTCCTGTGCAAGTTTTTCGAGTCGGGAATTTTCAAAATGTTATAAAATGTTATAAGCTTTGACAATTTGAACACTGAGACCAAGTTGCATTTCGCATCAACAAGCAAAAATAAGACCAATAAGGCTTCTGGAAACAACTGAATGAGTAAAACTTTGAGTCTACAAAACATAAAGAGACCCACGCCATTTATGACGCATTAGCAGTACCAGTCAATTTGAAGAAAAAAAAATCGCAAGTAACAAGCATCAATTTATAGAGCAGTCAATTTGTGAACCGGATGGCAAATTGTTGCGCGGGAAATGTGTTGCGCGAGAAAATGGAGCAAGGAAATTCGAGAAAATCGTATCTACCTGATTTCAGTTTTTACAAGCAAGCTTTTAAAAACTGCAAGAAATTTTCAAAATGTTATAAAATGTAAAAAACTTTGACAATTTGAACACAGAGGCCGAATGAAAGCTAAATGAAAATCAAAAAAGAAAGCTAAATGAAAATCACAGAGACCGAATGAAAGCTAAATGAGGCCGAATGAAAATCATCCCACCACACGCCATATTAAGTACAAATTAAAAAATTTCGATCTAAGTAACAAATCAATGATGACAAAAAAGCTTCCTTCAACAAATTTGGAATGATTTCTATGACTGATTAAATCTACGCTTATGCGTTAATAGCGCGAAATATATCGCGCGTTAATACCCCCATAACTTGGAGCAGTAATAACATGAAAAAAAAATTAAATATAAAAATGAAAAGAATTTTTGTTAATTTAGGATTTTTTGTAAAACTCATCCCACCATACGCCATATCAAGTACAAAGTGATAAAGTTCGCTCTTAGTAACAAATCAATAATGGCAAAAAAGCTTCCTTCAACCAATTTGGAACAATTTCTATGACGGATTAAACCTCGGCTTGCCCGTTAATAGCGCGAACTACATCGCGCGTTAAAAGTCCCAAATTTGCCGAAATGGCAACTTTTATACCTCCATAACTTCATGAAAAATGATCACAGGTAAAATAGCTTCCCAAATTTAAGCTCAGGATAACAAAACTTTTTGAATGATAAAAAAACCGCCAAAAATAGCCAAAAAACACGAATTTTGTCTGAAGAAAAAAAAACCACCCTGAGCAAAAATCATCCGTTTTTTTTCGACAACAGACATACTCTGAGAGTGGTGAATTCGGTTCACAGTTATTGACTCCGAAGCCAACTCTTTCCACTTGTTTCGTTGTTTAGAATCAACCTCACCAGCTGCATCCATTTCACTCGTTACTGATCTGTCCATTGGAGCACCTAATGTGCGCAAGCTTTGTTCCAGAGAAGCTTCCCCAGTTGATGATTCTGACTCAGACTTTTCCAGCAGCTTCAATTTCACTTGTAACATTTTCACTTCTCTTCTCAGTTTGACTATTTCCGCATTCTTCTCTTTTGTTAACGCATTCAATGCCAAGTTGAAAGAAGTCTGAAAGAAAGAACTCTAAACAAGGTGTTCTCACGCGACAGAGTTCAAAGGGATTTTTTGTTACTTTCGACAATGTCAGCATATTGTAGACAATTTAAGCTGATCAACATTAAAAAACAATACCGTCAAAAAAAATTTGCTCCATTTTTGAAAACAGAATTTGACATAGGCGAAGCTGTGCTTCGCAAACACAAGCGATGAAGATGCAAAAAAGAGCTCTAAACAGGCAAAACAAAGAGAAATAAGGAAAAAATTTTAAAAAAACAGATTGAAAAAATTTGTTATGATACAGAGTATCACGTTCTCACATCTTCTCTATGAACGCGTGTAATTTTACTAACACTAGCCGCCAACAAAGCAGCTACAGTTCTATCTAACAAATCTATTAAAATATTCCGGATTTGAATTACCGACCCATCGATTAGGACGCTCACAACCTCACATATGCACCAGAGTTGCCTGGAAGTAAACTAGAGGCCCAGCTAATACTAAATCTGCATATTCTAATATTTTAAATAATATATTATACTGATACAAAAATGGACTTTCAAAATTTCAAAAAATGGACTTTACGCTAAACCCTAGTTTTTGTCTGCGCAAGTAGCGGATTAAGCGCTTATTTAGAGGACAAAACTACTACTCGTTCTTTCAATTGAAGTCTTTATCGCAGATTTGGTAGGGTAATTTTCGAAAAAAAGTGAAAAGATTCCAAAAATCGATCAAAAATTCAAAACTATTTTCCTAAAACCATAAACTTTGCTCTTCTGAACTATGGGAAGAGGCTCTTTTTTCCACACCCTGAGTTGGACGTTAAAGATTTTCTCACTTTGATTTTTATATTGAGCCCTTAATATCAGATTTATCTAGTTTTCGAGAATTCAAAAAAAACGGTTAAAACAAAAAGATTTTTTTCCGAAGTCCAAATCAGCTTTAATACAAAAAAAACAAGCAGAAACCGATTAAGCAGGGAAAATCTAAGCATCAAATTAGTTTTTATGAACTAGCAAACTCAGAATCAGCAGCTTAGTTTTTGATAAAGAATAACTTTCCAAAAAACGGGCAAAACATCAAATATTGAAAACTTTATAGGCCATATAATTTTTGAAAAAGTTCCAAGGCACTTGCACGGGTAACATTCTCATAACTGATTTTTTCTTTCAGTTAAACTCTTAATTTTGAATTTAGCAGGGAAGTTTTCGAGAGAAGTCGAAAAAATTTTTTAAATTAACCAAAAAATGGGCTTCTTTGAGTCCCAAGCTTTTTTCTACCAAATTTAGGAAAAAACAGCTTCAAAAGAGGAGATCCTTATAACTTTTCTTTAGATTGAAACTTTCATCTCAGATTTGCGCATTTAATATTTGAGAAAATGAAAAAATTCAAAACAAATAGGCCAAAAATCCCCCTACTGAAACTTTTCAAGGCAGTACAACGTGAGGTAAAATGAAAAGAGACTAGCAAACTATGCAAACACATAAAATAGCAGCCGATTTTTCCATTGCAATTGTTTTTTTTAAATCGGTAAAAGAGTTTTAGAGAAAAATTTCTGCGAAAAAAGCGAAAAATTTCCCAAGCGTCGCAAAAAAAACGAAAACCAAATCCCATTATTATTATTATATTACATGCTTATTTTCAAAGATGAACAAACACCAGCCAAAAATAAAGCAGCAAGAGAGGCCATTGAATTTTTTAAACTTTATTAAGCTTAAATATGAAAAAATAGAAACAAACCAAAAGTGCCATCAAATGAGCACTTTTATTTGCGACAGCTTAGAAACAAAATCTTACACTATGCTTCGCTTTTGTAATCACCAGATGGATAACAAGTGTGAGAAAAACTCGAAAAAAAGACAATGATAGCCGGCTGCTCAGCAAGTTGTCTAATATGTTGCGACTATATTTATTTAACAAAAACATAACAACTGACTGTTAAAAAAGAGAAATGAACGCAAGAAAACAGAAAACAAGATTTCAATTTTAGAGAAATATATGCCTTTGAAGCAATTGAATTTTGAAAAACAATTTATGGCTGGTGATTTTTAATAAAATTAACTCAGTTTGAGAAAACTGGATCAATAGGTAATTTTTTAATTCCGCTGGGAAATCAATATCGCTGGGAAATTAATTCCGCTTAATTTCGAATTTAGCAGGGAAGTTTTCGAGAAAACTCGAAAAATTTTTTAAAATTGACCAAAGTGTCAAAAAATGGGCTTCTTTGAGTCCCAAGCTTTTTTCTACCAAATTTAGGAAAAAACAGCTTCAAAAGAGGAGATCCTTATAACTTTTCTTTAGATTGAAACTTTCATCTCAGATTTGCGCATTTAATATTTGAGAAAATGAAAAAATTCAAAACAAATAGGCCAAAAATCCCCCTACTGAAACTTTCCAATGCCGTAGAACCTGAGGTAAATTGAAAAGAGACTAGCAAACTATGCAAGCACATAAAAGAGCAGCCGGTCTTTCCATTGCAACTATTTTTTTTAAATCGGTTCAGTAGTTTTAGAGAAAAATTTCTGCGAAAAAAGCGAAAAATTTCCCAAGCGTCGCAAAAAAAACGAAAACCAAATCCCATACATTTTTATATTACATGCTTATTTTCAAAGATGAACAAACACAAGCCAAATATAAAGCAGCAAGATAGGCCATTGAATTTTTTCTACTTAAATAAGCTTAAATAAAATAAAATAGAAACAAACCAAAAATGCCATCAAATGAGCACTTTTATTTGCGACAGCTTGGAAACAAAACCTTACACTATGCTTCGCTTTTGTAATCACCAGATGGATAACAAGTGTGAGAAAAACTCGAAAAAAAGACAATGATAGCCGGTTGCTCAGCAAGTTGTCTAATATGTTCCGACTATATTTATTTAACAAAAACATAACAACTGACAGTTAAAAAAGAGAAAGGAACGCAAGAAAACAGAAAACTAGACTTCAATTTTTAGAGAAATATATGCCTTTGAAGCAATGGAATTTTCAAAAACAATTTATGGCTGGTGCTTTTTAATAAAATTAACTCAGTTTGAGAAAATTGGATCAATAGGTAATTTTCTAATTCCGCTGGGAAATCTGAACATTAAAATCCTATATTGAAATTTAGAAGTCCATCACGTTTTTGTGACCTTACACTTTTGCTACTCGATAGTGGAGTTTGTCTGCTTTTTGAAACTTGGACACACTAAGACTGAAAACACTAAGACCTATAAAAGAGTCTTTACTAAGTTCATTACTCTTTATAACTAGTGAATTACATTGACGTTAAACAGAAATTACAAGACATTTTAAGACTACTTTTAATTACATTTCTCGACAAAAGCGTAATTTTCAAACTGGTTTTCTCAAAAATAATTACTGTCGTTCAATTTACTATCCAGTGGATACTAGGGCGGTGGAGTTCGATCAACACCAAATCACTCGCTCAGAAATCGTTCAGGGCTATTTTTATCTGAATAGGATGTACCAAGCTAGCTCTGAGGTTGCTGCATGGGCGGTGATGTTCCAGGAGGACTTAAGCTAGTTGCCAACAAAAACTTCGATTTGGTGTTGAACCCGCATAAGGATACATTCACACTTTTGGTCACGTCACCATGAACTAAGGCTATCTCAAAGCAAATTAATTTGAATGAGGACCTGTCGGATGCAGCGATTACCGGCTTTACAATAGCATGAAACCGAACTTTACTGCGCAGTAACTTCTCAGATAAAAATGACCAATTTTTCCATATGCTTCATAACAATTTTCGAAAACTGGATCAAAAGGCAAAATTTTTATTCCGCAGAAAAATCTATCAAGTAAATTTCACTTTCGAAACTAAAAGTCGTTCACATTTTTTCGCGCCTTTTCCGTATTCGTATTTAGCGAGTGCTATTTGGGCAACTGTCGGCAGATGAAATTCAATTGGGCTCAAAAAGTGCATATCTACCTAAGTGAATTTATAAATGCATTAATATAATTGAACGCATATCTGTAGTTATTTCAGCATTTTAAGATTTTTCCCGAAAAAAAAAAACAGCCAAGACCTATAGAAGAGTCTTGAATACGTTCATAAAAAATGTATTAATATGTGTGAACGCATATCTGTAGTTGTTTCAGCTTTTTTAAGACTTTTCCTTAAAAAAATGAGCCAAGACCTATCGAAGAGTCTTCAATACGTTCTTCAAAAAAATTTCAAGCTATTTCAAAAAATCCAATACGTTCTTCAAAAAAATTTCAAGCTATTTCAAAAAATCCCATGTTCCGTTAACGTGAAACACAAAATATTCCAAGTTTAACCAGAGCTCATACGCTAAATTACTAGAAACTAAGTCAGTTAGGTACACAAGCAATTTGGGACGAATATAAACTAGCCGAAAAAACGGACACCAACTTCATTTCCGGAAAAAACGGATACCAACTTCATTCTTCACACAAAAATTCTTTGCAAAAAACTAAAAACTAGAACTGAAATAAGGTTTCTTGAAATTGACTTTAAAAAACAACAAAATTACAGCACGAGAAGACTTGAAACAGTTAAGCAGAAAAAAATGTCCAAAAAAACAAACTTTGGCTTTTCAAACGATAAATTATTGAAGCTTTAACAAAAAGTTATGAATGAAGTGATTTTAGATTTGAGATCACTTGAGGCTTATCAAATCTTATTCAATGGCCTCGCAAGCCGACAGTAAATAAGCCTACAGAACTAAGGCCGACACCCAAAAAGCGTAAGCTTCACCGAAATTTTTCTGACAGCGCCAAAAAAAATCGCATTGCAAAATGTATATACAACCTGCATAAGCAGGCAAGCTAACAACTTAATAGCCAGCACGCACGCGCATTATGGGTGGTAGATGAGTATATTCACCTTCTGGCCATTCTGTGAACAAGACCGTTTACGAGAAAAAAGTCTAGTACCAGGTTGCAACACTTGCTTATAGCAAGGGTAATAATTAAAGCTATCAAATGAATCAACTGACTTTGTTAAATAAGTTCTTAGTCTGAAAAGAAATCTATATCCAATTTGATTTTGCTTGCTAATCGCATTTGTAACAAGAACTGTTAAATAAACTGCTCCACTTGCGTTATAAATGTTGATTTTCCATAAAACCTTTACCATGGGAAACTTTACAATTTAGATATTGAGAGAAAAAAAAGACCAGTGTAATTTTTTGGTAGGTAAATTTGAAACTCATTCCACTAAATGAAACTACTTGTTGCCATGTAATCACAATTTCTCAGCTGATATTAGACAGTGCTTTTCATTGGAGCAGGTTCAATTCATTCAAAATACCAATGCATTGAATTGAAAATAGAGAACTAGATTCAATTGAAACCTTGTTTCACCGCATTGGAAATTTTAACTCTTTTAAACCAATCAGATTGCCGCATTTAATGCAACTGTATCGGTTTATTTTGCACATATAAGTTTAGCAAATCCGCAAACAATTAAGACAACATTCCATATACGAATCACCTTTTTCATTTCTTAAAGAGCATCTCTCATATGTATGCTTTCTTTCAGACATTAAAATAAATGACTACAGGAACTGATAAAAACGCAATTCAAACTTTCTTGTTTTCTGGAAATAAGTCTCAAGAATTCATGATTTCTGAATTGATTTTGAAATACCATGAATCGCACACCCCACAACCTTAGTTTACATGTAAAATGCCTCACGAAAATGTTGAAACATATTTATAAAAAATGCTTTCTAGATGTTTTTTTTTCAAAGTCAAAGCACTCATTGAATTCAGAAAAGGCAACATAAGTTGAAAAAATCAAATTTAAAAGTTTCGCTCAAAAAAATTTCAACAAAAAAACGGACAACCTTAACAAACCCTTTCAATAGTCAAAAAATCATTTCAATTATAACACTTAGAACGAAGTTCGGACACAGAGGCAAACGGACGGTCGCACCACTTGCGATATGACACAAACATAGAAGTTTCAAAAAAATTAATGTTGAAAAAATTAATGCTGAAAAAATTAAGTGAACCAAATTTTTCGTGTCTTGAGAAAAAACAACTAGGGGCCAGTTAAATCTGGATGTACGTGTTAGATATTGAATAAACTTGCTATACCGATGCGGAACGAAAAATAAGATTACAAAAATTCCACTTTGCCCAAAACCTTAGTTGTTTCTCTACTAAAAGTAAGAAGAGTAAAAAAAAAATGGGATAATCAATTTTCCTAGGGAGATATCATTTCTCTTACAACAAATTGAGGAGCCGCGGCTTCTTCAGAACAACTATCGCAACCGCTTCTTTCAATTGAACTTTTCATCTCAGATTTTGATGTTAGGAAAAATCAAAATTTTTCTAAAAACAGTCAAAAGTTATATTAAACGTTGAAGACACTTCAAAATTCATAAATTTTTTCCACGAAAAAGCAGTTTGAAGCTGCCTAAGCAGAGGAGATTCCCAAAATTAGATTTTTTGATTGAACACAACCTGAGAATTCACTCGAAAGTTACTGCGTAAAGTCAATAAGTTTCCAAACAATTCTCAAAGTTTCAAATATTTGAAGGTATTAAGGCCATATTTTTTTCTAAACCAAACTGGGCGTAGCCAAATATGAAGGAAGGCTTTCAAAAACCTGTTCAAAATATAGGCCGAAATAATTAGGGCCGATGAACATTTTTAGCAAAACAAAAAAAAACAAAGAAGGATAAACTAAGTCAAGGAAAGTAAAAGTACAAATTGGAGTGAATCAAACACTAAAGCAATAAAAAAGAAAAAAGCGCGCAGCAAAAAAAAAACGGTTCCAAGATGTGACAACTTGAAAGACAACTAATAAAAAGATGAAAAGTTGGTCAAAAACTTTATTTAAAACAGAATATTTCCTATGTGAAAAAAAACAAGTCATGGTCAGATTTAAACCCAGAATCTTTGCCGCCACAGGCATATTTGAAACCTCCAGGCTAAGCTGACCGGGAACGCATAGAAAATTGAACTTACAAGCAAGCCCGTTTCCAACATTCCATCGATTTGCAAAAAGTGAGTTGTTGTTCTGATCAAGCTGTTGAATCAACAAAACTAGGGACAATTTTAAGTTTAACCAGGTCGTGAATCTATTTGGAAAAACTTATTTCAAAGATCGAATCGGTTCAAGAAAAATCTGCGTTTTTCAAAGCAAACGATTCCAGCTATGAAACCTCGAATATTTCAAATTGTTTCTTACAGCAAGTAGGTTCGTGAAAATTTATGGTTTTTCTAAGCAAGCTATTCAAGCTATGAAAGTTGAAAATATTTGAAATTATTTTAAAGCGCTAGTCGGTTTGCGAAAAGTTTAGGTTTTATTAAGCAAGCTGATCTAGCTATGAAACCTTGAAAATTTCAAGTTATTTCATAGAACGAATAGATTTGCGAAAACTTCAAAAAATTCTAAGCCATCTGTTCGAATTATGAAATATTGAAATATTTCAAGCTGGTTATAAGACAATCATTTTGTAAAAAGTGGAAGTTTTCCTGTGCAAGTTTTTCGAGTCGGGAATTTTCAAAATGTTATAAAATGTTATAAGCTTTGACAATTTGAACACAGAGACCAAGTTGCATTTCGCATCAACAAGCAAAAATAAGACCAATAAGGCTTCTGGAAACAACTGAATGAGTAAAACTTTGAGTCTACAAAACATAAAGAGACCCACGCCATTTATGACGCATTAGCAGTACCAGTCAATTTGAAGAAAAAAAAATCGCAAGTAACAAGCATCAATTTATAGAGCAGTCAATTTGTGAACCGGATGGCAAATTGTTGCGCGGGAAATGTGTTGCGCGAGAAAATGGAGCAAGGAAATTCGAGAAAATCGTATCTACCTGATTTCAGTTTTTACAAGCAAGCTTTTAAAAACTGCAAGAAATTTTCAAAATGTTATAAAATGTAAAAAACTTTGACAATTTGAACACAGAGGCCGAATGAAAGCTAAATGAAAATCAAAAAAGAAAGCTAAATGAAAATCACAGAGGCCGAATGAAAGCTAAATGAGGCCGAATGAAAATCATCCCACCACACGCCATATTAAGTACAAATTAAAAAACTTCGATCTAAGTAACAAATCAATGATGGCAAAAAAGCTTCCTTCAACAAATTTGGAATGATTTCTATGACGGATTAAATCTACGCTTATGCGTTAATAGCGCGAAATATATCGCGCGTTAATACCCCCATAACTTGGAGCAGTAATAACATGAAAAAAAAAATTAAATATAAAAATGAAAAGAATTTTTGTTAATTTAGGATTTTTTGTAAAACTCATCCCACCATACGCCATATCAAGTACAAAGTGATTAAGTTCGCTCTTAGTAACAAATCAATAATGGCAAAAAAGCTTCCTTCAACCAATTTGGAACAATTTCTATGACGGATTAAACCTCGGCTTGCCCGTTAATAGCGCGAACTACATCGCGCGTTAAAAGTCCCAAATTTGCCGAAATGGCAACTTTTATACCTCCATAACTTCATGAAAAATGATCACAGGTAAAATAGCTTCCCAAATTTAAGCTCAGGATAACAAAACTTTTTGAATGATAAAAAAACCGCCAAAAATAGCCAAAAAACACGAATTTTGTCTGAAGAAAAAAAAACCACCCTGAGCAAAAATCATCCGTTTTTTTTCGTAACGCAAGTCGGAACAATAATAGTCTGTGTTTAAACCTTTAGCATTGGCTGAACCTAATAGTTGGTTGATGATTAAAAGGAACAATTTCAAAATGAACACACTTTATCGCAACAATATTTGCGTCGCAACAACATTTGCTTTTTAGGTTGGAAAAAATGATAGTTTATACTATAACACAAGCATTAGTTATTTTAAAGAGCGATTCGTTTTCCTATGCAAGCAGTAAAGTTCTGTAAAATTTCAAATTTCGTTCTGTAAAACTCTGTAAAAATTCAATTTCGTTATCAGTTGAATTGCAAAAGGCAGATCTAAAGATAGGTTTTCAGTTGCAATTGCAAGATGATAGCTGATATGTGCAGAGGACAATTAGATAGACTAGTTTCACTACATTGTATTCACTGGCCGGAACAATTAGGCTTCGTGTTAGCTGCCCGGCACCGATTTTGTCCAGCAGTCGACCTTCACCCTGTAGAATCTTTGTCCCACTTGCAAGTTAAATCGGTTATTTGGCTGAAACACCACAAGTCACCTCGGTCACAAAATTTTACTGAGTCATTATTTTTCAATGTGTTGTCTCACCAATCACTTTCAGTTTGCCAGCAAAAGATGATAAAATTGCTGTTACCTTTCTCACTTTGCAGTGCTCCTTGCTCACAAACACGGCTATATCCCTTTTCTTGCTTTCTAAAACACAGCAGTTCATTGAAAATCGATAGCTTCAAATACTCAAATTTTACATCGATCAACCATATTTGAAAAGCTATCATCCTGTCCTTTTCGATCTTAAATATAAGACCAAAAACAGCAGGAATTCAAATAATAAGTCAGTGAACAGTCAAACAGAAAAGCCAAAAAGTCAAGTCGAGTCTCACCGGGTCTAGATTGAGTGTTCACTCCCAGTCTCTCGTAGCAATCCTCGTGCAAAAAATAGGGCGTGTTTGTGACACTGAACAGTCTGTAGTGTCCACTAGGGCTGTCGAATTCGATCAACACCAAGTCGTTTGCTCGGAAATCGTTCAGGGCTATTTTAATCTGAATAGGATGGACTAAGCTCTGAGGTTGCTGCATCGGTGGTGATGTTCCAGGAGGACTCAAATTAGTTGACAAAAGCGTCGATTTGCTGTTGTCCCCGCATGATGATACGTTCACACTTTTGGTCACGTCACAATGAACTAAGGCTGTCCCAACTGAATCTGTCAGTGGTTTCGGTTGACTGATGACAACAGACATAATCTGAGAGTGGTGAATTCGGTTCACAATTTTTGACTCCAAAGCCAACTCTTCCCACTTGTTTCGTTGTTTAGAATCAACCTCACCAGCTGCATTCATTTCACTCGTTACTGATCTGTCCATTGGAGCACCTAATGTGCGCAAGCTTTGTTCCAGAGAAGCTTCCCCAGTTGATGATTCTGATTCAGACTTTTCCAGCAGCTTCAATTTCACTTGTAACATTTTCACTTCCCTTCTCAGTTTGACTATTTCCGCATTCTTCTCTTTTGTTAACGCATTCAATGCCAAGTTGAAAGAAGTCTGAAAGAAAGAACTCTAAACAAGGTGTTCTCACGCGACAGAGTTCAAAGGAATTTTTTGTTACTTTCGACAATGTCAGCATCTTGTAGACAATTTAAGCTGATCAACATTAAAAAACAATACCGTCAAAAAAAATTTGCTCCATTTTTGAAAACAGAATTTGACACAGAGGCGAAGCTGCGCTTCGCAAACACAAGCGATGAAGATGCAAAAAAGAGCTCTAAACAGGCAAAACAAAGAGAAATAAGGAAAAGATTTTTAAAAAAACAGATTGAAAAAATTTGTTATGATAAGGAGTATCACGTTCTCACATCTTCTCTATGAACGCGTGTAATTTTACTAACACTAGCCGCCAACAAAGCAGCTACAGTTTATCTAACAAATCTATTAAAATATTCCGGATTTGAATTACCGACCCGTCGATTAGGACGCTCACAACCTCACATATGCACCAGAGCCACCCGAAAGTAAACTAGTGGCCCAGCTAATACTAAATCTGCATATTCTAATATTTTAAAAAATATATTATACTGATACGAAAATGGACTTTCAAAGTTTCAAAAAATGGACTTTACGCTAAACCCTAGTTTTTGTCTGCGTAAGTAGCGGATTAAGCGCTTATTTAGAGGACAAAACTGCTACTCGTTCTTTCAATTGAAGTCTTTATCGCAGATTTGTTGGGTAATTTTCGAAAAAAAAGTGAAAAGATTCCAAAAATCGATCAAAAATTCAAAACTGTTTTCCTAAAATCATAAACTTTGCTCTTCTGAACTATGCGAAGAGGCTCTTTTTTCCACACCCTGAGTTTGACATTAAAGATTTTCTCACTCTGATCTTTATATTGAGCCCTTAATATCAGATTTATCTAGTTTTCGAGAATTCAAAAAAAAACGGTTAAAACAAAAAGATTTTTTTCCGAAGTCCAAATCAGCTTTAATTCAAAAAAAAAACAAGCAGAACCCGATTAAGCAGGGAAAATCTAAGCATCAAATTAGTTTTTATGAACTAGCAAACTCAGAATCAGCAGCTTAGTTTTTGATAAAGACTAACTTTCCAAAAAATTGGCAAAACATCAAATATTGAAAACTTTATAGGCCATATAATTTTTAAAAAAATTCCAAGGCACTTGCACGGGTAACATTCTCATAACTGATTTTTTCTGTCAGTTAAATTCTTAATTTTGAATTTAGCAGGGAAGTTTTCGAGAAAACTCAAAAAAAAATTTAAAATTAACCAATATGTCGAAAAATGGGCTTCTTTCAGGCCCAAGCTTTTCTTCTACCAAATTTAGGAAAAAACAGCTTCAAAAGAGGAGATCCTTAGAACTTTTCTTTAGATTGAAACATTCATCTGAGATTTGTGCATTTAATATTTGAGAAAATGAAAACATTCAAAACAAATAGGCCAAAAATCCCCCTACTGAAACTTTTCAAGGCAGTACAACGTGAGGTAAAATGAAAAGAGACTAGCAAACTATGCAAACACATAAAATAGCAGCCGATTTTTCCATTGCAATTGTTTTTTTTAAATCGGTAAAAGAGTTTTAGAGAAAAATTTCTGCGAAAAAAGCGAAAAATTTCCCAAGCGTCGCAAAAAAAACGAAAACCAAATCCCATTATTATTATTATATTACATGCTTATTTTCAAAGATGAACAAACACCAGCCAAAAATAAAGCAGCAAGATAGGCCATTGAATTTTTTAAACTTTATTAAGCTTAAATATGAAAAAATAGAAACAAACCAAAAGTGCCATCAAATGAGCACTTTTATTTGCGACAGCTTAGAAACAAAATCTTACACTATGCTTCGCTTTTGTAATCACCAGATGGATAACAAGTGTGAGAAAAACTCGAAAAAAGACAATGATAGCCGGCTGCTCAGCAAGTTGTCTAATATGTTGCGACTATATTTATTTAACAAAAACATAACAACTGACTGTTAAAAAAGAGAAATGAACGCAAGAAAACAGAAAACAAGACTTCAATTTTAGAGAAATATATGCCTTTGAAGCAATTGAATTTTCAAAAACAATTTATGGCTGGTGCTTTTTAATAAAATTAACTCAATTTGAGAAAACTGGATCAATAGGTAATTTTTTAATTCCGCTGTGAAATCAATATCGCTGAGAAATTAATTCCGCTTAATTTTGAATTTAGCAGGGATGTTTTCGAGAAAACTTGAAAAAAAAATTTAAAATTAACCAAAATGTCAAAAAATGGGCTTCTTTGAGTCCCAAGCTTTTTCTACCAAAATTAGCAAAAAGAACTTCAAAAAGAGATCCTTATATTTTTTCTTTAGATTGAAATATTCATCTCAGATTTGTGCATTTAATATTTGAGAAAATGAAAAAATTCAAAACAAATAGGCCAAAAATCCCCCTACTGAAACTTTCCAAGGCCGCAGAACCTGAGGTGAATTGAAAAGAGACTAGCAAACTATGCACGCACATAAAACAGCAGCCGGTCTTTCCATTGCAACTATTTTTTTTAAATCGGTTCAGTAGTTTTAGAGAAAAAATTCTGCGAAAAAAGCGAAAAATTTCCCAAGCGTCGCAAAAAAAACGAAAACCAAATCCCATACATTATTATATTACATGCTTATTTTCAAAGATGAACAAACACCAGCCAAAAATAAAGCAGAAAGATAGGCCATTGAATTTTTTAGACTTAAATAAGCTTAAATATGATAAAATAGAAACAAACCAAAAGTGCCATCAAATGAGCACTTTTATTTGCGACAGCTTAGAAACAAAATCTTACACTATGCTTCGCTTTTGTAATCACCAGATGGATACAAGTGTGAGAAAAACTCGAAAAAAGACAATGATAGCCGGCTGCTCAGCAAGTTGTCTAATATGTTGCGATTACATTTATTTAACAAAAACATGACAACTGACTGTTAAAAAAGAGAAATGAACGCAAGAAAACAGAAAACAAGACTTCAATTTTTAGAGAAATATATGCCTTTGAAGCAATTGAATTTTCAAAAACAATTTATGGCTGGTGATTTTTAATAAAGTTAACTCAGTTTGAGAAAACTGGATCAATAGGTAATTTTTTAATTCCGCTGGGAAATCAATATCGCTGGGAAATTAATTCCGCTTAATTTTGAATTTAGCAGGGAAGTTTTCGAGAAAACTCGAAAAAAATTTTAAAATTGACCAAAGTGTCAAAAAATGGGCTTCTTTGAGTCCCAAGCTTTTTTCTACCAAATTTAGGAAAAAACAGCTTCAAAAGAGGAGATCCTTATAACTTTTCTTTAGATTGAAACTTTCATCTCAGATTTGCGCATTTAATATTTGAGAAAATGAAAAAATTCAAAACAAATAGGCCAAAAATCCCCCTACTGAAACTTTCCAATGCCGTAGAACCTGAGGTAAATTGAAAAGAGACTAGCAAACTATGCAAGCACATAAAAGAGCAGCCGGTCTTTCCATTGCAACTATTTTTTTTAAATCGGTTCAGTAGTTTTAGAGAAAAATTTCTGCGAAAAAAGCGAAAAATTTCCCAAGCGTCGCAAAAAAAAACGAAAACCAAATTCCATACATTTTTATATTACATGCTTATTTTCAAAGATGAACAAACACAAGCCAAATATAAAGCAGCAAGATAGGCCATTGAATTTTTTCTACTTAAATAAGCTTAAATAAAATAAAATAGAAACAAACCAAAAATGCCATCAAATGAGCACTTTTATTTGCGACAGCTTGGAAACAAAACCTAACACTATGCTTCGCTTTTGTAATCACCAGATGGATAACAAGTGTGAGAAAAACTCGAAAGAAGACAAGGATAGCCGGCTGCTCAGCAAGTTGTCTAATATGTTCCGACTATATTTTTTTTAACAAAAACATAACAACTGACAGTTAAAAAAGAGAAATGAACGCAAGAAAACAGAAAACTAGACTTCAATTTTAGAGAAATATATGCCTTTGAAGCAATTGAATTTTCAAAAACAATTTATGGCTGGTGCTTTTTAATAAAATTAACTCAATTTGAGAAAACTGGATCAATAGGTAATTTTTTAATTCCGCTGGGAAATCAATATCGCTGGGAAATTAATTCCGCTTAATTTTGAATTTAGCAGGGAAGTTTTCGAGAAAACTCGAAAAAAAATTTAAAATTAACCAAAGTGTCAAAAAATGGGCTTCTTTGAGTCCCAAGCTTTTTTCTACCAAATTTAGGAAAAAAAAGCTTCAAAAGAGGAGATCCTTATAACTTTTCTTTAGATTGAAACTTTCATCTCAGATTTGCGCATTTAATATTTGAGAAAATGAAAAAATTCAAAACAAATAGGCCAAAAATCCCCCTACTGAAACTTTCCAATGCCGTAGAACCTGAGGTAAATTGAAAAGAGACTAGTTGCAAGCACATAAAAGAGCAGCCGGTCTTTCCATTGCAACTATTTTTTTTAAATCGGTTCAGTAGTTTTAGAGAAAAATTTCTGCGAAAAAAGCGAAAAATTTCCCAAGCGTCGCAAAAAAAACGAAAACCAAATCCCATACATTTTTATATTACATGCTTATTTTCAAAGATGAACAAACACAAGCCAAATATAAAGCAGCAAGATAGGCCATTGAATTTTTTCTACTTAAATAAGCTTAAATAAAATAAAATAGAAACAAACCAAAAACGCCATCAAATGAGCACTTTTATTTGCGACAGCTTGGAAATAAAACCTTACACTATGCTTCGCTTTTGTAATCACCAGATGGATAACAAGTGTGAGAAAAACTCGAAAAAAGACAATGATAGCCGGCTGCTCAGCAAGTTGTCTAATATGTTCCGACTATATTTATTTAACAAAAACATAACAACTGACAGTTAAAAAGAGAAATGAACGCAAGAAAACAGAAAACTAGACTTCAAGTTTTAGAGAAATATATGCCTTTGAAGCAATGGAATTTTCAAAAACAATTTATGGCTGGTGCTTTTTAATAAAATTAACTCAGTTTGAGAAAATTGGATCAATAGGTAATTTTCTAATTCCGCTGGGAAATCTGAACATTAAAATCCTATATTGAAATTTAGAAGTCGATCACGTTTTTGTTACCTTACACTTTTGCTACTCGATAGTGGAGTTTGTCTGCTTTTTGAAACTTGGACACACTAAGACTGAAAACACTAAGACCTATAAAAGAGTCTTTACTAAGTTCATTACTCTTTATAACTAGTGAAATTACATTGACGTTAAACAGAAATTACAAGACACTTTTGAGACTACTTTTAATTTTATTTCTCGACAAAAGCATAATTTTCAAACTGGTTTTCTCAAAAAAAATTACTGTCGTTCGATTTACGACTGAAAGAGCTTTAAAATGATATGTCACTCGATTCATGAATGATTACTTGTGGTACCCCATTTTGCGAGTAAAAAACTTAGAAGATAAAACATAGCCAAAGACAAACTTCCTCCGCATTTTCAGAGGTTGGAACAAGCTATCAATCATTCGATGCCCTTAAGTTATTCTAAGTATGGTAATTAATATGGAATTTCTAATATGGAATAATATGAATCTTCTTTTTAAAGCCGCTTAGTGCAAGACCCAATTTTTTTTACTCTACAGGGAATTATAGACACTGAACGCACTCCTCGTGATAAAGTAGGGCGTGTTCGTCAGACTGAACAGTCTGTAGTGTCCACTAGGGCGGTGGAGTTCGATCAACACCAAGTCACTCGCTCAGAAATCGTTCAGGGCTATTTTTATCTGAATAGGATGTACCAAGCTAGCTCTGAGGTTGCTGCATGGGTGGTGATGTTCCAGGAGGACTTAAGCTAGTTGCCAACAAAAGCTTCGATTTGGCGTTGAACCCGCATAAGGATACATTCACACTTTTGGTCACGTCACCATGAACTAAGGCTATCTCAAAGTAAATTAATTTGAATGACGACCTGTCGGATGCAGCGATTACCGGCTTTACAATAGCATGAAAGCAAACTTTACTGCGCAGTAACTTCTCAGATAAAAATGACCAATTTTTCCATATGCTTCATAACAATTTTTGAAAACTGGATCAAAAGGCAAAATTTTTATTCCGCAGAAAAATCTATCAAGTAAATTTCACTTTCGAAACTAGAATTCGTTGCGAATATATTTATTTAACAAAAACATAACAACTGAATGTTAAAAAAGAGAAATGAACGCAAGAAAACAGAAAACAAGACTTCAATTTTTAGAGAAATATATGCCTTTGAAGCAATTGAATTTTCAAAAACAATTTATGGCTGGTGCTTTTTAATAAAATTAACTCAATTTGAGAAAACTGGATCAATAGGTAATTTTTTAATTCCGCTGGGAAATCAATATCGCTGAGAAATTAATTCCGCTTAATTTTGAATTTAGCAGGGAAGTTTTCGAGAAAACTCGAAAAAAATTTTAAAATTAACCAAAATGTCAAAAAATGGGCTTCTTTGAGTCCCAAGCTTTTCTACCAAATTTAGCAAAAACAACTTCAAAAGAGGAGATCCTTATAACTTTTCTTTAGATTGAAATATTCATCTCAGATTTGTGCATTTAATATCTGAGAAAAAGAAAAAATTCAAAACAAATAGGCCAAAAATCCCCCTACTGAAACTTTCCAAGGCCGTAGAACCTGAGGTGAATTGAAAAGAGACTAACAAACTATGCACGCACATAAAACAGCAGCCGGTCTTTCCATTGCAACTATTTTTTAAAATCGGTTCAGTAGTTTTAGAGAAAAAATTCTGCGAAAAAAGCGAAAAATTTCCCAAGCGTCGCAAAAAAAAACGAAAACCAAATCCCATTCATTATTATATTACATGCTTATTTTCAAAGGTGAACAAACACCAGCCAAAAATAAAAGCAGAAAGATAGGCCATTGAATTTTTTAGATTTAATTAAGCTTAAATATGATAAAATAGAAACAAACCAAAAGTGCCATCAAATGAGCACTTTTATTTGCGACAGCTTAGAAACAAAATCTTACACTATGCTTTGCTTTTGTAATCACCAGATGGATAACAAGTTTGAGAAAAACTCGAAAAAAGACAATGATAGCCGGCTGCTCAGCAAGTTGTCTAATATGTTGCGATTATATTTATTTAACAAAAACATGACAACTGACTGTTAAAAAAGAGAAATGAACGCAAGAAAACAGAAAACAAGACTTCAATTTTTAGAGAAATATATGCCTTTGAAGCAATTGAATTTTCAAAAACAATTTATGGCTGGTGCTTTTTAATAAAATTAACTCAGTTTGAGAAAACTGGATCAATAGGTAATTTTTTAATTCCGCTGGGAAATCAATATCGCTGGGAAATTAATTCCGCTTAATTTTGAATTTAGCAGGGAAGTTTTCGAGAAAACTCGAAAAAAATTCTAAAATTAACCAAAGTGTCAAAAAATGGGCTTCTTTGAGTCCCAAGCTTTTTTCTACCAAATTTAGGAAAAAACAGCTTCAAAAGAGGAGATCCTTATAACGTTTTCTTTAGATTGAAACGTTCATCTCAGATTTGCGCATTTAATATTTGAGAAAATGAAAAAATTCAAAACAAATAGGCCAAAAATCCCCCTACTGAAACTTTCCAATGCCGTAGAACCTGATGTAAATTGAAAAGAGACTAGCAAACTATGCAAGCACATAAAAGAGCAGCCGGTCTTTCCATTGCAACTATTTTTTTAAATCGGTTCAGTAGTTTTAGAGAAAAATTTCTGCGAAAAAAGCGAAAAATTTCCCAAGCGTCGCAAAAAAACGAAAACCAAATCCCATACATTTTTATATTACATGCTTATTTTCAAAGATGAACAAACACAAGCCAAATATAAAGCAGCAAGATAGGCCATTGAATTTTTTCTACTTAAATAAGCTTAAATAAGATAAAATAGAAACAAACCAAAAATGCCATCAATTGAGCACTTTTATTTGCGACAGCTTGGAAACAAAACCTTACACTATGCTTCGCTTTTGTAATCACCAGATGGATAACAAGTGTGAGAAAAACTCGAAAAAAGACAATGATAGCCGGCTGCTCAGCAAGTTGTCTAATATGTTCCGACTACATTTATTTAACAAAAACATAACAACTGACAGTTAAAAAAGAGAAATGAACGCAAGAAAACAGACCACTAGACTTCAATTTTCAGAGAAATATATGCCTTTGAAGCAATGGAATTTTCAAAAACAATTTATGGCTGGTGCTTTTTAATAAAATTAACTCAGTTTGAGAAAATTGGATCAATAGGTAATTTTCTAATTCCGCTGGGAAATCTGAACATTAAAATCCTATATTGAAATTTAGAAGTCGATCACGTTTTTGTGACCTTACACTTTTGCTACTCGATAGTGGAGTTTGTCTGCTTTTTGAAACTTGGACACACTAAGACTGAAAACACTAAGACCTATAAAAGAGTCTTTACTAAGTTCATTACTCTTTATAACTAGTGAAATTACATTGACGTTAAACAGAAATTACAAGACACTTTTGAGACTACTTTTAATTACATTTCTCGACAAAAGCATAATTTTCAAACTGGTTTTCTCAAAAAAAATTACTGTCGTTCGATTTAAGACTGAAAGAGCTTTAAAATGATATGTCACTCGATTCATGAATGATTACTTGTGGTACCCCATTTTGCGAGTAAAAAACTTAGAAGATAAAACATAGCCAAAGACAAACTTCCTCCGCATTTTTAGAGGTTGGAACAAGCTATCAATCATTCGATGCCCTTAAGTTATTCTAAGTATGGTAATTAATATGGAATTTCTAATATGGAATAATATGAATCTTCTTTTTAAACCCGCTTAGTGCAAGACCCAATTTTTTTTACTCTACAGGGAATTATAGACACTGAACGCACTCCTCGTGATAAAGTAGAACGTGTTCGTCAGACTGAACAGTCTGTAGTGTCCACTAGGGCGGTGGAGTTCGATCAACACCAAGTCACTCGCTCAGAAATCGTTCAGGGCTATTTTTATCTGAATAGGATGTACCAAGCTAGCTCTGAGGTTGCTGCATGGGTGGTGATGTTCCAGGAGGACTTAAGCTAGTTGCCAACAAAAGCTTCGATTTGGCGTTGAACCAGCATAAGGATACATTCACACTTTTGGTCACGTCACCATGAACTAAGGCTATCTCAAAGTAAATTAATTTGAATGAGGACCTGTCGGATGCAGCGATTACCGGCTTTACAATAGCATGAAGCCAAACTTTACTGCGCAGTAACTTCTCAGATAAAAATGACCAATTTTTCCATATGCTTCATAACAATTTTTGAAAACTGGATCAAAAGGCAAAATTTTTATTCCGCAGAAAAATCTATCGAGTAAATTTCACTTTCGAAACTAGAAGTCGTTCACATTTTTTCGTGCCTTTTCCGTATTCGTATTTAGCGAGTGCTATTTGGGCAACTGTCAGCAGATGAAATTCAATTGGCCTCAAAAAGTGCATATCTACCTAAGTGAATTTATAAACGCATTAATATGTGTGAACGCATATCTGTAGTTGTTTCAGCTTTTTAAGACTTTTCCTAAATAAAAACCAAAAAATGAGCCAAGACCTATCGAAGATTCTTCAATACGTTCTTCAAAAAAATTTCAAGCTATTTCGAAAAATCCAATGTTCCGTTAATGTGAAACACAAAATATTCCAAGTTTAACTAGAGCTCATACGCTAAATTACTAGAAACTAAGTCAGTTAGGTAAACAAGCAATTTGCGACGAATATAAACTAGCCGAAAAAACGGACACCAACTTCATTTCCGGAAAAACCGGATACCAACTTCATTCTTCACACAAAAATTCTTTGCAAAAAATTGAAAACTGGAACTGAAATAAGGTTTCTTGAAATTGACTTCAAAAAACAACAAAATTACAGCACGAGAAGACTTGAAACAGTTAAGCAGAAAAAAAAGGCCAAAAAAAAACTTTGGCTTTTCAAACGATAAATTATTGAAACTTTAACCAAAAGTTATGAATGAAGTGATTTTAGATTTGAGATCACTTGAGGCTTATCAAATCTTATTCAATGGCCTCACAAGCCGACAGTAAATAAGCCGACAGAACTAAGGCCGACACCCAAAAAGCGTAAGCTTCACCGAAATTTTTCTGACAGCGCCAAAAAAAGTCGCATTGCAAAATAAATATACAACCTGCATAAGCAGGCAAGCTAACAACTTAATAGCCAGCACGCACGCGCATTATGGGTGGTAGATGAGTATATTCACCTTTTGGCCATTCTGTGAACAATATTGTTTACGGGAAAAAAGTCTAGTACCAGGTTGCAACACTTGCTTATAGCAAGGGTAATAATTAAAGCTATCAAATGAATCAACTGACTTTGTTAAATAAGTTCTTAGCCTGAAAACAAATCTATATCCAATTTGATTTTGCTTGCTAATCGCATTTGTAACAAGAACTGTTAAATAAACTGCTCCACTTGCGTTATAAATGTTGAATTTCCATAAAACCTTTACCATGGGAAACTTTACAATTTAGATATTAAGAGAAAAAAAGACCAGTGTAATTTTTTGGTAGGTAAATTTGAAACTCATTCCACTAAATGAAACTACTTGTTGCCATGTAATCACGATTTCTCAGCTGATATTAGACAGTGCTTTTCATTGGAGCAGGTTCAATTCATTCAAATTACCAATGCATTGAATTGAAAATACTAGATTCAATTGAAACCTAGTTTCACCGCATTGGAAATTTTAACTCTTTTCAACCAATCAGATTGCCGCATTTACTGCAACTGTATCGGTTTATTTTGCACATATAAGTATAGCAAATCCGCAAACAATTAAGACAACATTCCATATACGAATCACCTTTTTCATTTCTTAAAGAGCATCTCTCATCTGTATGCTTTCTTTCAGACATTGAAACAAATGACTACAGGAACTGATAAAAACGCAATTTAAACTTTCTTGTTTTCTGGAAAAAAAGTCTCAAGAATTCATGATTTCTGAATTCAAGAATTGATTTTGAAATACCATGAATCGCACACCCCACAACCTTAGTTTACATGTAAAATGCCTCACGAAACTGTTGAAACATATTTATAAAAAATGCTTTCTAGATGTTTTTTTTTCAAAGTCAAAGCACTCATTGAATTCAGAAAAGGCAAAATAAGTTGAAAAAATAAAATTTAATAGTTTCGCTTAAAAAAATTTCAACAAAAAAATGGACAACCTTAACAAACCCTTTTAATAATCGAAAAATCATTTCAATTATAACACTTAGAACGAAGTTCAAACACAGAGGCAAAGCGGAGCGTCGCACCACTTGCGATATGACACAAACATAGAAGTTTCAAAAAACTTAATGTTGAAAAAATTAATGCTGAAAAAACTAAGTGAACCAAATTTTTCGTGTCTTGAGAAAAAACAACTAGGGGCCAGTTAAACCTGGATGTACGTGTTAGATATTGAATAAACTTGCTATACCGATAAGGAACGAAAAATAAGATTACAAAAATTCCACTATGCCCAAAACCTTAGTTGTTTCTCTACTAAAAGTAAGAAGAATAGAAAAAAATTGGGATAATCAATTTTCCTAGTGAGATATCATTTCTCTTACAACAAATTGAGGAGCCGCGGCTTCTTCAAAACAACTATCGCAACCGCTTCTTTCAATTGAACTTTTCAGCTCAGATTTTGATGTTAGGAAAAATCAAAAATTTTCTAAAAACGGTCAAAAGTTATATTAAACGTTGAAGACACTTCAAAATTCATAATTTTGTTCCACGAAAAAGCAGTTTGAAGCTGCCTAAGCAGAGGAGATTCCCAAAATCAGATTTTTTGATTGAACACAACCTGCGAATTCACTCGAAAGTTACTGCGTAAAGTCAATAAGTTTCCAAACAATTCTCAAAGTTTCAAATATTTGATTGGTTTTAAGGCCATATTTTTTTCTAAACCAAACTGGGCGTAGCCAAAAATGAAGGAAGGCTTTCAAAAACCTGTTCAAAAAATAGGCCGAAATAATTAGGGCCGATGAACATTTTTAGCAAAACAAAAAAAAAACAAAGAAGGATAAACTAAGTCAAGGAAAGTAAAAGTACAAATTGAAGGAGTGAATCAAACACTAAAGCAAAAAAAAAGAAAAATGCGCGCAGCAAAAAAAACGGTTCCAAGATCTGACGACTCGAAAGACAACTGATAAAAACACAAAAAGTTGGTCAAAAACTTTATTTGAAACAGAATATTTCCTATGTGAAAAAAAAAACAAGTCATGGTCAGATTTAAACCCAGAATCTTTGCCGCCACAGGCATATTTGAAACCTCCAGGCTAAGCTGGCCGGGAACGCATAGAAAATTGAACTTACAAGCAAGCCCGTTTCCAACATTCCATCGATTTGCAAAAAGTGAGTTGTTGTTCTGATCAAGCTGTTGAATCAACAAAACTAGGGACAATTTTAAGTTTAACCAGGTCGTGAATCTGTTTGGAAAAACTTATTTCAAAGATCGAATCGGTTCAAGAAAAATCTGCGTTTTTCAAAGCAAACGATTCCAGCTATGAAACCTCGAATATTTCAAACTATTTCTTACAGCAAGTAGGTTCGTGAAAATTTATGGTTTTTCCAAGCAAGCTTTTCAAGCTATGAAAGTTGAAAATATTTGACCTTATTTTTTAGCGCTAGTCCGTTTGCGAAAAGTTTAGGTTTTTTTAAGCACGCTGATCTAGCTATGAAACCTTGAAAATTTCAAGTTATTTCATAGAACGAATAGATTTGCGAAAACTTCAAAAACTTCTAAGCCATCTATTCGAATTATGAAATATTGAAATATTTCAAGCTGGTTATAAAAAGTGGAAGTTTTCCTGTGCAAGTTTTTCGAGCATGGAATTTTCAAAATGTTATAAAATGTAATAAGCTTTGACAATTTGAACACAGAGGCCAAGTTGCATTTCGCATCAACAAGCAAAAATATGACCAATAAGGCTTCTGGGAACAACTGAATGAGTAAAACTTTGAGTCTACAAAACATCAAGAGACCCACGCCAATTATGACGCATTAGCAGTACCAGTCAATGTGAAGAAAAAAAATTCGCAAGTAACAAGCATCAAATTACAGAGCAGTCAATTTGTGAATCGGATGGCAAATTGTTGCGCGAAAAAATGTGTTGCGCGAAAAAATGGAGCAAGGAAGTTCGAGAAAATCGTATCTACCTGATTTCAGTTTTTATAAGCAAGCTTTTGAAAACTGCAAGAAATTTTCAAAATGTTATAAAATGTAAAAAGCTTTGACAATTTGAACACAGAGGCCGAAAGAAAGCTAAATGAAAATCATAAAAGAAAGCTAAATGAAAATCACAGAGGCCGAATGAAAGCTAAATGAGGCCGAATGAAAATCATCCCACCACACGCCATATTAAGTACAAATTAATAAATTTCGATCTAAGTAACAAATCAATGATGGCAAAAAAGCTTCCTTCAACAAATTTGGAATGATTTCTATGACGGATTAAATCTACGCTTACGCGTTAATAGCGCGAAATAGATCGCGCGTTAATACCCCCATAACTTGGAGCAGTAATAACATGAAAAAAAAATTAATATAAAAATGAAAAGAATTTTTTTTAATTTAGGATTTTTTGTAAAACTCATCCCACCACACGCCATATTAAGTACAAAGTGATTAAGTTCGCTCTTAGTAACAAATCAATAATGGCAAAAAAGCTTCCTTCAACCAATTTGGAACAATTTCTATGACGGATTAAATCTCCGCTTACGCGTTAATAGCGCGAAATATATCGCGCGTTAATTGTCCCAAATTTGCCGAAATGGCAACTTTTTTAACCCCATAACTTAACGAAAAATAATCACAGGTAAAATAGCTTTCCAAAACTAAGCTCGGGATAACAAAACTTTTTGAATGATATAAAAAAAAACCGCCAAAAACGGAGCAGTAATAACATGAAAACTACATATAAAAATGAAAAGATTTTTTTTTTTAATTTGAGATTTTTGTGGAAATCATCCCACCGCACGCCATCATAAATACCAAGTGATAAATTTCCATCTTAGTAACAAATCAGTAATGGCAAAAAAGCTTCCTTCAACGGTTTTGGAACGATTTCTACTACGGAGTAAATCTCCGCTTACGCGTTACTAGCGCGAAATATATCGCGCGTTAATTGTCCCAAATTTGCCGACATGGCAACTTTTATACCCCCATATTTTTACTAAAAATCATCACAGGTAAAATAGCTTTCCAAAACTAAGCTCAGGATAACAAAACTTTTTGAATTATATAAAAAAACCGCCAAAAATGGAGCATTAATAACATGAAACAAAATAAAAATATAAAAATGAAAAGATTTTTTTTTAATTTGAGATTTTTGTAGAAATCATCCCACTACACGCCATCTTAAGTACAAAGTGATAAATTTCGCTCTTAGTAACAAATCAGTAATAGCAAAAAAGCTTCCTTCAACCAATTTGGAACGATTTCTATGACGGATTAAACCTCCGCTTACCCGTTAATAGCGCGAAATATATCGCGCGTTAATAGTCCCAAATTTGCCGAAATGGCAACTTTTATGCCCACATAATTTTACGAAAAATCATCACAGGTAAAATAGATTTCCAAAATTAAGCTCAGGATAACAAAACTTTTTGAATTATATAAAAAAACCGCCAAAAATGGAGCATTAATAACATGAAACAAAATAAAAATATAAAAATGAAAAGATTTTTTTTTAATTTGAGATTTTTGTAGAAATCATCCCACTACACGCCATCTTAAGTACAAAGTGATAAATTTCGCTCTTAGTAACAAATCAGTAATGGCAAAAAAGCTTCCTTCAACCAATTTGGAACGATTTCTATGACGGATTAAACCTCCGCTTACCCGTTAATAGCGCGAAATATATCGCGCGTTAATAGTCCCAAATTTGCCGAAATGGCAACTTTTATGCCCCCATAATTTTACGAAAAATCATCACAGGTAAAATAGATTTCCAAAATTAAGCTCAGGATAACAAAACTTTTTGAATGATATAAAAAAACCGCCAAAAATGGAGCAGTAATAACATGAAACAAAATAAAAATATAAAAATGAAAAGATTTTTTTTAATTTGAGATTTTTGTGGAAATCATCCCACTACACGCCATCTTAAGTACAAAGTGATAAATTTCGCTCTTAGTAAAAAATCAGTAATGGCAAAAAAGCTTCCTTCAATTATTTTGGAACGATTTCTACTACGGATTAAATCTCCGCTTACGCGTTAATAGCGCGAAATATATCGCGCGTTAATTGTCCCAAATTTGCCGAAATGGCAACTTTTATGCCCCCATAATTTTACGAAAAATGATCACAGGTAAAATAGATTTCCAAAATTAAGCTCAGGATAACAAAACTTTTTGAATGATAAAAAAACCGCCAAAAATAGCCAAAAAACACGAATTTTGTCTGAAGAAAAAAAAACCACCCTGAGCAAAAATCATCCGTTTTTTTTTCGTAACGCAAGTCGGAACAATAATAGTCTGTGTTTAAACCTTTAGCATTGGCTGAACCTAATAGTTGGTTGATGATTAAAAGGAACAATTTCAAAATGAACACACTTTATCGCAACAATATTTGCGTCGCAACAACATTTGCTTTTTAGGTTGGAAAAAATGATAGTTTATACTATAACACAAGCATTAGTTATTTTAAAGAGCCATTCGTTTTCCAATGCAAGCAGTAAAGTTCTGTAAAATTTCAAATTGTTACAGCAAATCAATGAACGAAAACTTCAAGTAACCTAACAAAGCTTTGAAAATTTTCAGTTGTTTGTTAATCCAAAACGTTTTGCGAAAGATAAAATTCATTAGCTATGACACTTTGAATGTCTTCCAGTTATTTCATAGAATGAAAAAATTCGCGAAAAATTTAAAACTTTCCAAGCAAACTGTTTAAGCTACGAAACTTCAAAAAATTCAAGTTAGTTCAAAAAGTGAACCGGATGTCAAACTGTTCTTCTGTTGAAGCCTTTCAAATAATTTTCCCGTTTTTTTTCTGTGTTAATAGAGCAAGGAAATTCGAGAAAATCCTATCTATCTGATTTCAGTTTTTATAAGCAAGCTTTTAAAGCTATGAAATTTTAAAAGCGTCCATAGCACATTCCGACTTTCATTTAAAATATACGATTCAAGATATTTCATAGACTGAATCGGTTCGCGAAAAACTTAAGTTCTTATAGGCAAGCTTTTCAAGCTAAGAAAATTTGAATTATAACGAATTATGTCATAGACTGAATCGGCTTGCAAAAACTTTTAATTTTTTGAAGCAAGTTATGAAACTTTGAAAAATTGTTTCTTGGACCGAATCGGTTCGCGAAAAGTTTTTCTAAGCAAGCTTTTAAAGCTATGAGACTTTTAATTATAACAAGTTATGTCATAGACTGAACCGGTTCGCGAAAACCTATAAGTTCTTTGAAGCAAGCTACGAAAATTTGAAAAAACTCAGGTTTACCTCGGACCGAATCGGTTCGAGAAAAAATCAAGTTTTTCTAAGCAATATGTTTAAGGTATGAAACATATCCATCTAATTCATAGACCGAAGCAGTTTGCAAAAAAATTTCTTTTTTAGCATGGGGGCTGCTTTTTGTAAGTGATTCGTTCCAGACTGAAAAGAATCTGTAAACGCAACAATTTGAACAAAAATAGGCAGGTACTGCCTAGCCTTGAAGTTGCATCGAGTTTATCTTCCTCTGAATGATTCTTAAACGTTACGCTCGATAGCCTTTTAAACATTGTCTCCTAAAAATTCTTAAGCATTGTGTTCAGTTAAACATTGCGTCCATAGCGCATTACGACTTTCATTTAATATATAAGATTATGAACAAAAGATACAAGTGATTCTGTTAAACAAGTTGTTAATCCAGAAAAAAAGTTTATATTCTAACTTGATAACGCTTGCTAATCTCAAGCGTAAAAAGCGTTAAAATGAGGTTATCGAAATTCTTTGCATTCTATCCAGTTAGTCGACAAAATCAAAAGCTTACCTGATTTTCAGCTTGTGCGTGATAAGATTGACTAAGGAGGCCATCAGACACTGAAACAAATGATGATAGGGTTTTTATCTTAATCATTATAATATTATTGTACTCGGAAAATGCAATCCGAGTACAATAATATTATAATGATTAAGATAAAGAAAAATTCGGTATTTGAAAAAAATGAGTCATGGCGTAGCGGCGGTGCACAATTTTTGAAGGATGTTGTCTCCAACCCACCTGAGGATGCTATACCGGATGTGGTAGCAGATGGAGGCGGAGTGGTTTCATCTGTTTCATCTGTTTGAGTTTCTACTTCTAACACAACTCGCTCTTCCAATTTCATTTCAATCTCTTCCATAATAGTCGTATTTTCTGTTTCAGTTGACACATCCAGTTTACTAACTGGCTCTTCAAAATCAGTTTGGGTGGAAGCAGTTTGCGTGTCGGACTCGGTTTCTTCTGTGTTCATCTGATTGTGAAGCAACTCAAGGAGATTCTTCAAACTGTCATTCAATCTACTTGTCGATAAATCCTCTTGTTGCTGAAAACGAGAAAAAAACAACGTTAATGAGTTATAACCTAAGCAATTAACAAAATATGTTTCCTTTCAATATAATGGTAAAACTACCGGCAGAACTAAAAAAATACCCGCAAAATTGAAGATAGACGATTGCATAGATAAGCAACTTTTTCGGTTTCACTGACATCGACCTCTGCATTGGCAGCAACATTAGTCCCTTCAACTCGCAGTGTGGAATATTCTTCTCCAACGAGTGCATCTTCTCTAGTTGCAGTGGTCATAACTTCTGCATCAGCAACTTCTGCATTCTCAACAGATAGCTTTGACAAATCTATTGGAGCACTGTCGACTGAGCTGTGGAAACAATTTGGATCATCAAACAAATATTTCCAGTTTGCAGTATACGAAAATTCCAAGCAATTTTAATCCATTAACAGTTATTATGAGATACATCTGTTAAAGCATGAATCTTCGGGAAAATTTTCGATTAAAACAATCTGCTTACTAAGAATTACCTAAACGCGATCAGCTCAAATGGCTATGAGATTAGCAGTAATGAACCAACTCGAGTTACAGAAAATACGCAAACGTGTTTAGACCACTTTATATTTCAAAATATACCACTGCATGTTTTGAATGTACTTAAATATGAAACGATATCCGACCATTATCCCATATTATTTGAGTGGAAATTAAAAAGGGAAAATTATTACGACGAAATACCTTACCGGGATACATCTTTTCTTAAAACACCTCTTACGGTGTCAAATTTTTTGCAAAATTTAAATATAGTTTTGGATAATAATAAACAGTGTTTGTTTGAAATACAGGATGCCAATGTAGCTTTTGAGTTTTTTCAAGGATTGTTTGTAACAACTCTTGATGCCTTTGCTCCTCTGAAACTTAAGAAAAATATACAAAAAACGCGGCCATTTTGGTTTACCAATAGGCTAGCTAATTTAAGAAACAAACGTAATATAGCCCACAGAAAATGCAAAATCAACCCCGATAATGCTGATTATCTAGCAAAATTTAAGCTGTTAAGATCACAATTTGAAAAAGAAGTTAAGCAATCGAAAAAAGAACTTTATTGGAATAAATTTAAAAATTGTATCAGAGACTCAAGACAAACATATAAACTTTTGAATGATATCAGTGGCAAGAACATCAAATCAAACAAAATCCCACCCCTAAAATAATGCCTTGAAATGAAAGAAAAACCAACAGATGCTGACATTGCGAATAAATTTAATACTTTTTTCACAACTGTAGGGACTATGCTCAAAAATGGAGTTCCTAATGCTGACATACAGGTGGTTGTTAACAATCCCTTTTCTATATTTCTCTATCAAGTAAGCCCTGCAGAAATTGAGAAAATTATTAACAGCTTTGATAATAAGTACTCAGCAGGTGATGATTACGTCAGTAATATAATTGTTAAGACGTCATCCGCGGTTGTGGCGCCCTATCTAGCATTTATCATTAACCTCTCTTTTTTGAAAGGAGTGTTTCCCAATGAACTATGTAAAGCAAAAGTTTTTCCCCTGCATAAGGAAGGTTCGAAAACAGATGAAAATAATTACCGTCCTATATCTCTTCTCATCGTATGGAGTAAAGTTTATGAACGAGCAATGTACAACCGCGTATACTCCTACTTTGAGAATTTTTCTCTTCTGTTTTCAAAGCAATTTGGTTTTCGCAATAAGTATAGTACAATTGATGCTTTAGCAGATTTAACCGAAAAAATGAGGTTGGCAACATTGTCAAATTCAATTTATAGTTTATTCTTAGATTTGAAGAAAGCTTTTGATACTATCGACCATGACATACTAATCTACAAGTTAGAATGTTACGGTATCCGTAGTAATTGCTTGAACTGGTTCGTATCATACTTACGAAATCGCATGCAGCGTGTTGAAGTTAATGGCGTTAGTTCTGCTTGGAACACGGTTGACTGCGGTGTTCCACAAGGATCAATCCTAGGACCATTATTATTTATCATATACATGAATGATCTTCCTCTGACTTGTAAGTCTGCAGAAATAATTCTTTTTGCGGACGATACTAACTTAACAGCGATAGGCTGCACTGTAGAAAATATCCAGTCAGACCTTGAATGTCTGAATAAATGGTTAATAGCAAATAAATTAGTAATCAATATATCAAAAACAGTACAAATGACCGTTAAATCAAGTGCTTCCAATTGCTCTTTCAATTTGAATGCCCTTGATATAACCGTTAAACCTGTGTGCAAGTATTTAGGAACTTATATTGATTGTAAATTGTCCTTTGTCAGTCATGTTGATTTTGTTAAAATGAGACTTGGGAAACAATGTGGCATAATATCAAAATTGAGACATTATGTACCCAGGTACCAACTATTAGAATACTACCGAAGTAATGTTGTCCCTATTTTACAGTACGGAATTCTGGTTTATGGATGCTGTAGTTTCAGTGTTTTGAATCCAATTTTCATTTTGCAAAAAAAAATTTTTAAATTTATATATTTCAGAAAGCGGCAAGGTCACTGTGAAGATATATTTGAAAAGAATAAATTACTGACAGTTTTTGAATACCACGTATACGAGCTTCTGAAATTTGTTCTTAAATCTGTAAACCAATTGCACAGCGAAAATTTTCTAAACGAAATGTTCACTTTTCAAATGTCGGAGAAATTGACAAGGCGATCTAGTGCCAAGTTACTATTGGAACCTCTTTGCAAACGTAAAATCGAAAGATCCTCGATACGATATAGAGCATGCAAATTGTATAATAAACTGAATAGCTTGGGCTTGCTCCCAGTGGATATTGAAAATAGTTCTTTTATGAAAATATCGCGTTATTACCACAATTTCCAAACTTATCTGATTCAAAATATCGAATTGTTGAAATATATTTATGAATTATAAAAAAAAAAAAAAACTAATACAACCGTTGGTTAAATGCTGCTGGACAACCCCCGTAGGGTTACGAATTAGGTGGGAAAAAATGACCCTCCAGAACCCGCTAGTTTTCGAGAAATCGCATTTTTTAGATTTTTAAAAATTTTTTCTCACTAATTTGTTTTCAAAATACTTTAAAAAAAAAACTTAATACTTTTCAAAAAAAAAAAAACGATAAACGATAACTAATCCAACCACTGAGCTAGAGTAACCATGCTGAAAGAAAAGCTGTGTCAGTCACCAACAATTTAAGTATCTAATCGAATCTACCGAAACATAAAAAAAAGAATTAAAAAAAAAAAAATTATATTGGCAGATCCGTGGTGGATCCTAGGATCCCGTTATCTGTCATCTCCAAGTCTCAGAATCTGTTATGTTGTATATTTAAAATTTTATGTTTTCATATACTGGAGAAATTCATTCTTTCTTTCTTTCTTTATTGATTGAAACATAAAATTGGATTGAATAGTTAGTGTCTATTTTAAGATTGCTAGAACAAATAATCAAGAAAAAAATTCAACTGACCACAGATAAGCAAGTGAGGGCACAGAGTTAGCAATTGAATCCAGCTGGGCTGCGGTAACTTCCGGCAGTTGTTGGTCAAACTCTGGACATCTTAGAATCTACAATACAGACAACGTCGTTCAATTTACTTCATTAGCTAATGTAGATTAATTGAATTACTCGCTGAAAAGATGTCTCACCTGGTTAGCTGGAAACGGTTCTGTGAGAAATGGGAAAAACCGAAACAAGAAATGCGTGGCTATTCTCTGATAAAAGTCAGACCTCTTCTGATGTTCCTCAGTCAGGAACTTCTGAGCAGAGCCGCTTATTACCAGACCTTTCTAAAATTAAAACATATATATCACATACATTACACGGAAGCGAAGCTTTGCTAACAAAGTGAGAAAGCAACAAAAGTAGCGCTGAAAAGGTAAACACAGAGGCGACGTTGCAATTCGCATTCACAAGCAAAAATGTGACCGATAACGCTACTGGGAAAAACTGAATGAGTAAAGCTTTGAGTCTACAAAACTTCTTAAGTGACGCACGCCAATTATGAGTCTACATAATTGTAAAGTGACGCAGGCCAATTATGACGCATTAGAAATTTACCAAGTAGCATGCCCCAATTTACAGAGCGGACGCATTTTAGCTAGTATACGGAAAAGTTGATTGAAACTTCCGACCCTGCCCAGGTTCGAACCCCAATTTTGTTGATGGTCTCTTTGTTCCTTAGCTGCAAGATGCATTGGCGCTAAAGTGCTATTTGTAATATAATAGCCTGCGTTAATATCCTCAGCATTGGCTGTACTTAATAGCTGGTTATTGATCAAAATGAACACATTTTGTCGCAACAATAGTTGCGCCGCTACAATATTTGTAACTTAGGTTGGAAAAAAAGAGTTCATACTACAACACAATTCTTTGCTTGTGTAAAAAGGAAAGAAAAGGTTAAAACAATCGTTGAAAAATAAAACTTTGCATTGTTACGGAATGGACCCGCCGACCTGTAGATTAGGAGTCTTACGTCCTTTTGTCTGCCCCACGTTTTCTTGACAAAAACTTGAGTTGGATTTGCGAGTTGGGTTGGAAAAAATGCGGATTCGAGTTATAATACTACGCTCACTAGCTTGTGCAAAAATAGCCTAAGCTCAAATTCAACATTTAAAATCTACCTCCAGAAATTCAGAAGAAAACTGTTTCCTTCTGCAGATCTCAGTCACAATTTTGCATGCGTATTCGGCCGAGGTTAGCACCTGTTCCAGCATCTTCACTTTTTCCGCAACTCGCTTCAGATACTCTTTCCGCATCTTAATTTGGGATTCACATCGGACTAATTTAGATTGCATCTTCACAATCCATCTAAAAATTGAACCATTAAAACACGCTAGACCTCCCATATCGATACACAACAAGGCTCATATCTCTAAAAAGACCACCCACTTGCATGAGCGTGTATTTTTATGGCCTCGTTGTTTCGCTCCCAAAAAGATACTTTATGATGTGATTTATTACTAAGAAACTCATTGGGTTGAAATTGAGGAGAAATGATTGGATGCAAATGAATGCATGTTATTCTCACTGTAGTCTGAGGTGCAGATTCTGAGACAGCTCCTCCTTGGCTTTTTTGTTGTAGTGGTTGACATTGACTATGCGCACGTGGTTCTCGCTCATCTCCTGCAGCTGCTGTATGTGGGCAGTGCACAGGTCACTCAACACACTCCTGTCCCCAATGGTGTGCAGGCGAGTCCGGTTGGCCACAAATGCCTGCAGCAAAAAGTTACCTTTCATATCAAACAAATTCGCGCTCAGCTCAGGCCAAATAGAGTTGGAAAAGAGTAATGAACGCAAGGAAACTGAAAAAATCGACTTATTTTTTCAAATCTTCAACTTTTCAATTTCGAAGAAAAAAATAGATGGCCCTAAAGCTCTTTGAAATTGCAGAACATTTTACAATGGACACCTTTTTGTAAAAAATAACCCAATTTCAGAAAACTGGATCATTACGTAAAATGATTTGTGAGCGAATGATTTGGTTTTGGCTTTGGATCAGGTTTGAGTGTTTGACTGCTTATGTTATGAATGCTATGATCGGAATGCGGTTGAATTATTGGTTGGCCTAATTTTGTCCCTTTATTTTCCGCGCGTTTTTTGATCAGCCGATAGGGCGCTAGTTTCCTATTGGCTAATTGGTTCAAAATTAAGTTTTCAATCATTTCAAGATTGTTAACGAATGAGTTGATTGACGCCACAACGCCACAACAAATTCCTCATCGTACGCGCTGGGGGGTATTGCAATTCCAACCGGATTTCGGGATATATAGTCAATTAATCCCATTTTGCTCCCTGCCAAATGTTTGATATCGAAGTTAAAAGGGATTAATCGGTCGATCCATCTTGTGAGCCTACTTTGACTTGTCTTGGATCTTTCACTGGCTGGCGTTTAAAGCACTGATCAAAGCTGGATGGTCGGTAATTACCGTAAAGTTTTTTCCGTAAAGATAATATTTGAAGTGCTCAATCGTCCACACGACACCCAGGAGTTCTAACTCATTTACTGAATATTTTTCTTCTAACGAAATTAGGAATCTTGATGCGTACGCGATAGCTACCCACCCCTCGTTTGTGTTTTGTTCTAGGGCCGCGCAGAGTCCGTATGAATCCGTGTCAAGATTTTGGTCAAAATGTTTGTTTTGTGTAATTTCTGTGACTAACTTTTCAATTTTATGGAATGCGGAATCATACTCCGTCGGACAATTAAGTTTTTTGTGTTTGTCTGTATTCTTAAGAAGGGGACGGAGTGCTACCGCGGCCTGTGCCAAATGTGGGATGTACCTTGTAAGATGATGTATTGATTCCATGAAACTTTCAAGTTGTTTAAACGTTATAGGTGGTGGAAGTTTTTTTACTGCGTCTGTTTTTCTTGAAAGGGGGGTCGTTCATTCACTATCTATAAGAAACACAAGCCATTCAATTTGTTTGCACGCGAACTTACACTTATCGAATGATATTGCAAGGTTTTCTTCATCCAGTCTGTGAAGAACTTTTGTGATGATCAGAATGTCATCTAAATACGCGTAAGAATGTCATCTAAATACATTGGTTAATGTTAGATCGATCGCTTTCTGAAATTCTGCCGGCATGTCTGTCAGGCCGTAGAACCCAGTTTGGAACTGATAAGTTTCCGTGGCATTTCCCACTATGACACTAAAATTACATTGTTCTCTTGTTTTCTTATCCAACGGGATTTGTGAATACGCATAGCGTAAATCAAGGGAAGAGAACAGCGTTTGTTCTTTCATACCAGATTTTATTGTTTGTGCAATGTTATCGAGTAAAAAATCAAAATTCGGCATCTGATACTTGTTAATTTTCTTTGAGTCCAACGCAAGTTTGACTGTTTGGTCCTTTTTTACTGCTATTACGACCGGACTGATTAATTTTTTATCAGAACACTTTTCCAACTTTATAAAATGTTTTTAGTCGATTAGTTTGTTGGGTTCATTTTCCACTCTTTCTTGTAGATGAATCGGAATACGTCGACCCTTTTGTTGAATCGGTGTAACGTCCGGGATGAATTGTGTTTTCATTACATGATTTTTTGCTTTTCCAATTCTCACGCAGAAGTTTTCGAAATTTTCTTTTACCCATTGTTTTATACCAGGGTTTGATGTGTTTTCTTCTGTTATGGTCAACACTTGTTTATGCTGTGGTTTTTCTTGACTCAATTTTATACGGAAGCTTGAGAGTAAATTACGGCCGAGAATGTTGGCCTTTTGGTCGTCAACCACGATAAATGGAGCCCACTGGATAGTCCAGCCGCCGGATTCTATTGCTAAGATTAGTCCTCCCTTCGGAATAATAACTTTTCCATTATAGCAAGCTAGAGTTCGTGCGGTGTCTTCCGGTGGGATTTTTTTTTTAAATAGTAGTTTCATCTTTTAAATGTATTCGACGTGCCATAGTTTCATTTAGGAATGACATTGGACTCCCTGAATCCGCAATGGCAAAAATTTTATCGGATTTTGTTTATAGTTTCACAATATGTCCATTTAAACCTTCCTCACTGATTTTCACCGTTTGTTTAATTTCGAATGCATCTGAAATTGACAACATGGAATAATTATCTCTCTGCAATTCCTCCCAACCGTTTTGTGACGTGAAATCTGCGAAAGCCACTGGGTCATTATCCTCGTTTTCGTGATGCTGGCTTTCGTTTTCAATTCGTGATTCATTATCAGCGTTAGTTTGAAGAAAATTTACATGATCTGAACGACAGACCTTTGCAAAAGGTCCACGTTTTGCACACTTGGTGCAAACTTTTATCTCGGGCTGGACATGATTGTAAATGGTTTGGGCTAAACGGGTTTCCACATTTGTAGCATTGTTTTTGTGAAGCGTAATTTTGTGCACCTCTGTTTTGATTTCCCCTTGTTATGATTTTGTCTTCCCCGCGAGTACTTTCCTCTATTGTTGTTCTGAAAAGATGAAGAAAATCCGCCACGTCCTCCTCTGGGTTGAATGTAACCCATTGGCTCTTGCTTGATCGCAACGGACGAACTTGTTCCGATTGGGTTTAACTTCATAGTTTTGCTATGTTCAATGCCCTTCTCGCGTCTTATTGCATATTCATATACTTCTTGTGGTGTTCTTGTTTCAGCTAGCAATTCCTCGCCGATTTTTTCATTGTTCATGTGGGCGGTGAACATATCACGAACCCATTCATTTTCTCTATCTCCAAAGTCCGCTAGCTCTACTAGTTGCGCGTGGAGTTGTTCATTTTTTCTTTGTTTACGGCAGATGAAGTTGTATCTTTCGAATGCTATGATTCTATGGGTAATAAAAATTTCTCCTAATACTTGTTTTTAGCTGTCTTGTCGTTGTCGTCTGTATATTTAGCCCTGGTCGCTTCAGTTGAACCTGTCTCTGACCTTCCATGCCTAGGCATAGAAATAGGTAGCTTCGCACTCTCGCATCCGCTTCGTCCCAGTTTACGGAGTTACACATATGGTCTTTGTCTCTTGGTTTTAGCAACTATTCTCCCAATTTACATTCTTTTCCTGGTTTCTGACATCTCGGCTTCTCCGTTGTGCGTCCGTTTCTCCCTGTATCTCGACTTCCAAAATTGGTTCAGATGGCAGAGTAACCTCAGGTTTCTCACGTAGTAGATTTCGGATCTCTATTCCGTCTTTTGCGAAAACCGCGAGCTCTACAAGTGCAACCCACTTGCTCCATTCTAGCGGGGGCTCCGCTGATGCTTTCTCCCTGAACGAGTTTATATTGAGTGGGTTTTTCGCAGATCCTGCTGACTGCGCCATGTCATACCAGTAGGTATGCGTAAGGTTTAATATTGAATCCGAACGGATTGGCGAGCTAATTTTGAATGAGACCAAGACGTAAATAAGACAACTGAATCATAACTGTTTATTTTATCTTCTGATGACAATTCACTAAACTCATTGTTTAGCCTTGTCTTTCAAGGTCACTTGACCAGCTCAACGCAGTGAGCCTAATAAATAACTATACATGATACATATTGCCAATCCGGCCGGATGACAGAGGCGAAGCTGCGCGTCGCAAACACTAGCCAGAACACGACAAAAAGCAGCTCTAGACTTCCAAAAAAGCAATAAGAAAAAGTAAATATAAGCCTCGAATTAGTAAAAATTCGGTGACGTCTCGGACTCGAACCTATTGCGACCTAAAAAAAGTTATGAGTCTCCCCCACTAACCATGGAAGCTTAGACACAAACAAAGCCGAGAACAGATGCTATGAAATTTCCAATGCTCCAGATCAGATTATAGCAAAAAGGCACACAAGAGTACACTTTTAATGAACACTTTATTTGCGAGCTGGGTAAGAAAAAAAGAGAGGTTCGTAATAAAACATGCTCGCTAGCGTAAATACAAAGCAAAGAGATTGAAACAAGCGAACTGATATGTGATATGCCTTAATCAAAAGATCAACTCATCACTACGCGACACTCCTATGATAAGCCACTCACATTGTGAATGGTGTCCTGTCTCTGCATAGCCCTCTCCAACTGCTTGCCACTCTTCTCTAGCTGGCCCAAACGATCGGAGAAATTTCGGATGCGCTTCATGTCCTCACTGCCCCTGATCTCATCCACCACCCCTCCCACCTCCCTGCCCAACAGCTGTAGACTGCTCTCACCGTACATGGCCACCACCACTCCCATCTGCGAACCAAGCTGGTCCAGGTCAAAGAAAAGCTCCTGCAGCCAATCACAGTCATGTGTCACAGGATCTTGTTAACTATTTCCCCACCTATTGCAAGGGGGGGGGATGGGGGAAATAGTTAACAAGGTACAAAATTCGTATATGCTTAACTGATCAATTCTTTCTTTATAGGGGAAGATTCGTTACAAGGTACCATAGGGGGGAAATAGTTAACAAGATCCGTTTCACAAAAAAAAAACATTTCTTAAATTGATCTTCCACATAGACTCTTTATGCTTAGATCCCGGGCTTCACATCATAAGATTGGCTTTCTAACACACATATCAAAAATTGCACATATCACAGCCCCGTATTGCCTGATTCGACAGAAAGCAAGAACTCATTTATCCAATATCATGTGAAGCAAAAACTTCAACAATACAATTTGAGCATAGCCAACAGACAGTTGGAAAAGAGTCAATGAACGCAATTAAACTTGAAAAAATACGAACTTGTTTTATGATAAAATAGATGACCTCTAAGTTTTTTGAATTTCTGGAACAACTTATGATTGACACTTTTTTGATGAAATTAACCCAATTTGAAAAAAAAATGAATCAATGGGTAAAATTTTTATTCCGCTGGGAATTCAAATCAATAAAGTATATTTTAAAAACTAGAAGTCATTCACGTTTTTCCTGACGTTTTGCATTTTCGCTGTTCGATAGTGGAGTTTTCCTTCCTTTTAACAAAGTAAATGAGCTGAATTTAATAAAAAATCAAAAGTAAAAACACAAAAAAATTAGAGCCTGAACAAAATTTAGGACTTTCTTATAAAAAATCACAACCTACATAAGAATGTGAACTACGTTCATCAAACCTTAACAAGGTGTTGCAGGTTGCAGAGAAATACGTAATGTTATTCTAACCAGAGTTGGAACCGGGCCCGGGCTTTTTACGGGCCGGGCATCATTTTTAGGATCAGCAATCGGTCCGGGCCTGGCTTCCAAAAGAGTTCACACCTTTCACACTTCACTTCACACCTGTTGAGGCTTCCGTTCACACCTTTAGCACTTCTTCTACACCTTTCAACGCTTTTTTGAGTCCATTGACACCTTTTGATGCATGACAGCTTGATGCACCGAGACTCAATAACACCTTTGTGATAGGGTATATAAGGCACACATATTTTAAGAATATCATTCAATCGCTTTCATTTGTTACGTCTGTTTCAGTTGATTTTGACTATTCCTAATTGCGACAGCGTCACTCTTACCCCCAAGGGAGGCAAATGCAAAGCAGATGTTTGGCAGACCTTTCAGTCAGCTGACAGCAGCTCCTACCTGTTCGAGCTATAAGCGCCCAGAGCGAGCGTGACTTCAGCAGAGCTGGGCAAATCCGGGCAGTCAAGCATGCCGTGGTTTCTGCGGCAAAAGCCAACCAAATCGAACTGCTAGGATCGGCTGCAGCCAATGCACTTATTAAATTTTTCAAATTTGATTTTCAATTTACTTTTTGTTTGGAAATCCGAGTTTTCATTGCAAACGGGCCCGGTTTTGAACTTTATGTTCTCCAACCGGGCCGGACCTCAAATTCGAACCCGGTTCCAACACTGCTTCCAACGCTCCTAAGAACTTAAAGGTTCTTTGAATTAACTTTTAAACACTATTGAAATTCGGAAATATACAAATTAGGTTTCGTTCAAATGGAACTCCAATCTCACATTTTTGGAGAGGAAGTCGTACAGCGAGACCGATTTCCTCTGTTCGCCATAATTGGGTGTCATATTGTCAAACTCCTGGTAGCTAAATGCAGGTTGCTGACCTACTGTGCTTCTATAATGGGAGGAAGAAAAGCTGCTATTGTTTGAATAGGGTCCACTGCTCACCATCAGATTGTCGAACAAGGACTGTGGCATCGGAAAGGCTTTGAGGCTGTCTAAAGCTTCGGGAAGTCTGAAAAAATATTGCAACAGGATACAAACTGCTATTATTCATATACAAGAAAATCGCAAAACATAAAGATTAGAGCATATTTGGTCAAGAGCGTACGCTTCTATCAACCGAAAAAATGCAATCAAGGGGAATGTAGAACGAACTAGAACATGAACACTATTTCTCGTATACTTACTGTGCGACAAGTTGATGGAGTCTGTTCAATTGATCCCTGGACTTTGTAACTTCGGCCGACAGTTGATCATTGAGGTCCAAGACATACCTAAACGTTCACACAGAGGCGAAGTTGCACTTGCATACACAAGCAAAAACATGACCGATAACGCTGCTGGGAAAAACTGAATGATTAAGACTTTGAGTCTACAAAATTTCTTAAGTGACGCACGCCAATTATGAGTCATTTTAACTAGGACGCATTTTAACTAGTTTACGAAAAATTCATTAAAAACATCCGACACTGCCCAGGTTCGAACCCTCTTACTTTGTTGCGGGTCTCCTTCCCTACCTCTACGCTACAGATCCATGATACCTTGAGCTTAAGTGTTTTTAGTAATATTGTAGTTTGTGGTAATATCCTAGGCATTGGCTGTACATAACAGCTGGTTATAGATCAAAATGAACACTTTTTTCGCAACAATATTTGCGTCGCAACAATATTTGCGACTTAGGTTGGAAAAAAGAGAGCTCATACTATCACACAAGCTTTGCTTGTGTAACTAGCATCGTATTGAATTCCAGCGAATGTCTCAAACAAGAATTTCATGAAATCTATCAGATAGCCCGCCGTATGAACATTACTGAGTTTGGGAAACTGGAAATCTGAGATGCAGCAACTATTTAACGAAAACGCTCGGATCAGAACTTAGTATACACAGAGGCGAAGCTGTGCTTTGCAAACACTTGCGAGAACACGACTAAAAACACCATCAGCACGGCTCTATCACGAGAAGTTAAAAAAGAAGTAGTAATAAGCCTTGAATTAGCAAAAACTCGGCTAAGTTCAGGATTCGAACCTGCGACCGACAGCAATCAAGATATTTTGAGTCTCGCGGTCTATTCACTCAGCCACGCAAGCTTAATAACCGACAAACACTAGTCACAAATAAAGCAGCTATATATGCTAATAACTTGCCAATGCAATTCAGCAAAAGTGTCACTAAATACAAATAGACTCAATTTTGCAAGTATTAATTTGGAAAATAACAAACTGAAGGCAACCACACTAACTTTGCATGTGACATATCGCAATTCATAAAGCCACATTATGTATAAATTATGCATTTCAAAAAAATTGCTAGATATATTAAGTTAGAAAATTTCTGAAATCGAGTTTTCATTATTGATATGTTGAATGTTGTTTGAAAAAAATCTCGTTCATTTAATGAATTAAAAATGCATCAACTGTGTTAACTTGTTACTATTTGAATGTCAAAGCACAGGCTACCAAAAAGCTGTAAATGTGCCCCTACCATTATTGGGGTGCCGCACCGGCACCAATATTTGCGACTTAAGCTGGAAAAAAAGAAGGTTCGTACCAATACACCCGCTTCGCAAAGCAGTCCATATTTTTATTGTGTGAGACATGTACAACACTTACTCAGTGTACTTTTCTAAGTTTGCGACACTGGCCAGCCATCCCTGGTGCTGCAAGTGTTGATCTCTGGTCAAGGATATTGTCTCTGAGGCCAGCTTCTGATCCACCTCAACTACTCGTCGCGCCAGATTTGTCCTGCTCTGTACTAGCTCTATACTAGCCCCTGTCTGACCCAGAGACCGTTCCAGATCATTCTTCACATCACTAGCTTCTGATAAAAAAATGACACTCATTACGGCATGTCAAACACACGAAATAATCTTATGTTACCACCCATTTGGTGCAAACTGATAGTTGGTCCCTGAAGCAAAATTTATGCTTTCCAAAATCCTCGCAATTTTCCACATCTGTTACTTTCATAAAAACTATGGTGCTCATCTTTTATTACTGTTTTTCGAGGCATCCAATTTTTAGGAGACATCACTCGAATGGCGGATAAACCAATTTGATGTTCTCGCATTTTGGTGCTAACTTCATTGATAATCGCTGACGATTATGGCAATTGTCCATGTATCAAAAATAAAATATATTTATTTTTATTATAATGATTATCATTTTTAATATGATTAACAATCTTGTGTGGCACTCGCCAAACAACTTTGAAGCCAAAACAGTCAAGTCGAAATTGCAAAAAAAACAACATTCCACTAACTTTATAAATTATGACGCTTAAAACTAATTACACACACTTTCAAAACAAAACTTTCATGCTTGAAACTAATTACACAAACTTTCAGAAAAACGTTCATTCTTTAAACTAAATAAACATACTTTGACAACAAAACGTTCATGCTTTAAACTAATTACACACATTTTCAGAACAGAAAAGACCAGAAGCCAGGCATCTAAATGTAAAAAAAATTACAGAATATCTCATCTTTTTCCCTAACAAAATACTTTTGCGTGCACAAAAATCAGAAATTCATGATCTACACTTGCATACTTCGAAAATAAACTGAAAAAGTATTTTCTTAAAAACTTGAATAAAAGATTACTGAAATACAAAACCCAGTAAGCCGACAAATATTGGACCGACATCCATGAAGCCGACAGAAAATCAATTATAAAATTTGTTCAGCTGTAGACCCAGGGGCGTATTTAGGGAGGGGGGACCCTTAAGAATTAGACCCCCTCACCAACCAAAGGATCCCCCCTTTGGTATTATTTTATCCATTTTCTTCCGTTATCATTTTCATTCGTTATCATCCACTATCATTTTCAGCCGACCCTTAAAATTTTCTAGATGCGCCTTTGGCGCCAATATGTACTAATTTAGAGTGGGTAGCACGCGCCAAAAAAAGCGATTTTTGTCAATTTTTTCAAAAGATGACTGAAAACGGGTTTTTTGGGCTGTTTTTTCAAACATTTGCATGCGGTGCAGAAAAGTGTCAAAATAGGGCTTTCGTAAGGTTCTGGAAGCGCTCGGAAAATCAATTAACTCGGCCTTTAAAAAAATCGCCAAATTTTTTTTTGAAAATCCGCCCTTCTCCCTCAAGAAAAACCTAGATCCGCCCCTGTCTATACCCAGTATCACTTCAGCTACAGAATTAGAACTACAGCTGTTAAAAATGCAACGTGACTAGAACTGGAGATCCTAAAATTGGCGATCATGTGAACATGCGATCATTGTTAACTATTAAAGAGAGGCGAAGTTGCACTTTGCATACACAAGCAAAAATATGACCGATAACGCTACTGGGAAAAACAGAATGAACAAAACTTTGAATCTACATGTTTTCTTAAGTGACGAACGCCAACTATGTGTCTACATAATTGCTAAGTGGCGCAAGCCAATTATTACGCATTAGCAGTACCAGTCAATTTGAAAAAAAAAAGAAATTTACCCATTAACATGCCTCAATTTATAGCGCGGACGCATTTTAACTAGTATACGAATAAGTTCGTTAAAAACATCCGTCCCTGCCCAGGTTCGAACCCTCTTATTTTATAGCGGGTCTCCTTCCTTACCTCTGGGCTACAGATCCATGATACCTTGAAGCTAAAGTGTTATTTGTAAAATAATAGTCTGTGTTAATATTCTTAGCCTTGGCTATAATTAAAAGCTGGTTATTCATCTTATAAACATACTGCAACAAAAGAGCACTTTCAAAATGAACACCACTATTTGCAACTTAGGTTGGAAAAAAGAGACTTCATACTATCACACAAGATTTGCTTGCGTTATTATCGTACCTTTATTTTCTGAATTTTTAAACGTAAAATTGCAAAAACATTAGAAAAAGAACAAGACTGCTCGTATCAGGGCAAAGCCCTGATTGTTCCGACTACCTTTTAAGGTTTATGGAGCAGTAGTAACATTCAAAAATTACATGTAATAAAACAAAATGAAAATATCCCCCCACACGCCATATAAAGAACAAAAAGATAGATTTCGCCCCTTGTAACAAATCAATTACTGCAATTAAGCTTCTTTCAACCAATTTGGAACAATTTTAAGACGGATTAACTCTCCGCGTACGCGTTAATAGCGCGAAATATGTCGCGCGTTAATTGTCCTAAATTGGCCAAAATGGCAATCTTTAAACCCCCATAACCTAACGAAAAATGATCACAGGTGAAATACATCTTTTCAAATTGAAGCTCAGGACAACAATACCTATTGAATGATATTTAAAAATTCCGTCAAAAATGGCTTGTTAAAGTCGATTTTTGCCTGAAGAAAGAAAATCCCGAGCACAAATATTCCGTTACTTTCGTAAGAAAATCCCGAGCACAAATATTCCGTTACTTACTTCCGTTACTATTCCGTTAGAGCTCAAAAGGCAGTCAGAATATTTTCAAATTTACTTTCAAATATATTTTCAAATATATCGCATCATTTACTCTTTTGGTTCAAGGTGGAAACAAAAGACAAATAAGACTGCTCGTGTCAAGGCGAAGGCCTGATTGTTCCGACTGCCTTTTGAAGTCAATGGAGCAGTAATCACATAAAAAAAACTAGCTGTAAAAAAAAATAAAATGAAAAAAATTATTTAAATTTTGAGATTTTTTTTGTGAAAATCATCCCCCAAACTCCATATAAAATACAAAGTGATAGATTACGCTCCTTGTAACAAATCAATTTTGGCAAGTAAACTTTCTTTAATCAATTTGCAACAAATTCTAGGGTTAATAGCGCGAAATATATCGCGCGTTAATTGTCCCAAATGGGCCAAAATGACAATATTCAAACCCCCATTACTTTACAAAAAATGATCACATGTAAAACATCTTTTCAAATTTAAGTTCAGGACAACAATACCTATTGAACGATATTTAAAAATTCCGTCAAAAATGGCTAGTTGAAAAGTCGAAATTTGTCTGAAGAAAAAAACCCACCCCGAATACAAATATTCCGTTACTTTCGTTACGAAAGTCGGAACAATAAATACACTGAAGCTAGAGCAAAAACAATTTTAAAAAAATGTGGTTTGTTAGTTCTTTACCATATGAGTGGTCGTGGACACTGGCAGAGGGTGGATCTGGATTTTGGATGGTCCGCTTGCTGAAGAGGAAGATGGGGTTGGAGTCCCCGGTGCCACAGGAGTAGTGAGCCAGTTTGCGGTCGTGTTGCAACTGGACCCCACTCTCCATGATCAAAACCTGATTCTCCGGCTCAATGCCCAGCTCTTCGTAGATGCCATACTGCAGAGCCTCTACTCTGAAATCGAAAACATGTTATAGTGTGTTCTATATTGTTTTTTATGTTCTCAGTTTCTGATTGTTATTTACTCAAATGTACAAAAAATGCTGAATGAATTTGCCATATAATTATTAAAACAGACAGAATGGTCAAACACAGTACGCCGATTCTTTAATACTAAAAGTATTAATTCCAATTCCAATTCAACGTAATTTTTAAGTTGGTTACTAAAAATTACGCAGATTGACTTACTGAGCGCCCACGTATTTCTCCACTGAAAACTCGTGTGTTGACCCGTTGTCAACCAGAAACACACATAAGTCGCCAGACATTTTAAGCTCAGCCACAATGATTCATTTTCACCAAGTTTGAGGCCCCGACGCGTTTTTCATTCTATTTTCTGAAAAAAACTACTTGCATATCTTAAAACAGTCAGCACAGTTTCAAATCTAGTTGATAAAGAAATAGATGGTGGTATACATAAGTAAGTTACAACAAATTCTCATGGCCAGCTCAATATTTAAAGGGGTGTGCGATCAAAAGCATTAGAATTTTTACAGATAAAACTCAGCGAAATATTGTCTGATATTAATGATCAAATCATAAAAATCTAAGAAAACAAATTGAGACACAGCAACAACTAACAACGAAGTTTTTAAGCAGCTGAATCACAACCGACCTAGAGATATCTTCAAATTTTACTCCATAGTCGAAACATTTCGAGTTCAAGCTATATACAATTCAATTCCAACTGTGAACGAACTATCCTTGACATTTCTCAATAGTTGTCAATTCAAGACAGACCAATCGAAAAAACTCCAATCAATAAGATAGCATAGCATACAATACAAAAAGAGTTGTTTCAATTTAAAGGGTAGTTTTATTGAGGTTCGTGAATCCACTTCCCACGCAGGTCATCATATGATTCACAGATACCCCAACAGTGTCTTCCGCTTCTGGTCTGACCTCGTCTATCTTGAACATGATGCCGAAGAACTCCTTGATATGCTTCAAATACTGAATGCTGAAATTTACTAGAATTAAAAAGTAATCTGCTACTCCTTTGGAATGTGGTCCCGCTATTTTAGTGAAGCCATTCTCCTTTCACAAAACTCGCTTGGTTAAATCTTCCGGTAGCTATTCGACTTTTGATAAGCTATTGATTTATTATGCTTTCTTTGAGATTCTTCCGTTTGTAAACGTTTCCGAATTCATTTCTAATTTTGAGTTTCCTCTAAATGAAGATGAACACTGATGTTAACTTCGACTAGATTTAATGTTTTTACGCGGATTTGGTGCAGCAAAATAAAGATTTGGTGCAGCAAAAAATGACTAGTTGATTTTGTTAAGTAATCAACTGATTTGCATTTGGGGAAACTTTAGGGACCACTCTTCTAATTAAGTACGGATAATCTTACAAAGAACCAGGGGCGGATTTAGGGGGGGGGGGGGGGGGGGGCGGACGCCCCTTCCCCTCAGGGATTCGACTCCCTGCCGACCCAAAGGTTCCCCCCTTTGATACTTTTTCAGAATTCCATTTTTGGCCGACCGACCCTAAAATTGTTCTAAAGGCGCCTTCGGCGCCAATATATACTAACTTTGAAGGGGAGCGCGCGCCAAAAAAACGCGATTTTTTGTCAAAATTTTTCAAAAAGTGCCCAAAAACGGCTTTTTTGACGTGTTTTTTCAAAAATTTGCCTGGGCGCAGAAATTTTAGCCAAAATAGGGGCAAAACAGTGCTTTGGGAGAGCTCGAAAAATCAATTTGGTCGACCTAAAAAAAAAAAGGTCGTCAAAATTTTCCAATTTTTGTTGAAAATCCACCCACCCCTCGAGAAAATCCTAGATCCGCCCCTGCAAAGAACCGCTTCAAACTTCACTGTTTTTCCGATAGGATGTATTACTGCTTTCCTTATTCATATTCAGCAATGCTTGACAAAAAAAAACGAATAATTGACTAATCCCTCATTGCTATATTATTTCATTGTTTTTAAGCGCGTGCAAAAACTGATCGAACGAAACAGCGGACAAAATTCAAACCTGTAGGGTGTCAATTTTTCGCCCACCAATATTTTGCAGACATCTTTGGGACATAAGATCATGTATTGAAAGGCCAATGACTGGCTCAAATCATCTACACACCCTCCGTTGAAAATTTGGTCTAATAATTTCTCAGCACATTCTTCTCCGATGAACTCTGGAACTGATGGCTCTTTACTTTTACTCGAGTTCGAACATACTTCAGCCGTGTAGTAAACCTCTTTTGTGGTTTCTGCTACTAAAGTAATTCCGAAACCCGGCGAGTTGCCCGCCTGGTCCCCGCGCCTGTGGTCAGAATAAATGTAAACATCTGGGACGAAATTGGTCAGCACTGCTTTGGCAGCTTCCAGTATGCGGGTAGCAGTCGCTGGAGAAACTCTACAGCCGTACCTGTTCAAATCATGTTATGTCAAATCAAGTGTCAAAAGCTCGACAGATTCCTGGTAAAAAATAGTTTAATGCAAATTACCGATTTGCACTTTTTGCTTCATTTATAAAGAAAACTAAAAACAATCATTGCAATCTTCCGTCTGCAAGAACCAGGATTAAAATATAATTTCTGAAAATGAATCAACATACGCGACTCCTCTTATTCGTTTCACCAATCCTGGATCTGTGAACTGCATTGGCTTCAGACTCCTTTTGACGGGACAGGTGAAGTAAATCTGACCTCCCCCTTCCAGGGGCATCCCCCTCCGGTTGATCTGAGCCAGCAAAGCAGTAGTTTCAAAAATAAGTGTTAACTTGGCAATGAAATTTGATATATAGTTCCGAAAACTAAGAAATTCGTAGACATTTTTTGGCAATTGAATCCTTACTGTGACAATACTTCACATATAGCATCACCATTTTGCATTATAAATAATGGCACTATTTTCAAATCCTAATAACCTCAGTATCTTGCCATTTCAATCAAATTTTATAAACAGTCGCGTTGAACAATGTCGAAATAATGCTCAGATTATCAATAATTAAGTTAATTTCTAAAATAGCGTAAAAACGATCATAAATCTTCCAGCGTAGTTAACAATAATACTCTATTTCAATTGCGTCATGATTCGGTCACTTATTCTGGAATGTGGTGTGATAATCTGGTCCAACCAATTAATTTTAATCAAGCCAGATAAACGAGAGACCAACCTTGAGTTCAAGACCTTCATCTATGTAGTATCTCTTCAGCAAAGGCAGCATTGAGTACTTGATTTGATCAGGCGAAGGGTCAATCTGATTGTTAGTCACTCCGTTTAAGGTCACCCGCAGAGGTAGTTTGCAGAACGGCCCCACGAACAAGAGAACCTCTAGATAATAACCTGAAATTACCAGAGCTCCATTAATTTGAAATTAAAAACCCGTTATCTTCTACGTATTATCATTTTCATATAAAATCGAGGTATGCTTCAAACTTTAAAGCCAATCTCAGTTGTCAAATCAAACATAAAAAATAAAAAGACTGCCTGGCTTTTTCATGGGAGCAGGCCAGTGAAAGACAAGATTAAAAAAAAAATTACCAACTGCTCGTGCAATGTTACAGTCATGTGTCAGTTGTCCTCCTCGCAGCATTCCAGGTACCATGGAGAATCTAGTTCCTAAAGATCGAAAATCACAACGCGGTCACATTGAAATCATACTAGCAAGCGCGCCTCCAATAGTCAATTGGCTCGCAAAAACTTAGTTGTTGTTCTGATCAAGCTATCCAAGCAAAGAAACATTGAACAATTTCAAGTTTAGCCCTATCGTAAATCGGTTTGAAAAGCTTCAGGTTTCATACAACGAATTGGTTCTCGAAAAAATGAAGTTTTTTTAAGCAAGATATTCAAGCTATAAAATTTTGAAAACTTTCAAAATAATTCACGAAGCAAATTGGATGGCGAAACTTTAGATGGAAGCTTATGAAGCGAGGAAAATTTGAAATATTTCAAATTAATTCATAAACTGAATCGGTTCGCGAAAAATGAAATGTCTCTAAGCAAGCTATTCAAGCTATAAAACTTTTTTGTTCAACTTATATCGTAGACCGAATCGGTTCGCAAAAAAAAACAATAAAAACCTAAAACTAATCACTTCGCAAAAGAGTTCTTCTAAGCAACCTTCAAAAGCTAAGAAACCTTTAAATATTTCAAGTTATTTCATGGACCAAATCGGTTCACGAAAAACTTAAGGTTTTCTAAGCAAGCTCTCAAAGCTATGAAATTTTTTCAAGTTAACTCATAGACGAAATCAGTTCACAAAAAGTTGAAAGTTTTCTAAACAAGCTTCTAAAGCTATAAAATTTCGAAATATTTCAAGTTATTTAGAGACCGAAACATTACTCTACGCGAGCTACTAAATCTCTAAAATGTTTATAAATTTCAAGTGGACAAAAGGACAAATCAGCGTTGCAAAATTCTTGCTTAAGAAAGTTTGCAAAACGATTCGGTCTATGAGATAACTTGAAACATTTCAACGTTTTTCTGAGCACGCTATCCATGTGATGAAATTTTGAAATATGTCAAGTTCTTTCAGAGAAAAATGAGTAGCGGGAAGTTTCAAATTTTCTAAGCACGCTATTGAGGCAAAAAAAATTGAATTATCTCAAGTTTACACAGAGCAAATCAATTGCTGAAAAAATTATATTTTTGAGCAAGCTATGCCAGCGATGAAATTGAGGAGGTAATATTTCAAAAAATTTCATTGCGCAAATCGGTTTGCAAACAGCTAGTTCTTCTAGCAAAGAGGTTGCTGTTTTCAGTTGGTTCGTTTCAGTATGAAATCAATCTGAAAAGCAAAATTTCCAAAAAAAACGGACAGGCACTGTCTAGCCTTGAAAATGAATTGACTTGATCTTGTCTAAGGAATTGGAAAATTATTTCCATCACAAAATTAATTCTAGAGTTCCTCTCAAAATTAATTCTAGAATATTCCACATACAAAAATTTGAAAATTGGAGAACAGTCTTGGCCTTATCTTAAACGTTGAGCCTAAAGGATTTTTAAACGAGGCATTCGACAACAGTTTAAACATTGCGTTCAGTTAAACATTGCGTCCATGGCGCATCCCGACTTTCATTTCCAAGTTTTTCTAAGCAGCCTTTTAAAGCTAAGAAAATTGCAATATTTCGAGTTATTTCGTGGACCAAATCAGTTCACGAAAAGTTTTGAGGTTTTCTAAGCAAGCTTTCAAAGCTATGAAAATTTTTCAAGTTAATTCATAGACTGAATCGCTTCGCGAAAAATTGAAATTTTTCTAAGCAAGGTTTTAAAGCTAAGAAACTTTGAAAAATTTCAAGTTACTTCATAGATCAAATCGGTTCACTAAATGTTAAAGTTTTTGTAGGTAAGCTGTTGAAGCTAAAAAAAATCTAAAATATCTCAAAATATTTCCCAGACCGAATTGTTCTGCAAAAGGGTTAACTTCTTCTAAACAAGCAATTAAAGCTCTGAAATTTCTGAACTATTCAAGTTATTTCAAAGGCAAATCGGTTTGCGAAAAGTTTGCTGAAAAAGGTTTGCGAAAAGTTCTGCTTTGAGCAACACGGTCTATGAAATAGCTCGATATATTTCGAGGTTTTTCTGAGCACGCTATTCATGTGATGGATTTTGAAATATGTCAAGTTGTTTTAGAGAAACATGACTGGCGAGAAGTTTCAAAATTTTTAAGCTAGCTATTGAGGCAATGAAACTTTGAATTATCTTAAGTTTACACAGAGCAAATCAACTGCTGAAAAAATTATATTTTTTGAGCAAGCTAGGCCAGCGATGAAACTTAGCGCATTCCGCATTGAAACATGGCGCATTCCGACTTTCATTTCCGAGTTTTTCCAAGTAGCCTTTTAAAGCCTAAGAAACTTGAAATATTTCAAGTTATTTCGTGGACCAAATCATTTCACGAAAAATTTTCAGGTTTTCTAACCAAGCTTTCAAAGCTATGGAATTTTTTCAAGTTAATTCATAGACTGAATCGCTTAGCGAAAAATTGAAATTTTTCTAAGCAAGGTTTTAAAGCTAAGAAACTTTGAAATATTTCAAGTTATTTCATTGTTCAAAACGGTTCACAAAAAATTTTAAGGTTTTCTAACCAAGAAAATCAAGCTCTGAAAATTTGAAACTTTCAAGTTACTTCATAGATTAAATCGGTTCGCTAAAGATTAAAGTTTTTGTAAGTAAGCTGTTTAAGCTAGAAAACTGAAATATCTCAAAATATTTCCCAGACCGAATTGTTCTGCAAAAGGGTTAAGTTCTTCTAAGCAAGCAATTAAAGCTCTGAAACTTCTGAAATATTTCAAGTTATTTCAAAGGCAAATTGGTTTGCGGAAAAATTGCAGAAAAAGGTTTGCGAAAAGTTCTGCTTTAATAGACACAGTCTATGAAATAGCTTGAAATATTTCGAGGTTTTTCTGAGCACGCTATTCATGTGATGGAATTTTGAAATGGGTAAAGCTGTTTTATAGAGAAACTTGACTGGCGAGAAGTTTCAATATTTATAAGCCAGCTATTGAGGCAATTTAACTTTGAATTATCTTAAGTTTTCACAGAGCAAATCAATTGCTGAAAAATTTATATTTTTCTGAGCAAGCTATGCCAGCGACGAAACTCAGGAGGGAATATTTCAAAACATTTCATTGCGGAAATCGGTTTGCAAACAGCTAGTTTTTCTAGTAAAGAGGTCACTATTTTTAGTTAGTTTGTTTCAGTATGAAATCAATCTGAAAAGGCAAAATTTCCTTAAAAAATGGACAGGCACTGTCTAGCCTTGACAATGAATTGACTTGATCTTGTCTAAAGAATTGGGTTCCTTTCAAAATAATTCTAGAATATTCCAGACTTAGAAAATTTGAAATTTCGAGATCATTCTTGGCCTTCTCTTAACCGTTACGCATACAGAAATTTTTCAAACGTTGCATTCGACAAATCTTAAGCATTGCGTTCAGTTAAACATTGCGTCTATAGCGCATTCCGACTTTCATTTATTATATAAGATAACACTTCTTTACATGCTTTTTCTGTACTTAAAGTGACTGTGGTTTTACCTGTTTGGTTGACTTCAATTTTGGTTCCATTAGTAATGGCATCGATCAATCGCAGAAGATTTGCTTCGAAATCTGCAACAAACACAAACTGAGCCGAATTTCTGTAAGTTCAATTGGATCTAGTTTCCTCAGAAAATTACCGTGGAGGCCTGGGTTCTGTTCTCTAGGCCTGATGTTGATTATTCTGATAGGTCGAGATGAAAGCAAGGATTGTATGATTCTCTGTCTGAAATAGTTAGCTCCCTCAAACTCCAACACGTGAGACACCGGAGCTTGTTTCAATTTCAAAAAAGGCATATCAATTCTAAAACTAGACCTGAATTCATGTAGATATTAGGAGAAATTTTTCTCCTAGAAGATAAAGTAAGAGCAATTTAAGCGAATAAATACAATAAATGTAGTCACGAAAAATCTGATAAACAAACATTTGAACAGAAAAAAAAAACAGTCAAATGAGTCGATATTTGTCACATTTTGTTGTTCAAGAAAATTTTTCTGTTTTTCTGCTCTTGGACCCATTCCGCTCTTAGACAATTCTGCTTATTGCTCCGCCTCCCCAACAGACAGTTGGAAAAGAGTCATGAACGCAAGGAAACAGAAAATAAATACTTCAAATTTCGAATTCTAAAGTTAAAAACTATGGTCTTAAAGCTCTTCGAATTTCTAGAACTATTTATGATTAATTTTTTTTTCGATTAAGTCAGCCCAATTTAAGAAAACTGGATCAATAGGTGAATTAAATTCCGCTTTCAAAATTAGAAGTCGATCACGTTTTTCGTAAACTCTACCTTTTTGCTGTTCGATAGTTTAGTTTGCCTGCCTTTTAACAAAAGAAATGAGCTGAACTTAAAAAGAAATCAAATGACAACGCTAAGATTTCAAACGGAGCGTGAACAAATTTTAACTTTTTCCTGAAAAAAAAACAAAAAAAAATCACCAAGACCTATATAAGAGTATTCACTACGTTCATGACTCTCAAAAACGTGCCCAATTTAATTTTGCCAACCATCGAGAAAAAATGCAGATCGAGCATTTTACAATCTCGCCAAGCCAATAACAATTTCCCAATGGAAAGATGACTCATTTAGATGCAAAACAACCTGTTTATATTGAAAACTCAAATTTCAAATGGTATCAGCAAATTTTGAGAATAAATCTCGTAATTTATTTTCAGTTTCAATTTTCAGTCTTTTGACATCATATGCGAGATCATCATCTTCTTGTTCATCATCTTCAATACACTCAAAATTATGCACTAAAACATTTTCACTTTTCTCAGTTTCAGATCTTTCCAAACCAATGGCTGTGAAATTTCTCACTGACAACACAGTAAATTGGTTTAAATCAGTCATCGTTCTTGAAAACTGAGGTAACTTTTCACGATGATATGAAAATTTTTCACAAATGTTGAGCAAAGAAACCTTTAAGTTGGTGACAGCGCTTTCAAAATTCAATGTTCGTATGCATTGCAAATTTTTGACAAGCCATACTTTGACAGTCTTGTCTGTACTGGCAGAGAATAGAACGGCACTGTCAACTGATATCTGCAGACATGTCAATTCTGAATGATGGCCGGTCATTTTCTGATTGATTTCGTTGGTTAACATGTTTACTTGCTTGTACGTGTCTTTGGGTTTCAATGTGATAGACAATATAGACCCGTCTAGGTGACCGACAAAAATAGATTCCAAGGTGCTGTTCGTTAATATACAGGTAGGCGTCGATTCCAGAACGAATGTGGACAAGATCTGCCCGAAGTTACCTTCCCAAACTTTGACCGTTTTGTCCATAGAGCATGAGAAGATCCAGTTTTTTGCCAAGTCTATACTGGAGCAGGTGAGTCCACTGATTGGCATTGTATGCCCCGACAGGGTGAAGAGGGCATCACTGTCGCCTGAACAACATAAATGATCGTAAAATGAACTTCAAAATAATGTCAGGGCAACTAGTCAAGCAACGAGCGCGCATTCTGGACTATCCGTGAACACTTTTTATCTAAGTAGGCTCACACTTTTCATCTTAAATAGTTTAAGATTATTTAAACTTTTAAACATGAATCGGATTTGTTAACTGCTATTGAATGATCAGATTACTTTGAATTCTGGAACTAGCTTGATAACAAGAGAAATGCAGACCTGTGATTCCTTGCTCATTTATGAGCTGGAATATGGAGAATATTTTGATCCGAGAGTCTTGAGAGGCTGTTACGACTCGTTCGTTGTCTGATAGAAAAAGAATATTCGTGATTCGCTGGAAGTGTACATTCGACCGCAGTGCAACCAAGTCTCCGCTCGAAATGAGCCACAAGTAGAGGGCTGTCTGAAACCTTCAATAGTTTTAATCATTATCTCAAATAGAAGTCTTACTAAAGGATCGCACAGGCAAAGATAAAAAATTGTTCCTAAAATTCAATAGATGATTTGAAGAATCTGAATGAAATCATGTCAAAAAATGGCACAAAATGAATAAAAAACAAAGCCTTTTGATCGATATATAATCGTTGGCGATCAAAGATTTTGCTAGTTCCTCTCTACTATGAGAGAACTGTTTGAATTAAACAAAAATGTATTTGCTGCGCTCACTTTAACAGATCCGGCGCAATAGTTCTCATCGGGGCTCACGGCCAAACAAGTCAGAGTTCCGGGTATCATAGTTCTGCTTTCTGGTTGCTTTGTGCCATGTGTTTCAGAGCTCCAGACATGCAGGATTGGCTTAGTCTCATTGGCGCCCAATAATGAGCGCCATTTGGGAAGGTAGACCATAGTGTCACGAGCCAACATGGACCCTTTCCATTGGTTGATCAGAGACCAGGTTGAAGTATCGTAGGATAATATTGAAACATCATTGGCTAAGCCAGCAGACACTATCAAATGTTGCTTAACCAAATCCATCAGTCTCTTAAAAAATACAGTCTCTTAAATTGTACTTTTTAGATATTCACAATGAATTGGTCACGGCCTCTGCATTCCGGTATGCTTTGATGCACGCAGAACCGAGTAGTACAAAAACAACTGATATAGGTCATAGTGTGCAAGTTGCACAGAATGTTCCGACCACATTCCAAAAAAAACTTTAGTTTTCACACTAGTGTCGTTTTTTTTTGTGCGTGGTGTGATGATAGAACTATACAAAACGCGTAGAACGTTAGTGATTAAGAAATAATCGACAAAAATTGCGTTCTAAAAATGAGTAATAAACAAACGCAAAACAATCTGAAAATAAAATCGAACCAACTCTATAGTTCGTCTCAAGCGAGTTTATCACGTCTACTCGCTCGCTTTACTCGTTTAAAGTTGGACTAAAACTATTATTTCAAATTAGTTTTTCACAAGACTGGGACAATGCTTTGAAATTTTTCAAAGGTTCGAATCTTGACTGAAAGGGCTTTTACACGATATCAACCCATTCAATTAGTTGGATGTACTACAAAAATCCGATCTCAAACACGTTTACACTTCGGAGTCTTGTAGATCCATTTCAAGCAAAATAGCCGGTTGCTGTGCAAGTAGCACAGAATGCTCCGACCGCGTTCTTTAAAAAGTTTTATTTTTTCTTCATATTAGTGTCATTTCTTTATTATGTGAATGGTGTGTTGAGAGAACTAATCACAAGTTGGAGAAATATACCACGTAGAATTTAGTCAATTAGGCATAGTCGACAAAATTGTCTTCAAAAACGAACAATAAACAAAAAATGAGAAAAAAATTCTCAAGAAAGTTCTATATGAAGTTCTTAAAACTAGTTTTCTTTAGTAAAAGCAAGTTTTCTGATGACCAATTTTGATATAAAAAACTTTCCTTGATCGAAAAAAGACAAAAAATTCTCGACACTGGAAAACCTTTATGAACAATTTTTAATGTCGTTGGAATCACAATTGAGAAGGATAATATATGATACACCACTCGACCCATTCAGATGATTATTTGGTGTATGGTACCGGCTGTTGCATAGAAAACAAAATATGAGAACTGAAACACGACCGAAAATGAACACAACCGAAAACGAAGTTGCTCTCAATTTCTAATGGTCGGAACAACAATCTTTAAAGGCTTCAAACAACATGAATCTATAATTATAGATCTACTTTTTTCTGAAATTTTTTGAAAAGTAACAAAAAAACGTCACATCTCGGAAACTCCAACAAATTGTGCAATTTTTTTGAAAGCCAGATCAACAATTTTTGCAAAACCGAGGGAACACTAGGAGAAACTGAAACTAGGAGAAACTCTAGTTAGGATAAACTGAAACTTTGAGAAGTACTCTTTTCAACATAAGTTTGTTGATTTTTTTGTAAATCATAAAAAACGTCATATCATGAAAACGAGTTGAGCCGTCATATTTGAAAGCCAGATCTGCAACCTTTGAGAGTAACCTGCCAGTATTCTATCTCCAGGTTTGACAATTTCAATATTTGTGAAGTTTTTCAAAATTGAGTTTTTTCAAAAAAATCACACGAAACTTCGTATCCGAAAAAAATTGAGCAGCCAAATTTGGAAACCAGATTTTCAGCCCTTAGGAGCACCCTTCCATTTGATTAACTACCTCCAGATTTTTGAAATCTAAATTTCAAATTTTTTTATTCTAAAAAATATCTATTAATATCTAAAAAAAACATATCTCGGAAACTCAATGAATTTGGGCATTCATAATTACAGGGAAAACGTACAACTCCTGGGAGTATGTCCGGGTACTACCAGGAGTTGCAAGTTTTCCATGTAATTATGACTGCCCAAATTCATTGAGTTTCCGAGATATGATAATTTTATTTAAATATTAATAGATATTTTTTAGATTAAAAAAATTTGAAATTTAGATTTCAAAAATACTCCTTTGGGTTGGGAATTTCAAATTTTGTTTATTAAACAAAGTGACGAAAATCATAGAATTTGAGTTGCTAATCAAGAGAAAACTAATTTAAGCTTTCACGCTCCAACATATGTATGTGAAAATGTATGCTGACCTTAGAATTTTGCAATCAGAAATTTGCATGGATAAAAAACCTCCTTGAACACTCGTGTATTATTCTTTAAACCGTCGACTTTAGTAAACAATTTAAACGTTGCAATATAATAGCATTTTAACATGTCAACATAGGGATTTTTTAACATGTGCCATGTTAGGATCCCGTAAAATAATGTATAGATAGTCTTAAAAAGTCTAAAATTGCTTTTTCCCCAAAAACATTTTAAAATACGGAAAAAAGGGTTAAACTTAAAGCGCCTTTATCTGAACATCTGAATTCAGACAAAAAGTGAGGAAAACCTTTTTTTTCACATTTTGCCTGAGGACAACCCCAATTTGAGAAAAGTTATTTTAGGTTTAGATTTCATTGGATTGAGGTTTGAATTTCCTTACTTTTGTCCGGTTAGTTACACTCAGCACTTCATCTGATGAATGATCAAAACAATTTATGCCAAACAGTTGAAGTAATGAAAATTTATAAAATACATAAATTTACTTAACATGGACAAACAGTCGCTAAGAATCACAAAACGCAAAGCTGAAAAAATTCATTTTAAAATATCTCGGACAAATTCGATAAGCATCAGGGACGCTTTTAAGAGAGGAAATAAATAATTTGCAACTTCTACTTAGTTTTTTAAAACAAAATTCACTTCGACTTTGAAGGAGGTCCTGTCCAGTAAAGACAATTCGAATCAACAACTTTTAAGGTAGCCGCTTTTTTCGTCTGTTTCACAATGAAACTGTCAATTATATCCTGTTTCTTCACAATCACGTGATTTCCTCTCCAGAATTTGACCAGCTTCAGAAACTGCAGAGTGCTCACTAGATCATTAATATGAACATGAGTCTCTTGGCTCAAGGCTTTCAACGAGCAATTGGAACCTTCGTCTAGACTCATTATCCACTTCATTATAACTTCTGTCCAGAAACTTCGGTAGCTTGCCAACCCCAGGTCACTCAGCGGCTTCTCCGGCGATCCAGGGTTTCTTCCCTCGATCTTGGACAGCAAGTAGCTGAATTCGATCATGAATCGACCGTAGCCTTGTTTTGCAAACGGAGGAAATGTGAGAATGCAACTCAGATTGTAGTTGTAAAAAGAGTCTTTTTCTTTCGAAAAATAACCGACGATGTGACATCCTTCGTTGTCAGCCAAGGTCAGCACGTAAAACAGAAACGGCTCGACGTCATAGTAAAGAGTTTTGTGGTCGAGAAAGAGCTTCGCAAACAAGCATACGTTCTGGCAATACGCTTTGCATTGTTTACCGTCGACTTCAAAAACAGACAGATTGTTCTTTCTGTAGATTTCGTTACCGGGAGGATGTCGCCAGGAACACTTGGCCATATGCCTCCTTAGAAGCAAATCTGAATTCATGTAGCTCATACAGTATTCACAGAGGTAGATTTTCAAGTGTTGCTGATACATTTCGGGGTAAGGACTGTTATACCAGGTTTTGATCTGACATTTTCCGATTATGACGTACTGAATTTTGAACTCGTCGAATTTCTCTGACTCGAACTGTTTTTGTTGTTCGTAGGCCACTGCCATCTGAGCTTGTCTGAATCTTAAAAGATCCCATTCTGAAGTTATTCCCTGGGATTCGATCAGAGCTTCTCTGTTGCTTCCATACTGCTGATTATGACTCATCCACTTCTTAACTAGCTCGTCTATATTTTCCGGATGCTCATACTTTCGATCTTCTTTCAATTTTCCCGCATACCTTCCTGTAAACTTCATTAACTCTTCATTCGACATGTCCCCTTGTGCGATGTTAACTAGCAATTTGTCTCTCTCAGAGGTTAGCTGATCCAGTTTGATTGACAGTTCTTTCGCTTCTTCTTTTGTCATGTTGTGATACACTGGACAGCCACTGATTGTATAATGGTTATCAAATTTCCCACTGAAATGACCCTTTGAGTCACACCCAGCAACTGGACATTTCAGTTCGCTCTCCTTCTTGCCCAGCTTCTTCATAGACGCCGCTCCACTTTTTTGGCATTGCGAACAAGACCACAGCTTCGGATCTATGTCTGATGGCACGTCCACGCAACCTACATGTCGCTTACGATCACACAAGCTGCAGATGATTGATTTCTCAATCTTTTCGATTTTCTTTCTACATGAACATTTTTTGCACGAGTTGCACTCCCATCGGTAACTTTTACACTGCTTGAACTTAAACGTGTCAAAATTTAAACACTTGCCATGGAATGGCGTGGAGCAAGTTGAACATGCTAGTATCATATTGTCTGAATTTTTTACACATGATTCGTTGCAAATGAAGCATTTTCGATCTAACTCAGGGTCTACGAGGATCTCTTTCGAGATATATGATTTGCGTCGTGTGATTCTGGCCCCGACGTCTGACTCACAAGGCGGCGTCACTTTGCCCGGAGGTGTCGCTTCGAACTTCTTGCCGACGTCGCATTCAGACTCAGTACTTCCGGTGGTAGAACTTGCAGACGAAGCTGCGGCACGTCTTGTTCTTTTTCTTCTGCTTTTATCTTCACTATCAGAATCAGAGGCCAATATTTTGATCCGAGGCATGTTTCTGAAAGTATATCAAATATCATTTCAATTCAATCTAGTCAAAAACGGCCCAAAAATTCATTTGAACTATTTTAGCCTAGAGAACGCGATGAACTTAAACAGATCGCATTTCATTGAGATTTTGCAAAATTTAGGCGAAACGGAGCATCGCACCACTAATGATAACAAGCTAATAGACAATATGAAATGAAAGCCTCTAAAAAATCAAAAAATGTATAAAAAAAAAACAGTTTCAAAATTTTCGTCTCAAAGGATGTTCAGTTTGAACAAAACAATTCCTGCAATAGAGTCGACTGCGTAAAATAAGTACTTGGAAACACTTGTCAAGCGGCAGCTAAGCCGAAAAAACTTCGGTAAGCTTCTGTTGAGCCGAAAACAAAATTGTTGTCATGAAAAGCTTCGAGCTATTAAGTTCTGAATTTTTTTTTATCATTGTGTTTCCAAAGGGGCGTTTAAAATCTGCTTATCTTCCAGCAGCGCAAAATTACATCATCAAGTCACTAAAACATAATCTGAAATCATTTAGGCTGAATGAATCTTTTAAGCCAAAAAAAAACAGGAAAATATGAGTCAAATGCGAGCGAACTGCCTACAGCACAAGACAATTCCATGATGCGCTTTTTTTAGACGGAACATTTCTCGTTTGAAAAATAAAAAGTCCTGGCCAGATTCGAACTTAGAACCTTAGCCATCTCAGGCGTAGTCGCTACCTCTAGAGCAGATGTAACGGAGACGCTAAGAAAAATGAATTAATTTATTATAAGCCAAGCTATCAAATTATTCAACTGATTGAGCTGCATAAGTTTACTCGCAAAGAGCTCTAGACTCCGATTTGATAAAGCTTGATAATTGCTGACTAAATGACTTAACGAGAAAATTAATAACTAGCAAATGTTTTATAGATGCTGCATCTACTCCGTTATAAATGCATAAATAATATTGCATTCGGCAGCTTTTTTCGTTTCCTTAGTGACTGCGCACAAATAATTCATTATTGCAGCAGGTGATTTTACTGAAAAGCAGATTAAGGAGTGGTGGGGCGGACGCTATCTCGCAATTCCGCAGAAACTCCATGTTTCTCAAAAAAAAAAACCTCAACTAATTCATTTTTTGCAGAAGCGACTCAAAAAGTTGATTTATGCATTTGCGTTTAGGCTATCATAAACTGATTGCCAAAACTTGATATTTCAGATAAACAAGAGCCTGCTTTTACGAATTGCTTTTTACGTTTCAAATTTATTTATTTTCTTACGTTTCAAAATGAAACCGACTACAAAAAATTTCGAGAACAATTGAGATTCTACACTACTTTAAAATATAGATGCTCTACTCTTCTAAATAGTACAGTCGATGTTATAGTTAGAGTCCAGATAAAAATGCAGTAAAACCCTGTCGAGACTTCTAACTTTTAGCTTAGATCTCGCGAAAAGAGGTAACAGCTGCGTAAGCAACCGCCTGTCGGACAAACACCAGCGGGTTTAGAGGAGGGGGGCGTGGGGATGCTCTCCTCCCCTGAGGGATTCGACATCCAGTCTTGGACCCCCTTGGTAATATTTTGAGATATCTATTTTTGGCTGATTGGCCCTAAAATTTTCCAAAAAGAACCTAAAACGCCAGAAAATTTGAAAAAATGGGCTCTTTAAAGTGATTTGGGAGAGCTCAGAAAATCATTATGGTCGACCTAAAAAAGAAGGTCGAAAAAAAACGATTTTTTTTTAAAATCCGCCCCCCCCCCCGAGAAAATCCTAGGCCCGCCTCTGCAAACAAATACTGAAGTTTGCAACTGTCTCGGGAATTTCCTTAATCGCTTATCAAAACATAGAATTTTTTTTTCAATTTTTCGGCGTAATTGTTTCGAAACTAAAGCGAAGAAAATTATCGTCAAATTGCACAAATTCGCAGTTATTTAAGCGCATTTTGCAAATATTGGTCAAAAACTACAATCAAGCTAATGAATAGAATATGGACCACACCAAAATGTGTAATTGCAGAGGCGGATATATGATTTTGTCGGAAATAATTTTCCGAGCTCTCAAAATACTAAAAAAATCCATTTAGCCGAAGTTTTGGCAACGGAGTTATTTTTTTTGAAACGGGCCAAAAATCATATCATTTTTACAGCGCGCGCTCCCCTCAATTCAATCTTACACTGAAGAAAAGGCAACAGCATGTAGCGCTAAATTTTAGGGCTACCTAAAATGGATGTAAAATTATCCAAGGGGGCTCTTTGGACGGCCAGGGGGTCGTATCCCAGAAAGAGCGGGCACTGGTGGGAAAAGTTATGGGTATTTGCTCTCTTCCTAAAGCCAGGTGTATAATCTTAGCAGATGCTCTTTATAATGGCCTTTGTTCATCCCCAAATTCGACAACTATGTTAAAACAAATTTGTCGTAAAGCAAAAATTGCAGATTTTGCGACACGCTACCAAATTTCAACGCAATTCATCACGTAAACTGTGTCAGAGGAGGCCTGCTAGCTAGCCTTAAAGAACTATTTTCTAATCAATTAGAGAATTCAACTATGATATTGACAACATACATATCTTCTAAAAATCTTTTAAAGACTACAGAATATTCTAAAATATTTTTCATTCTACACTTGAAACTCAAGATAATCGATATGGCGTCAAAAATTTATCTCAAGTTTTAACGAACCTTGACTATTCCCCCTATTGTACCTAGTATAGAATAACCATCCCTGTTAAGATCAAATTTGAAAAAAAAATGATTACGCTGATACAAGGAACTTCAAATTTTTACATAAATTCTAAGCAACATTTTCAAAGCAAGTTTTGTTCTCCGCTTAATGAGACACCTGAAAACTACTGGCTTAATGGTGTGCTCCCATACGATTCAGATGTTCTTTAAAAAAACTTATATAGATAACTTTAACTAGATATCGTTTGGAAACAAGATATTATTATAATTTTCATAATTTTCTTTTGTGAAAAACATGTCGAAAAGGACAATTGAAAAATAAATAAGCATCCCATAAATGATTTACTTAGCGGTCATTGAGCCGACAATACTAGAGCCGGAACAAAATGTTAAGCAAACACAAAAACGAAGCTACGCTTCGCAAACACTAGACAGAGCACGACAAAAAAGCAGCTTTAAACAGTGAAATAAAAAAATAGAAAAAACCTCAAATTGGTAAATTTCGAGACTGCGAACTCGAGATTTGGAATCTCACGCGATTCCCTCTCGACCACGAACGCTTATCAATCGGAAAATAGTCAGAAATCGCATTTCGGATGCGATGCAGCAAAAAATGCATGTCATAAATTGGAAAACAAAGTCATATTATATATAAAATCTGCATTTTAAAAAAATGCGAGATATATTGAGATAAAAAAATTCCGAAATCAAAATTTTATCATTATGTTGTTTGATTTTGTAAAAAAGAATCACTTTTTTCGATTGATGATTTAAAATACATGAACTGTGTTGAGTTATTACGAGCCCAATGTCACAGCACATGATATCAAAAGCCGTTAAGGTGCCACCAAAAGTGCCAACAATATTTCCAACTTAAGTGAGAAAAAAATAATAGCCGAACTAAAGTCTCTAAGGTAGCTTAAGTAGGTAACTAAAATTCGCAGTGTAACTAACTCAAAGAATTGTCCCTCCTACAAAACACAAACTCTTTTACGATAATTATTCGCTCATACGACGCAATACGAAGACACAAAACCAATCTCATATAAGACGAAACGTATTAAGCAAAAAAAAAAAACTTTAAAAACACGGAATTTAAACAAAACCGAGTTGGTAAATCATAACCAAAAGGAAAGAGTTCGAATAGAACAGGCATGTAAGTTGTAGATCTGCTCAAATATTGTCTGCTAGTTGACAAAAATACAGATTCGGAGATGACTACCAATTTGAGTCAACCCCTGCGTCAGCCCCCACAACAGAAAATTAATGGAAAGAAGTCTATAACCCGATTGCAATAGCCTTGCTTATCGCAAGAGTTAAGATGTGATATAAATAAATAATAAACTTCGTCAACTTTAGCCAAAATATATTATACTTAATAACAGACACTGAAATTATTAAAACCCAGATGCGAAGCTGAGCTTGATTAATTGAATTTGAATTATAGTTACCAAGCCAAAAAATTATAACTAATGAAAAAAGTTTAACTCCTTTCCCCTCAGAACGCAAAAAAAATTCTTCCTCAAACGACGCAAAAAGAGACCACTAAGCCAATATAAAATAATCCAAAACTTATTGGGTCGGGAAAACAACCAAAAAACTGAACTTTCAACAAATCGTTATCCTTACAACGTCGAAACTTTCTACACTTCTACCCTCTTTGAAATGCAAGTTACCGAAAATGTGACGCAGCAACGTAGTCTACAATATCACCTGTCCTGCGTGTAACGCAGGCTACGTCGGTCGAACGACTATAGGTGCACGCCACTGAGAAAATAAAAATATGAGCCGAAACCATTTGGCCAGAATATAGTTTTTAAGCAGAGAAAAAACAAAAAAAAATTATTAAAAGTCGAGAAATTACAAACAATAGAAATAAATCAAAACTCTCAAAGCAACTAACGATGAAAAATTGCGTTAAGTAAAAAACAATTATACGATGAGGCAACTAAGCCGAAAAATCATAAGCAGATAAATAACAAGCCGAAAATTTTTTAAGCGGAATATTTTGTTTGAAAAACAAAAACAGGTCCTGTATGAATCTAACGTAGGACCTATGCCGTCCCAAGACGCAAAGAAATTTGAATGAATTATGAACTGAACCTAAATTTATCAATTCGCATTTTGACCACGCTGTGAACAAAAAAAAATACTGGAAAAAATGTCTAGTACCCGATTGCAGTACCCTTGCTTATTACAGGTGTAATAATATCTTGAAGTTTAGAAACAATTTAAATCTGAAATTGATAATAATTCAAACTTTCTCAATTGTCCTTTGCTCGCGTTTTTTTCTTGCTCTGAAAAGCTTCACTTAAGGTTTTCTCAAGTTATGCCCTTGAATTTATCGAAAAATAATTTGCAGAACAATCGGTATGAATACATTTATATTTTTTTATATACGGAGGTTATACGTGCATGGAATTCATATGTATCGCTAAATTGCAGTCAATGTCATTTCCAGTGATCAAGCTTGAACTATGTTTAATTATCCTGAAACTGCTCTTTTCGATGTCGGAATGTAATTTTTTCCCAAATGGCAATAAAATACCTTATGAATCCCAAATTCTAACTTAATTAAAAACTACATTTTTACAATCGAGTAGGCTGCTCAAGTTCACCGATATTGCCAATAAAATTCTGCTGATTGTGAAAAAATTTTGCGTGAAAACTTGAAACTTCTGACTTCCTTGGACCAAAACTACACAGTTGCTAAAAATCGGGAAGATAAAAGTTTTGAAACAGAGCAACGAACTTTTTCACAAAAAATCTTGCATGCAAAAAACAGCAAGTTTTTCCGACAGAAATGATGTCTCAAGGTCGCTTGAAATTCCATTTTGCATGCAAAATTCGTTCACTTCACAGATTGCATTTTACATTCATTTTCCAACTTTTTGCTACTTATAGCTTTTGTGGACCAACATATAACAAATCAGGTAAAAACGCAGCTAAAACTAATTCAAAAACAGTTCTGATATCTCGTTCTTACTTTTAAGGGCATTTCAAAGTCTAAAGGTCACAACTTTTTTCGAAAGCTTTTCCCATAAATTTGTTTTAAAATATTGTAAAACACCGCTAAAACTCAGAGACAAGATTAATTTATAGAATTTATCGGCCAATGTCTTAAACTTTTGAGATAATTCTGCCCTTCAAGCTGAAATTTAACAAAAAATAGTTCTGAAAATTCGCGTTTGCTTTTTTGTCGGCGTTCAATGTTCTTTTCTAATTGTTCTGAATTTAAGGGCACGCAATTTCCGAAATTCAGTTGTACTTTCAACTCTTTTTCACTGTCAAGGTTAGAATTAGTTCAGAAAATTAAGACGTTGCCCGATAAATTTGTGAAAGGTTATAATGCCGAATTGTTCGCAATCTTTTTCGGTCAACGAAACGAAGTTGATTAGACTAAAGCTGCTCATTTTGACGTCGGATTTAAGTTTCTCACTGATTTGCACACGTAAAAGTTGTTTGCAAATTAACCTCAAATGCTACAGTTTTGACCAAATAAATTGCTTAAGTCATCGAAATTGCCAACAATTTGCAATTTACTATAAATTCTGTTTCTGAAATTATGCACATATGAATTTCTCCGAGAAATTGCATTCATTTTGCATTGATCGTATGACATTTCAATTGCAGTTTTGATAATAAGATTGAAGTTTTAACACTATTTCACAGTGTCAAGGTCAAAATTATTTCAAAAATCTAAGACGTTTGATAAGTTTGTTAAAAGTTATACAGCTATTATAGAGAGTTGCAAAAAGTTCGGACAGACAGAATTAATTAAAAAGAGCAACTGTCTAGACATCAACGGAAATTAAAACTGAAACAAACATAACGTTGAAAGTTCATAAAGCAGAGTTTTGCTCGAAAATTATAACCACGGCGGGCAATTGCATCCGAAGCGTCGAATAGTAAACCTTGAAACAGGAAACTACTGCTCAGGGTGGCTATTGTTTTTCTGCGATTAGTTTCCAAATTTTAAATGATTTGATCATCTTCACTACCGTTTGTTTTTTTTTGGTGCCGCCTAATCTGTTTTTTTTTCTGTGTTTCAGTTTCTAACTAATTTTGCTAAATGTTTTAAAGTAAAATCTGGATTTTCATTGCAGTATTTAAAAATTAGGCTAGCATAATCATCGGATATCCGACGATCTCGAATTTTGAGTTCGGCCAGACAAAAAATTCAAGGTTGTTCGGCTTCAGATTTTGCTTGCAAAAAAGCGTCGAAAAGCACTGATTGCTCATTTTAATTAAGTCTGTCTGTCCGAACTTTTTGCTACTAATTATAACAAATTTATCGGACAACGTAATAAATTTTTGAAATAATTCTGACCTTCAAATTTAAGCTAATCGAAATATTTCTCTGAAATTTCGCGTTTGGCTTTTAAAGTGATTTGATGGTTTTTTTTGCTCTCAAAACGTGCATGGCAAATCGTTGTTGAATGACAAAGTTTTTTTCCATTGTCTTCTTGAAATAAGGAAAAATGAAACTCTTCGAAAAAGCGCAATCATTTTGCATGGCTCTTTTGTCAGTTCAAATGCAGTTTTGAAAATTCGATTGCAATTTTAACTCCATTTACAGAGTTGCAAAAAGTTCGGAGAGACAGAATTAATTAAAAAGAGCAACTGTCCAGACATCAAAAGAAATTAAAACTGAAATAAACATAACGTCGAAAGTTCATAAATAAAGCAGATTTTGGCTCAAAATCGATAACCACCGCGGACAATTGCATCCGAAGCGTCGAATAGTAAACATTGAAACAGGAAAATATTGCTCAGGGTGGCTAATTTTTTTCCGTGATTAGTTTCCAAATTTTGAACGATTTGATTATTTTCACTTCCGTTTGCTTTTTTGCGGCGGCCTAATCTGCTTTTTTTTGTTAAGACAAACTCTAGAATTCGCTTTTTCAACTAACTTTACTAACTGCTTTATAGTAAAATGTGGATGTTCATCGCAGAATTTAAAATTTAGGCTAGCAAAGTCATTGGGTAATTGACAATCTCGCATTTTGAATTTGATCTGACAAAAATCAAGGTTGTTCGGCTTCAGATTTTGCATGCAAAAAAACGTCGAAAAGCACTGATTGCTCATTTTAATTAATTCTGTCTGTCTGAACTTTTTGCGACTAACTATAACTGTCTCAAGGTCAGAATTAATTCAAAATTAATTCGAAAACTTAAAAGTTGTTCGATAATTTTGTTAGAAGCTAAAACTATTTCATCGGACGTCAAATTCTGAATTACTTTTGACATTAAGACAACGAAATGGAGTTGCGATTGCAACCGAGGTTTCAAAATGCATTTCCAACTCGGAAAGCGTGCTTGCGCTTTTTCAATGACATTCATTTTTTGAATAGCTTCAAGCAGACCAAAACATCACTAAAACGCCAAAAAAAGCATACGCGAAACTTCAAACGATCATTTTGATTTGGTTTCAGCTTGAAGGTTAGAATTATTTCACAAGTTTAGGACGTTGTCCAATAATTTTGTTGAAAATTTTATATTAAATGTCGAATTGTTGGCAATATTGGCGACCTTGAGCAAACAATCGGTCGAAGTTTTTCATTCAACGATTTGCCATGTAATTTTTAGATAAAAAACGCATATGAAATAGCGACAAAAAGGCAAACGCGAAACTTCGAAGAAGTATTTCAATTTAATTAAATTTGAAGGTCAGAATTATTTCGGAAAATTAATACGCTGACCGATAAGTGTAATAAAACTTGAATTTATCGAACAGGAATTTTTTCCCTCGAAACAATGCAAAATAAGTTCATTATGCCAAAAAAAAACAACCGAATTCGTTTAATTGACAAAAATACATATAAAAATAAACTTTCAACATCAATTTCTAAATCAAAACAAAATACATGCATTACAAAAAAGCCGAAAAAAAAACAAAACCAAAAAAAATTCATTTTAAAAAAAATGGGAAAAGAACCTAACACGAATCCGAAAAAAATCTTGAAACAATTCTCAAAATGGAATTTTTCAAAAACTTCTTGAAACATTTGAATTTAATTCAACGATTGTTTAAAATTATGAAATAAGAATTTTAAAAAAAATCAAAATTATTTCCATTTTTTTGCTTAACTTTTCTAAAGCAAAAACTCCAGCGGCGTCACAGAGCAGTCAACACATTCAAGAGTTTGCCTTGATACGAGCCGTTTTTTAGTTTTAATGGAAGGAGTATACTTTGAGGCGTTTGCTTTCTTTGTCGGATTTTTTTTTAGTCGCAAATCATCTTTTCACTTATTTCAGTAAGTAAAAATCATCTGAAACAACCTAAAATCTGGCAAGTCAAGAAGCCCTAGGTCAGCTATAATGCTAGGAAATTCGCATTGTCAACAGAGCTGCAAAACTTCGAAAAAAAAACAAACTCATAAAGAGCTTTATTTCCATTTTGATAAAGTTGCTCGTCCAATTTCGCTGCTTCTAACAGCGCTGAGACACCAATACCTTCTTAAGCACTAGTTTTTGTAACATTTTTCCAAATTGGTCAATTAATTGCTCTACTTGTCCGACCAATTAAATAGGGAGGAACTTTGTATTCGCACTTTTTAACTTTTCTTCTTTCTGTTGTTTTCCACGCAAAATCAGGTACCATAAACAATCATTGAAATATTCGGAATTATATATCATATTAAAGCCCTTTCAGTGGCGATTCGAGAGAAATTTGAAAAATTTCAAAAAAATTCCAGTGTTAAGAAAAACCGGTTTGAATTTTTCGTTTAACTTCGAGCGATTAAATCTTATAATAGGCTTCTAATGGTTTAAAATTTTTACAATTTACTATTTCTCAGTTACCCAAGTGAAATTAGTTACCCGGAATTTTATAGCGCTTTCTTGGGAATAAAAGTTTAAAAAGTTAAGAAAGCAATCAAACAAAAAAATTTTTATATTTAATTTATGTGAAAAACTGTTCTCAAATGTACCTATTTCTTTTACTTTTGAATTTCAAGTCTTTCGTTTAGATTTAATCATCGCACCAAAAACAAAATGCAACGCTTTTGAAAAAAAAACTTAATTGTAGTTTTTTTTCAAAATCATGGTCGCAACATTTTGTGCTAATTGCACCGCAACCGGCTATCCTTGTTGTATATTGTTTTTTGATTAATGCAAAGCAAAATTGTGCTATTCGAAATCTCTAGAAAAAGTGACCTTGAAATGTCTGAAAAATGGACATCTCTAAAAAGAAAAACCGTTTCAAATAGATCCTGTTTCAAAAAGGCAATTTCAAAAAATCGGATTCTTTCTCAATAACAAGATGATAATTATTGGGAAACTTTAGAGGTTTTGTGATAAGCTATGCCAAACCTTTAGTGACTCATTTTGACGTCGGAACCAATTTACTAGTTGTTTGAATACTTAAATTCAAGAATCTAATTAACCAAAAAGTTACCGACATGCATGCCACCATTATACGTAATTGACCTTAAATAGAAGCCAACACCTCAAGACGCTGTCCAAGAAGCTGTTACGTAGTTAACTCCAAATAATTGTCACTATCCTTTTGTCAAAGATTCTACATAGTTAATAAACAAATTTATTGTACCATATGTTCTTCTTACAAAATAATTAGTCTAAAATTTTGAATTTGGGAGTTGACGTTTTCGGTGGAAATTTTCGTTAGCCTTTTTTGCTGTCGTTTTTTCGGCTCCTGTTGGCTTTTTAAGGGCAGGCCAAAAACGAAGTTGTTTTTAAGCAGTTATTTATAAAAACTCTGCTAAGCGCAACCATTTTGCAAATAAAAGCTCATTTGTTGAATAATTGAAAATACAAAACTTTCTACTTTTACAAAGTTTTGTATGCAACTTAGATGTTTCAGTCGATCTTGGAAAAGGATACTTTGAACAATTTGGGACGCAGAGGCAAAGCGAAAGACATCCAGAATACATCCAACTGCAACATATTTCAAGTAGGTTTGTGCAAAAACCTTAACTAAAAAAATTCAGCAAAACAAATGGGAACACACAAGCAGTGAAATTTTCCATGAAAAATAGACAAAAAACCCATATGATTCCTAAACGCGCCTAACAGATCGCATCTGATCCTGTGCAAGTAGCACAGAATGCAGTGACCAAAAATATAAGCAAAAAACTGACATTAAGTTTACCTTTATGAGTCGGTAACTAGGGCGAGAAATTTAGAAAGAAAATTGAGCCCGAAAAAAATCTCTATTATACATTTTCAAACTTTTGACTTTCCAACAAAAAATTTCGAAACTTTAGATTTTTCACATTCACATCAAACGCACGAATGAAAAAAAAAACATTTTCGCCCGTCAAACGACGCAATACGCAGCGACTAAAACAATACAAGATTAGCCGAATCCTTAAAACCAAATAAACACATAGAAAAAAAGAAATGACTTACATTCAGAGTAGCTTTCCAGCCAACATTTACAAAAATTGAAAAAACTGTTTACAAAAAACAGGAGTTTGAAACGTAACATAAGCAAAATGACGTCTCTAAATCAGATAAGTCTGTTGGCACAAAAAATTAATGATTTTGTTGAAAAAAAATAGCCTGGAAAAATCTGCTTTCCGATTTGATAACGCTTGCTAAATGCAAATTGAAATCAATGATTAATCAATTGTCATTCCTGTTTCAAAAAGCTTCAGAACAAAAAAGCTTGCTCTTTATTCTGCGTTTAAATCTGCACTTGATTCTATTTGCACTTATGCCCGGTCAACCGTTTATCATCACAAACAAACAAACAACAAATAGCTGCCAAAATGTCAAAACGAAAAAAAAATTTATTGAATTGTTCTTTGAAAAAAGTTAACTTTCAAAATTCAGAAAAAAATATGGCATTGGACCTTCCCTTCAAGTTTTTTGCGCTATTTTCACGTTCGTAACTGGAAAATAGAAAATAGTTTGAAAATTCCTTTTAGCAAAAAAATTTAAATTGAGCTTGAAAAAAAACAATCAATTGTCGAACCGCAAGAGGGCATAAGTTTGGCGCGAACAAATTTGAAGACTAAGCACAAACACTTAAAGCCGATATTTTTTCCAAGCTCAAAACTACAATAAAAAGTCCCCCTTCCTCTCAGAACACACACACACGCACACAAAAACTGTTTTCGCTCATCAAATGACGCTACCAAACTGATATAAAAAAGCAGGAACCTATCAATTCGAAAAAAAAGCCATAGAAAAAAATTAGTAAGCCGAGTTGGTAAAAGTACAATTGACATTAAAAAACAAACAAACTTCAAAAAGGCCGGATTTTCAAAACGCTAAGATGCTCAAAGCTCAAAATATTTGTTTGCAACAGAAAGGCCCAGTAGATAAATGATTCCAGGAGATTCCAGTTTGGTAAACAAAGTTATTTACGAGAAAAAGTAGTACCCGATCGCAATACCCTTGGTGATGGAAATAACATCTGCATATATTGTTATTTTGAACATCAAAATCGCCACAAGCAAAAAATTTTTCTATCGCCACCACGGGTCATAACACCACTTAACTTGAACTAGATGCACAGCCTTTTCCTACGTATTCTATATATTTGGCTTCAAATACGCAATTTAAAACTATCCGCAGACGAATCTTTAGCGATTAACGTAACAACCCAAAAAAAATTTGAGAAACATATACTATGATTATCGAAAATAGCTCACTCCCCTCAACTCAAAAACCTAAAAATTTAGAAGTCACCTTTGATCACCTCTTAACCTTCACTGAACACTTTACCACGGTGATTTACGAATTCCAAGCACGCAAAAGATTACTGAAAAACTCAGGCACAAGCTGGGGGTGCAGCAAAGAAACTAAGCATTACATACAAGGCAATTGGGCGTAGTGTTCTGAATTACGCAGGTTCTGTCTGGATACCTTCAGTAAGTGAATTTTGTTGGAAAGATCTTCAAACTCGTAAATACACAGCACTTTGAATTGTAACCGGCTGCACAAAAACGATTCCAAATGAACAACTCCATATGCCACATCCATCAAAGGCGACACCTCTGAATCTTGACGACCTGTGTGACAGCCCCATTGAAGTCGCAAAACGGCTCAACTTATCAACATGACGGGCACATTAGGAGTTTTCTCGGTTTTCCGCACTAATTAAAACTGCCCGCTTAAACCGGGCATGAGAGTTCTGCTTGCTTTTCCTTACCAAAAACTGCCCCTAGAACGGGTTCCACTCAATGCTGTAAGAAGGGGTCCTTCCTGCTAGTGTGAAACCTAGAAAAGTCAGTTACTATTTCACGCACCTGATAAAACGATAAATCGATCTCCACAATGTTCGTTTGAGGAGTACTGGAAATAAACGATAATGAAAACACGAGTTGGATGATCCCTCCTGTTTGCAGCTACAAACAACAACATCTAATTTCCTCTCAACCAACCTTCATCCTTAATAAAAATGAACTTGGAAAGCGATCAGTACCTGTAAAAAATGATGTTAGAAAGTGAGCAGAAAAATATCTTGGGAAATAATGCGAAATTTTTCAAAAATATGTTAGTATCGGAACTGTATATTCAATATTGGAAAGAACACCTCACTAGGAAAACGCAAAGGGCACCTTATTTTGAATGCGAACAAGAACTATGTGGAAAATTCACAGAGCACCTTATTTGGCAACCACGAAGAGCGCCTCTCTTCGTTAATGCAAATATAACACTACAAAATATTCCAACTATATCAATTTAGGCTGTAGTTCACTTTCATTTAAACTTAAGGAGAAAATTACAATTTTATTTGCCAAAAACTATAGAAAGAGCTTTGAGGTTTTGCAAAATTATCGGTCTTTTGCTAGATTGTCTCAGATGATAAAAAGACAAAATATTCTCGAAAAATTCTTTTTTGGAATTGTTATCACGAATAAGACCACACGAAAAAATAGCTCACGATTAACTTCCTACAATTTGTCTTCGCTTCCATAAAATTGGGCAAAAAAATCACCCTGCACCATATTTCCAGTCATTTAGCGACTCAGGTGGAATATCATCAAAATATAAATCAGACGAAAAAAATCAGGAGCTAATGTTCAAAATATTCGCAGCTCTGATGACGCTTAACCAAGGCTGAACTTTTTTCTCCGAGCTCTTGTATTTGTTTGTTAAAACTATTTATTGCCTGCAAAAAATATCAGCAGCAGGTATAATATATTCTGAAGCAAAATCAGAAATTCAGCCAAAAAATCAATTCATTAACATAATTTCATATCCAATCAACCGAAGGCTTTGAACCGACACTCCAGTTTATCTGAATAGCTGGCCACTTGGTGGCTAAAATGAGTTCCAGTTTAGTGGAATCAGCTGCAGTCTGTGATCCCAAGCCTATTACACCAACACCGTAGCTGTAAGACGGCGTGATGGAGGTTGCGTCTGATTTGGAGGGCGATATATTTACAGTATTGCTCTCAGTTTTAAAATTTAATCCATTGTATTGCATAAATGGGACGTCTGTTATGACTTCGAAATCATTTGCTTGTAATAAATGAGGAAAATACTTGAGCATTATAGCTCCAAGTGTTATGATTCCTAAATCTTCGCTATCTAACTCACTTTTAGCGGCCGCCAGTGAACTGCCGTCATCTGGCAACTGGAGATCTTTTAAGAGTCTGGAAAGATCCCCCTCTTGTATAAAACCATTACCAGATGAGTCCAATTTTGCGAAAGCCTGTTTCACCGTCAGCTCTTCGCCAGCCGAACATAAGTTTCTTTCAGTGGAACATAAAACAGTCAAGTGTGTCTCAGATGAGAGTAACCATATTGGGTACTTGGGATTTTTCATCCGGTGACCGACTTCAATATATCTGAAGTGCTCCATCAAAGATAAGTAGCCGATGTCTGGTGTCTCAGAAATTCCGTTCAGCACAAGACCACCTAAATCTTTGTTGTCATCAAACATATTCGGAACAGCTTTACCTATCAGGCATAAATTGGTAAGAGCAACCGAACCATGCCCATGGACTGATTCAATTAAGGGATCACTCTGCAGTCCTAAATCAGCCTTGATATTTTCTGCTTCCCTGGTTAAAATGATCGAATAGACGAAGTTTAAAACCCCTCCGGGTTGAAAAAAGACATCGAATGATGTTTCAGCATCATCAAGTTTCTCAGCGCTGTTTATTGTTACTACTGACAAGTTTTCTTCACTGAAATTAACAATCTTCAAAGGCCCGGATGATGTGCAACGCGACAACACTTGATGCAAAACAGAAATGAGACATGATTTCAAGGATACGTTTGTTGTACCTGAGCTCATAAGTGCTTGCAAATCTGCTGCTGAATTAATAGTTCTCGAGAAATTGTTATTTTTCAATAATAACGTTTGTATAAGTTGCGCTTGTATGGGTGCTAAAACAGCACATGGTCCACCATGGTGCTGAACTAGAGCACTGTTTTCCAATTCACTGAAAATAAATGGCTCCTCCCATTGTTTTAGACAGTTCTCGGGAGCATTTTCACTTCCCCACACAATAGTCTTCACACACTTAAAATCTTGATCAGACATTAACACAGCGTGAAGAGAAATTGAGATTCAGTTAAACAGAATTTACATCAGGTAGAACTATCATTAGTGAAGCATTTCAACTAAAACACGTATTTGCCGTTCATTAGCGGTGTTAGAGATCCGAGAAAAAATTGCCGGACTGAAAATGTATTATTCAGCGTTTACCGGCATATGAAAAACTCGAAAGCTTAATTGTTGCGATAAACTTATTAAATAGATTTATGCAAATAACTGTGTGAACGCATATTAATGCAAAAAAGACCCACATATTTCGAGGACGATGAACCGCTTTATTATTATTCTTAAATCCAGTAATCCCGAAAATGTTGAAAATTATCGCCCGATTAGCATATTGCCTCAATTATCGATTGTTCTGGAGAGAATGATCTTCGATTTCATTTATCCTAAAATTCGGGCTAAAGTTACACCTGCTCAACATGGTTTTATGACCAAGCGATCGACTGTTACTCAGCTTCTTGAATACCTAGATCAGATTTATAACGACGTCGAGGCAAAAAGCGAATGTCTTTCTGTGTACTTCGATTTTCGCAAGGCTTTTGATCAAGTTCCTCATCATATACTTATTTTGAAACTTGGTAATTTAGGCTTTGACGTTAGCTTTCTTGAACTTTTTGCTTCCTATCTCACAAACCGCACGCAAAATGTCTTAATTAACAATGAAGCATCTCCAAAAGGCCATGTAACAAGTGGTGTTCCGCAAGGAAGTGTACTCGGCCCTTTACTATTTATACTCTTCATTAATGACATGCCAGCTGTCTTGAAAACCTCTAAATGTTTTCTGTTTGCTGATGACAGCAAACTCTATTCAAAATATGACTTTTCCTTAGTTCAAATAGACATTGATCTATTTATCAATTGGACGCTTGAAAACGAAATGACATTTAATTCTGATAAATGCAAAGTTATTTGTTTTAACTCAACTTCCCCCAAATCTACACTTTGCCTTAATGATTACCCAATTCCGTCAGTTTCATCTATCAAAGATCTCGGAGTAACGATATCTAGTGATTTAAAGTGGGACATCCACATTAAAACCAAACTGGTTGCAGTTAACAAAGCTTTCCATTTCTTGAAACGTTCAATCCCTTATGGAGTATCCATGAGAACCAAATTCAAATATTACCAGCTATGTATTGTGAGTATTTTATTATACGGTAGTCAGGTCTGGTTTCCATCTTTAACATATCGCCGCAAACTAGAATTATTTAACAGAAAATGTTTGAAATGGGTAACGGGAGTCAACGACTATACAGAACAACTTAGAAAAACGAATTCCTTGCCAATTTCCTTCACTATAGCTTTACATGATATGTGTTTTCTTAATCGAGTCCTGACTGATCAATTTGATTTCAACCTTTACAGATACATAAATTTTACCTTTGCAGCCAAAGACCTTCGCAATAGCTCACGCCCTAAGCTTTCAACAACCCAGAATTGTCGACTCTTCTTTACAGAGCAATTTTTCTTCTATCGCGTCTGTCGGTATGCCAACATGATTTCAGCAAACAACATAGCCGACATTTTCTCATCGCCTGAAATTTTCAAAGCAAAATTGAAAATCTATCTGAAAAATAGAATTGATATGTTCAACTTAAACAACTCTTGTTCAATGCTACTTTGTTGCCATTGCATAAATTGCCGTTCGTGATGTCTTGTGTACATAATCATACCATTTCTTTTGTTTGATGCCTTTATATTTTAAAGGGAATAAATTCTTTTAGTAGTAGTAGTATTGAAGCTTTACAACAAAAGTTGAAGGGCGTGAGCCCGTAAACATATTAAGAAAAGTCTATGGAATGCGGGAAACGGCAGTTGCTACACAGGCAGCCAAAAGTCCAGGAGCACGAGTCTAGTTCGTTATAGTGGCGGTGATAGTAGTCCCAGAAAAACTTGATAACAAGCTTTGTTGCTGTGAATACTTGAGTTTCGAAGAAAAAAGAAAACGACATTTACTGCAGTTCTCATTGACGAAGTCTGCGAAAGATTAAATGTCTGGTGCTACGACGAGGTCAAGATTGACCTCTAAAAGTCAAGAGTGTTGCACCATGTTTTCCAAGTCAGTGGGGGAGAACTGGCTGATGTGCGAGGGCTGCGAAAAGTGGACGCATAGCTCGTGTATGGGATACTCTCATGATATCTTCAAATTTCTGGAGAGGACCGCAAATGTAAAGTTTCTGTGCAATGGGTGCCTAAGTGCTGATATTCGTCCAAAATCTACGGTGGATGTGAGGCGAGCTGTCAAAAGGCATTGAGGACATCAATGAGTCACTGGAGATCATAAAATCTCGGCCTTACGTGCAATCCTTCTCCTCCCCAAATGGAAGCTAAGTATTCTAGTGTCGTTACATCTAGTTCCGATATATCTCAAGAATTGCGATTTAGTGGTATGCCGGAAATTAGCATGGGCACTGACAGCAAAACTAATAAATCGAATATTTTTGAGCACGATGAAAAAATGATAAGAGATACAATGAAATTTATTGGTGCAAATGCAGAGAAAATTTCCTTTTTCCGCAGACTCGCAAAATTTAACGCAACTAACAACAGACCCAGACAAATTTTGGTGAAGTTTCGAAAAGTTATTACGGCAGATTGATTATTTGCGCTTTCAACCATGTTGAAAAATTACCACCCAAACATCAAGGGAAACAAATATTCAGTTTTTCTATCAAAATCCTTAGATAAAGAGGACCAAGAAAGGGAACGAAACTTGTTAAAGAAAAGACGCGAACTACTCGAAAACGGTAACGAAGCAAAGGATATAAAAATCAGAAAAAACATATTATATCTAAAAAACCAAGCAGTAAATTGCACTGAATGACTACCAAACAAAACCGGAGAATTAAGAGCACTATGTTACAATGTAAGAAGTTTATTCAAACTAGAAAGAAGACAAACTTTTTCGAACAGTATAATATTAAAGAACTTTGATATTATTTGCCTGTCTGAAACATGGCTTGCAAATGAAATCCGCGAATCCGAGATAATTCTTTGAAATTACAACTGTTTTCTATCAAACGGAAGATCTTCGCTGCAATCAACATCTCACTGTGGAACATTAATTGGCGTAAAGTCAGGCTTAATGTCAGAACTTGCAAATTTTAGTTTAAATACCAACGGAGCGGCAGTAGCATGCTAAATTAAGCTAGATAAACGGAAATTGCTTGTTGTCTCTTGTTAGCTACCGCCTGCAAATAGCAAATATGCTCTGAAACCCAGTGAAATAAATAACCTGTTTAAAGACATAAATAAATTGCTGAACAACTGTGATTTGTTTATTCATGGTGACTTCAATTACCCCTTAATAAATTGGTGCAATATGTAATCAATCAAAGCAACCGAAATATCTTTTTTGGAAGAAATAGAGAATCTTGAATTTCATCAAAATGTTAAGTTTAATACATTCATAGGTCAATTTTACCAAGTATACTGAAGTACAAAAATGAAGCCGCCGATACCGATCCATTAAAGGCAGAATTATTTTCGAGATTTTTCGCTTCTGTGTACGTTGAATTGTGTACGTTTTCAGAACCAGCCGAACCTGATTTCAATACAGTCCTTGATACAATTAGTTTTACTGAGCTCGAACTACGTGAAATATGTCAATCGTTGATTACGAATAAAAGTAAAGGCCTCGACGATTTACCGCCTGTACTTTTCATTTAAACACAAGCATCTCTATCTCATTCTATCTATCAAATATTTTCCAAAATTATTCAAACTAGGTGTTTTCCAGAATACTGGAAAGCAGCTATAATCAGCCCAATTCATGAAAAAGACGATAAAAATGACATTGAAAATTGTAGACCCGTCTCCCTTCTTTGTATATTTTCAAAAATATGGGAGCGTATAATAATTGACAGAACATCTATCACCTATTTTTCATAGTTCACAATATGGGTTTCGGAAGAATAAATCCACATTCTTAGAAAACGACATTTACTGCAGTTCTATCAAACAGAAGATCTTCGCTGCAATCAACATCTCACGGTGGAACATTAATTGGCGTAAAGTCAGGCTTAATGTCAGAACTTGCAAATTTTAGTTTTAATACCAACGGAGCGGCAGTAGCATGCTAAATTAAGCTAGATAAACGGAAATTGCTTGTTGTCTCTTGTTAGCTACCGCCTGCAAATAGCAAATATGCTCTGAAACCAAGTGAAATAAATAACCTGTTTAAAGACATAAATAAATTGCTGAACAACTGTGATTTGTTTATTCATGGTGACTTCAATTACCCCTTAATAAATTGGTGCAACATGCAACATGTCATCAATCAAAGCAACCGAAATATCTTTTTTGGAAGAAATAGAGAATCTTGAATTTCATCAAAATGTTAAGTTTAATACTGCCTCAACTGGTACTCTCAATTTGATCTTCACCAGCAATAAAATTCATGTAACAGATGTTCATACCTTAGACAGTAACGATACATTGGGAAACTTTCTAACCATTATCCGTTCGAAATCTCATTCAACTTAGAGTTATTGGATCTTATGCGCCGTATGTTTATTAGAGAATCCATACTTAGTTATCGCAACGGTGAATACGATTCACTCAATGAGCAAATACTAGAAAACCCTTTTGACACTTACTGTTGGTAAAATGTAAATGTGATACTAAATCATTGGTATAACTGGTTATCCTCGCTTACTAAAAAGTGTATTCCAAAGCGCACCAAACATAGATCATCTTTGCCGCCCTGGATAAGTCAATCGACTTCGAATATTATTAAACGTTTACATACAGCTCGAAAGAAACATACCGAGTCTCATTCAAAAGTTTTGCACTTAATTGAACAGACAGAAACGAACGCCGAAATGGACAAAACCGATTATGAACATCCTCTTACGTCAGCGCAATCAACGGGAAAACTTTTTAAATACTTTAGAGCTTTTCATAGGTCAAGCTTACCAAGTATACTGAAGTACAAAAATGAAGCCGCCGATACCGATCCATTAAAGGCAGAATTATTTTCGAGATTTTTCGCTTCTGTGTACGTTGAATTGTGTACGTTTTCAGAACCAGCCGAACCTGATTTCAATACAGTCCTTGATACAATTAGTTTTACTGAGCTCGAACTACGTGAAATATGTCAATCGTTGATTACGAATAAAAGTAAAGGCCTCGACGATTTACCGCCTGTACTTTTCATTTAAACACAAGCATCTCTATCTCATTCTATCTATCAAATATTTTCCAAAATTATTCAAACTAGGTGTTTTCCAGAATACTGGAAAGCAGCTATAATCAGCCCAATTCATGAAAAAGACGATAAAAGTGACATTGAAAATTATAGACCCGTCTCCCTTCTTTGTATATTTTCAAAAATATGGGAGCGTATAATAATTGACAGAACATCTATCACCTATTTTTCATAGTTCACAATATGGGTTTCGGAAGAATAAATCCACATTCTTACAGCTATTAACCTTCTTACAGATAGCCTACAAAAGTCAGGACTAAGCGAGTGATATGGAGACCGTTTTCACGGACTTTACTAAAGCGTTCGACCGTGTTGACCACGGTATCTTCTTGATGAAGCTTTTCAAAAACGGAGCAGCTAGAAATTTGATCAAATTAATGAAATCTTATCTATCAAACAGGTCCCAATCTGTCAAAGTGAATAGCGAAACCTCAGATCCAAAGCCAGTAACACGCGGAGTGCCCCAAGGCAGCAACCTCGGGCCATTGTTTTTCCTAATTTTTATTAATGACTTGCTTTCTCTTTGCCAAAAAATCACATTTTTATCTTCGCCGATGATGCAAAATTCATCAGCCTAGGATTAGCTAAAGAAGAACTTCAAAATGAACTTCATGTGATATACAACTGGACAGTTCAAAATAATATGCCATTCAATGTTGATAAATGCACCCACATAGGCTTTACTAAAAGTTCAAACTATTTTTGCTTCAACAACACGGAAATCAAATTAGTGGACAATCAGAAAGATCTAGAGGTTATAATTTCAAATGACATGAGCTGAAATCTACACATTGACAGAGCAGGCCTAAAAGCAAATAAAACTTTTTTCGCGATCAAATCAAACATATCGAATTTAAACAGAGTAGCGAAACTGAATTTGTTCAAATCCATGATAATCCCCGTGATTCTTTACGCAAGTCCGTGTTTTGATTTAAATAAGTATGTAATGTCAGAGTTAGAGACGATTCAGGGAAGAGCAGTAAAATTAATTTGCGTTAATAGTGTCTCATACAAAGAAAACTTGAAAGTACTAGGGATTCTTCCTTTGCCAATGTATGTTCAGCAAAACAACTTGCTGTTGCTTTCAAAATTGATTTTGGGACGTTATGAGGCAAGTAATCTAGACATACCATATTACACAGAGTTCGCGCGCGCAAATTTGTTTCAGGTGAGATGTCCAAGGAAAGCCAAATGCGAACAGAACTTCATGTACCAAACGTGTCAACTTGCGAATGTGTTAAAAATCAATTTAAGAGAAGGAATTGGCTTGAAAAAACGACTTCTGGTCAAAATTCGAGCAATACAATGAGAGCGACAACTGCACTTGGAAATTAGCGTGCGATTGTTTGGCGAACAATTGCAGAAATAGAAATGTTTTTCGAAACGAGAAACTGACGGAAACCAAACCCCTCGTGTGAACCACAAAATTCAAATTACTACTACTACTATAGAAAGGGCCCTTCTGTTTATGAAAGGTCTTTGCACAAGCTGGATAGGGTCGAATCAGCACTATAAAAATACAATTACCATTTTCCTAATCATAAATGAAGTAAAAAAACAGCAATAAACGCATTGTTAATATTAGAAATTAAACACAGAGGCGAAGTGGCAATTCGCATACACAAGCGTCAATTATGAGTCTACGCATTTAATCTAGTATTTAAACTAGTATAAGAAACAGTTCATCAAAAACATCCGACCCTGCGCAGGTTCAAATCTCTTATCTTGCTGCTGGTCTCCTTCCCTACATCTACACTATGATTCCATGATGCCTTGAAGCTAAAGCGCTATTTGTAATAATATAGTCTGTGTGAATATCCTTATCAGAAATTTTGTGCATCATCAGGCTTAATTTTTTTTTACAATATTTGCAAAACGATCAAAGATCTGAAAAAATGAAAAAACTTGTCTTAAAATGCTATAAAACTTTTTGACCAAACAAACTTAAACAACTGTAATTACATATCTTTATCATGGCTGTCCTTAATAGCTGCTTCTGAGGAGATCTAATGAGCAAATCAATCATTCGGAAACATCTCGCAAAACCCTGCAAGAAGAAGAGTGAGAAGTTCACCACAGGGATCATGAGAACAGAACAGGATGTGGTATGGACAGATATACTTTCATTGAGGAAGTCTGGACAGTAGTGCACTGCTACGAGAAAATGGAAAAACAAAAGGGGATTCTGATTCTACAACGATAGCTGTCAATTCAACAACACGAAAACGAGTCGAAGATGTCATGGATATTGGGCAAGGCGATGGAAGTCATTAAAGACATTAATTCATGAAGACATTAAAATCCAAAAAGGCCAAACTATCGTTACTATCAAGTTTTACTATGGTGAACTGCAAGTTTGGATGCAATTTTTATGGCAGCCTCGAGGACTACCCCAGGATCACCCTTAACAGTTCTAATTATGTCGTCCACTTATCTTAGAAAATCTTCAATCTTCTCAGTCCGATCTACTTCTTGTTGTTTTTGCGAGTCATGCAATACCATACTGTTTCAGCGATGTCTGCGTATTTGGATTCCGATTTGTTACCTCACCCCAAATGGTTCCAATTCAAACAATCTTTGCATTCTATCCCTTTAATTGATATGTCACCTTTTTCTGACATCCAGGTCAGACTACCTTCTTATCTTCCTTTAGCACAGTCAATATTGGTACTTCTGTTTTTAATGCAGGTTCGTGTTCTTAGAGCTACAAGTCGGCCTGTATTGCATTACAGCAAGGGATGCGCCCATTGCAAAAACGTTTTTTTGTACATACCACAAACCATTACATTTAAAGTCTACCTTACTCACTGCCAAATTTAATAGTTTTTCATAGTTTTGCGAGATACTTCAGGAGGATCAATTTGCTCATATAATCTCCTCAGAACAATTTCAACAGCTTCCGTGAGCAGGGCATTAGTGTATAAACTCTTTACATCAAGGTTAACTATTGTTTTTGTTCAGTAGATAAAAATCATCAATCCATCGGAGATGGATCAACCTTTTCCTCCAACTCCTAGCTTCAATTATCTGAAAACGAATTTCATGTGGTTTAATTCGATTCAGGAAATACCAGTAAGTTACACTCCCCCGACAGCATCGGTCAATGGGACAGTGTAATCGAAGTGAATTAACAAAATGCATGAAAAGAAAGTTATCCACGTTATACTGATTCACTACGTGGTACAGATGTCATCATACTACACTGCTATAGCCTTCTAACACTTAAATTACTGACTTCTAACCCTGACTTTTATCGCCTTGCCCAATATCCACGACATCTTCGACTCGTTTTCCTTTTGCTGAACTGACAGCTATTGTTGGAGGTTCAGCATCTACTTTTGTTTTTCCAGTTTTTCTTAACGTCACCTTGCTGCCCAACTTCATCGTCATATCATTGATCTTGTCAATCACCATCTTCGATCGCATCGTTCTTTTTTGAGTTCTTGACAAGTATATCATCTCCTCGTTGCTTTCCTGTTGCGTCGCCTTGATCGGAGAATAGGTTTCATTTTCATCACTGGTCGAATCAATCAACACTTCGCTGATTCTCCTTTCACATTCGTCCAACTTGTCAAGGATTTCCCCCAGCAGTGGTCTGTTAGGACCTGTTGTCAACATCGACTGGGTCTCGTAGCAGTGCACTACTGTCCAGACTTCCTCCATGAAAGCATCTCTGTCCATACAACAGCCTGTTCTGTTCTCATGATCCCTGTGATGAACTTCTCACTCTTCTTCTTGCTGGGTTCCCAAGAAAGGTACTCGGGCTGCGCCTTCTTTTCTTCTCCTGCGCGGAGACTCCCTTGAAAATTTCTTTCTAGAGGTTTCAGTCTTGCCAAAAGAGCTTCTCCCCGGTCAGCTATGGGTTATATTCATAAACGCCGAAGGCTCCAGCGTGGAAGCTTGTTCTTCCGCCTGTTCAGTAGTCCCTGCCAACGTTTCTGTTCCTTCATCCTCGTCGTCCAAGAAATTGAAGTTCAAGCTAGACGCACCACCCACTGAGGCTTTGCCATCGTCCCTTCCCGCTTAGTCGGGGTCCTGCTTCATTGGTTCTTCCGGTTGAGGGTCTTCTTTCTACTCGTCGTCTCGCTCTTCATTTTTCCCTGACCCTGATCGTCTTTGCTCCTCATTCGTTGTCTCGACTGGAAGCTTCGGCACGACTAGCTTTCTTACTGACCGTTTTTTTTCTCAATGTCTTATCACCTTTTCCTCACAGCCGAAGGGCGCTGGAGCAGTCCTAGTCAGCAGTTTCCCAGTTTTTGCCATCTCTGTTCTCACAATCGTTACTATCAGTGCTGCTTCTTGCAAATCAGACTTGCCTCTCATGGCAGTTGGCGCCAGCTCCAATTTGGCCCATTCGTCCTCGAGTTTTTCAGGTTTCGGAGTGGCTGCGTTGCTCGTCCTACTCCTCGTCGACTCATCCACATATACAGCGTTTCTGCCTTTAACTGCTCGGAGCAACATCCTCCGAATTAAGGGAAATTCGGGTATTTCTTCTGGTAGCTTTTGGTAATCGCCCCAGTCTTCATTTCCTTTCTCACTTTTTGGTAGGAAGCGATTATACAAGGAGTTCTAGTTATTTCGTCGTTTGTTTTGTCGTAGGCTCTCAAATTCCACAGCTTTGGGATCAGCTCGATATGTCCTCTGTCCACTTCGCCCATTCAATCACGGAAGTGGTCATGGAAGTTTACTGCTGTCATATCTGGCTCTGCTATTTTCGCAAACAGTAACTCCCCGTGCATCGATTCGCGTAGCATATTCTGCTCGCACCAATTGAGTGTGCTCCCTTCCACTAATAAAATGAGGTTCAGGTGCAACACCGACCTCCTATAGGCTTCCACTTTCACGTCAGGGACAAGAAAGTCACTGCTGGACAGTATATTCTCGTCACAAACTCGCTGACTCCCCTGATCAGTGCTAGGGGATTTTTCCTCATAGCTAGACCTAAATCGGTAAGTAGGGGCATGCCCTCCGCACAACGTCGCACGTCTTCTTCTTTTTCCATTGTCTTGTCTTCTCCGGTCCCGAGGCGATTCTGTTGTAGCAGGTTTTGGATCAGAGTATGTCTTAGATCCCGCACTTTAGTCCAAGATTCCGTAGACCTTTTCATGTCGAACATTTTCATATTCTCCTCCATCTGCTCGGGGTAGCGGGTTAAGGTTGTCAATTCTCCTAACTTTCTATGCGTGATCGCAATTAAGGTCAGCAGTCCACCAAGTCGGAGATTTTCGATTCCTTCAGTGAGCAGCACTGCTGGTCCTTTTATGAAATTTTCTGCTCCAAACGTCACGAACAGTCCCAGGAACACTACGATAGATAATCTCGCAACGGCCTGGAGGAAGTCCGGATTAGATAGCGAGAAAACCCGAACCCTTCCAACATGCTATCTGTCCTCCTAAAATTTTCTTCATCTCTCTTTTTCTGCGTCCAAAATGCCTCAAGTGTTATCTGGCACACCCTGTCAACGAAATACGCTGACTTTTCTTCTTCGTTGTCCGTTAAATTCATGTTTCTCAATAGGTAAGGGTGGATCTTCGTGATCATCGTCGGCCCCGCTCGAAAGCGTCCATGCTTAATGCTGCTATTCGAGGAGTCAAGTGAAGCCACCTGTTTGCCTCCGGTTTCGTTCGCAAAACCATAGCTTCCAAGTGAACTTTCGTATCTTTGGCGTTCTGTTTCTTCGGCTTCTCTTCTCCATCGAACTCCACTCCTCTGGACCGCAGGTCATCAGACATCGCCACTGTCACTTTATGATCATCTTCGATTCCTGGTTCCATCTTGAGCTTTTTGCTGAAACTGGACAGTTGCAATCCCAACACTTCATCTAACACCAGCATGTGTAGCGAATTATCTTCAAGTCCTCTCATAGCGTTTGAGATATCCGACCTCACTGCAGGCAATTCTGACCGAAGTGGTCTCAGATTCCTCGCCTCTACTTCGCAATTTGGGGCAGGTTTGATTACATCATATTTCCCGTCTGAGAGTAGCGCTATCGATGTATACACAAAAATTAAGTCCATCCGGGAGTTAGGCATATCCCGGGGATAACACAAACACTGGTTTTGGCGTTTTTTTTTTGGAATCCGCCTTCAATCAACACGTTCATGGTCTCGTCCATGGACTCCAGAATGTCTTTGATTGCTGGCCACACCGCAGTTTCCATCGTTGCTGGCTCTCTGAGTCTGCTCAGGAGACCTCTGCTGTGCAGGTGACCTTTAATGCCAGTAAACACAATTGTTATTGGTTTCATTTCGGCCTGTCGTTGAATTCAGGTCGGTTCCAGCCAATATTACCACATCGAGCCAAAACAAGGGTTTAGGGGTGTTCACTAAGTCCGAGCTCGCAATCACTATTATGTTTGTCTTCTTCATGTGTGCTTTGTCGTACGCGGCGAAAGCGGTCTCGTCTATTCGGAATATAAGTTCACCATATCTTTCAGCATCACCTTCTTGGGCGACTTGTTTCGGATAGGCTCTTTCTTTCACATGAAATGGAGGCGCTCGCACTTGTTTAAACATCTTTACTTGTTTCCCCGTAGCTGCTCTACTCGTCAAGAATCTCCCTGGTCTCTCCTCTCTAGTTTGCTTGCTATGATTCATCCTTACATCATGCAATGGTCTGGCATTCATAGGACCCATGGTGTTGTTTGAGGACAGTCCCCCAAGGTCAGCAAACCGTAATGCTGTTGTCGAACTAAAGTTGATCCCTGCCGCTATCAACCAGTCCACTCCCACGAAGTGAATAGCGAAATCTCAGATCCAAAGCCCGTAACAAGCGGAGTGTCCCAAGGCAGCATCCTCGGGCCATTGTTTTTCATAATTTTTATTAATGACTTGCTTTCTCTTTGCCAAAATGTCATATCTTTACTTTTCGCCGATGATGCAAATTTCATCAGCCTAGGATTAGCTAAAGAAGAATTTCAAAATGATTTTCATGTGATATACAACTGGACAGTTCAAAATAATATGCCATTCAATGTTGATAAATGCACCCTTGTAGGCTTTACTAAAAGTTCAAACTACGTTTGCTTCAACAATACGGAAATCAAATTAGTGGACAATCAGAAAGATCTAGGGGTTATAATTTCAAATTACATGAGCTGAAATCTACACATTGACAGAGCAGGCCTAAAAGCCAATAAAACTTTTTTCGCGATCAAAACAAACATATCGAATTTAAACAGAGTAGCGAAACTGAATTTGTTCAAATCCATGATAATCCCCGTGATTCTTTACGCAAGTCCGTGTTTTGATTTAAATAAGTATGTAATGTCAGAGTTAGAGACGATTCAGGGAAGAGCAGTAAAATTAATTTGCGTTAATAGTGTCTCATACAAAGAAAACTTGAAAGTAATAGGGATTCTTCCTTTGCCAATGAATGTTCAGCTAAACAACTTGCTGTTGCTTTCAAAATTGATTTTGGGATGTTATGAGGCAAGTAATCTAGACATATCATATTGCACAGAGTTCTCGCGCGCAAATTTGTTTCAGGTGAGACGTCCAAGGAAAGCCAAATGCGAACAGAACTTCATGTACCAAACCTGTCGACTTGCGAATGTGTTAAAAATCGATTTAAGAGAAGGAATTGGCTTGAAAAACGACTTCTAAAAATCTTCTGGTCGAAATTTGAGCAATACAATGAGAGCGACCAGTGCACTTGGAAATTAGCGTGCGATTGTACGGCGAACAATTGCAGAAATAGAACTGTTTTTTGAAACGAGAAACTGACGGGGTCCAAACCCTTGTGTGAACCACAAAATTCATATTACTACTACTACTATAGAAAGGGCCCTTCCATTTATGAAAGGTCTTTGCACAAGCTGGATAGGGTCGAATCATGAATGAAGTCAAACAACAGCAATAAAAGCATTGTTAATATTAGAATTTAAACACAGAGGCGAAGTGGCAATTCGCGTACACAAGCGTCAATTATGAGTCTACGCATTTAATCTAGTATTTAAACTAGTATAAGAAAAAGTTCATCAAAAACATCCGACCCTGCGCAGGTTCAAATCTCTTATCTTGCTGCTGGTCTCCTTTCCTGCATCTACACTATGATTCCATGATGCCTTGAAGCTAGAGCGCTATTTGTAATAATCTGTGTGAAAATCCTTATCAGAATTTTAAAATGTTAATTTAAACGTTTTCGCACATTTTGTGCATTATCAGGCTTAATTTTTTTTGCAATATTTACAAAGCAATCAAAGATCTGAAAAAATGAGAAACATGTCTAAAAATGCAATAAACATTTTTGACCAAAAAATTTTAAACAACTGTAATTACATATCCTTATCATTGGCTGTACTTAATAGCTGCTTCTGAGGAGATTTAATGAGCAAATCAATCCTCCGGAAACATCTCGCAAAACCCTGCAAGAAGAAGAGCGAGAAGTTCACCACAGGGATCATGAGAACAGAACAGGCTGTGGTATGGACAGATATGATTTCATTGAGGAAGTCTGGCCAGTAGTGCAGTGCTACGGGACCCAGCCGATGTTGAAAACAGGTCTCAGCAGACCACTGCTGCGGGAAATCCTTGACAAGTTGGACGAATGTGAAGGGAGAATCGGCGAAGTGTTGATTGATTCGGCCAGTGATGAAAATGAAACAAATTCTCCGATCAACGCGACGCAATAAGAAAACAACGAGGAGATGATATACTTGTCCAAAACTCGAAAAGGAACAATGCGATCGAAGATGGTGATTGAGAAGATCAATGACTTGAAGGTGAAGTTGGGCATCAAGGTGACGTTAAGAAAAATTGGAGAAAAAAAAGTGGATTCTGAACCTCCAACGATAGCTGTCAATTAATCAAAATGAAAACCAGTCGAATATGTCATGGATATTGGGCAAGGCGATGGAAGTCAGTGTTAGAAGTCACTAATTGAAGTGTTAGAAGGCTATAGCAGTGTAGTATGATGCCATTTGTAGCACGTAGTGAATCAGTATAACGTGGATAACTTTCTTTTCATGCATTTTGTTAATTCATTTCGATTGCACTGTCCCATTGACCGATGCTGTCCGGGGAGTGTGTGACATTCGACAAGAATGACGCCTAAAATGCAAATTTTCATCTAGAGCAGTTTAGGTGCGCATCTATAAATTTTGAAATGCTGCCTGAATCAGTGGGTTTTTGATACCACCCGCATGTGACCTTTTCCACGTTGACATTAAAATCCAAAAAGGCCAAATTATCGTTACTATCAAAGTTTTCTATGGTGAACTGCAAATTTGGATGCAATTTTTTGGCAGCCTCGAGGACTACCCCAGGATCACCCTTGACAGTTCTAAGCATGTCGTCCACTTATGTTAGAAAAACTTCAACACCATTCTCAGTCCGATCTACTTCTTGTTGTTTTTGCGAGTCATGCAATACCATACTGTTTCAGCGATGTCTGCGTATTTGGATTCCGATATGTTACCTCACCCCAAATGGTTCCAATTCGAACAATCTTTGCATTCTATCCCTGTAATTGATATGTCACCTTTTTCTGACATCCAGGTCAGACTACCTTCTTATCTTCATTTAGCACAGTCAATATTGGTACTTCTGTTTTTAATGCAAGTTCGTGTTCTTAGAGCTACAAGTTGGCCTGTATTGCATTACAGCAAGGGAGGCGCCCATTGCGAAAACGTCTTTTTGTACATACCACAAACCATTACATTTAAAGTATACCTTACTCACTGCCAAACTTAATAGTTTTCTCATTGTTTTGCAAGATACTTCAGGAGGATCGATTGGCTCATATACTCCTCATAACTATTTCAACAGCTTCCGTGAGCGGGACATTAGTGTATAAACTCTCTACATCAAGGTTCACTATTGTTTTTGTTGAGTAGATAAAAATCATCAATCCATCGGAGATGGATCAACCTTTTCCTCCAACTCCTAGCTTCAATTATCTGAAAACGAATTTGATGTGGTTAAATTCAATTCAAGAAATACCAGGAAGTTACAAGTTGATATAATTGAGTTCCAAATCTTTTCGCAAAACCCTTCCGGATTCTTGAATCCAGTCGAGAAGCTGTCTTAATTTTTACCAGGAAGGGTAGCAAAATCCTCCCACTACCCCTCCAAATTCTCAGTAACTACACCGTTACGATTGTAGCTGCACACTCGTTACAATTGGGAATGCTTTTCCGCTGATATCTTCGATCGTAAATTTCAATCTGCTGTCCACTTTCTCAGCGAAAATTTTGTTCCTATTTTGACTAGCGGAAAGTGTTCTGATCATTTTCCTCCTTTTTCTGTAGTCGCGAAAATCAAAGTGATCACGATTCTTTTCAAACACGTTCCTAAAATTCTCCGTGTCAGTCAAAACCGATTTCTCCCAATTCGTTTATTTTGTCCAATAAAAACGCTAATTCTTTAAAACCACCAATTCTCCCACTAAACCACTCCAGATGAAATTTTTTTGCCATGCGTTTTAGGCGTCATTTTTGTCGAATGTCACACGCTCCCCGGACAGCATCGGTCAATGGGACAGTGTAATCGAAGTGAATGAACAAAATGCATGAAAAAAAGTTATTTACGTTATACTGATTCACTAATATAGCCTTCTAACACTTTAATTACTGACTTCTAACACTGACTCCCATCGCCTTGCCCAATATCCATGACATCTTCCACTCGTTTTTCTTTTGCTGAACTGACAACTATCGTTGGAGGTTCAGAATCCACTTTTGTTTTTCCAGTTTTTCTTAACGTCACCTTGCTGCCCAACTTCATCTTCATATCATTGATCTTGTCAATCACCATCTTCGATCGCATCGTTCCTTTTCGAGTTCTGGACAAACCTATTATCTCCTCGTTGCTTTCCTGTTGCGTCGCCTTGATCGGAGAAGTTGTTTCATTTTCATCACTGGCCGAATCAATCAACACTTATCTGACTCTTTCTTCACATTCGTTCAACTTCTCAAGGATTTCCCGCATCAGTGGTCTGTTTAGATCCGTTTTCAACATCGACTGGGTCCCGTAGCACTGCACTACTGTCCAGATTTCCTCCATGAAAGCATCTCTGTCCATACAACAGCCTGTTCTGTTCTCATGATCCCTGTGATGAACTTCTCACTCTTCTTCTTGCTGGGTTCCCAAGAAAGGTACTCGGGCTGCGCCTTCTTTTCTTCTCCTGCGCGGAGACTCCGTTAAAAGTTTCTTTCTAGAGGTTTCAGTCTTGCCAAAAGAGCTTCTCCTCAGCAAGTTATGGGTTATATTCATAAACGCCAAATGCTCTAGCGTGGAAGCTTGTTCTTCCGCCTGTTCAGTCGTCCCTGCCAACGTTTCTGTTCCCTCATCCTCGTCGTCCAAGAAATTGAAGTTCAAGCTAGACGAAGTTCACCCACTGAGGCTTTGCCATCGTCCCTTCCCGCTTAGTCGGGGTCCTGCTCCATTGGTTCTTCCGGTTGACGGTCTTCTTTCTACTCGTCGTCTCGCTCTTCATTTTTCCTTGACCCTGATGGTCTTTGCTCCTCATTCGTTGTCTCGACTGGAAGCTTCGGCACGACTAGCTTTCTTACTGACCGGTTTTTTTTCTCAATGTCTTATCACAATTTCCTCACAGCCGAAGGGCGCTGGAGCAGTCCTAGTCAGCAGTTTCCCAGTTTTTGCCAACTCTGGTCTCACAATCGTTACTATCAGTGCTGCTTCTTGCAAATCAGCCTTGCCTCTCATGGCAGTTGGCCCAAGCTCCAATTTGGCCCATTCATCCTCGAATTTTTCAGGTTTCGGAGTGGCTGCGTTGCTCATCCTTCTCCTCGTCGACTCATCCACATATACAAACTGCTTGTACTGCAGCACGGCAGCGTTTCTGCCTTTAACTGCTCGGAGCAACATCCTCCGAATTAAGGAAAATTCGGGTATTTCTTCTAGTAGCTTTTGGTAATTGCCCCAGTCTTCATTTCCTTTCTCACTTTTTGGTAGGAAGCGATTATACAAGGAATTCTAGTTATTTCGTCGTTTGTTTTGTCGTAGGCTCTCAAATTCCACAGCTTTGGGAACAGCTCGATATGTCCTCTGTCCACTTCGCCCATTCAATCACGGAAGTGGTCATGGAAGTTTACTGCTGTCATATCTGGCTCTGCTATTTTCGCAAACAGTAAATCCCCGCGCATTGATTCGCGTAGCATATTCTGCTCGCACCAATTAGGTGTGCTCCCGTCCACTACTAAAATGAGGTTCAGGTGCAATACCGACCTCCTATAGGCTTCCACTTTCACGTCGGGGACAAGAAAGTCACTGCTGGACAGTTTATCTTCGTCACAAACTCGCTGACTCCCCTGATCAGTGCTAGGGGATTTTTCCTCATAGCTAGACCTAAATCGGTAAGTAGGGGCATGCCCTCCGCACAACGTCGCACGTCTTCTTCTTTTTCCATTGTCTTGTCTTCTCCGGTCCCGAGGCGATTCTGTTGTAGCAGGTTTTGGATCAGAGTATGTCTTAGATCCCGCACTTTAGTCCAAGATTCCTTAGACCTTTTCATGTCGAACATTTTCATATTCTCCTCCATCTGCTCGGGGTAGCGGGTTAAGGTTATCAATTCTCCTAATTTTCTATGCGTGATCGAAATCAAGGTCAGGAGTCCACCCAGTCGGAGATTTTCTATTCCTTCAGTGAGCAGCACTGCTGGTCCTTTTATGAAATTTTCTGCTCCAAACGTCACGAACAGTCCCAGGAACACTACGATAGATAATCTCGCAACGGCCTGGAGGAAGTCCGGATTAGATAGCGAGAGAACCCGAACCCTTCCAACATGCTATCTGTCCTCCTAAAATTTTCTTCATCTCTCTTTTTCTGCGTCCAAAATGCCTCAAGTGTTATCTGGCACACCCTGTCAACGAAATACGCTGACTTTTCTTCTTCGTTGTCCGTTAAATTCATGTTTCTCAATAGGTAAGGGTGGATCTTCGTGATCATCGTCGGCCCCGCTCGAAAGCGTCCATGCTTAATGCTGCTATTCGAGGAGTCAAGTGAAGCCACCTGTTTGCCTCCGGTTTCGTTCGCAAAACCATAGCTTCCAAGTGAACTTTCGTATCTTTGGCGTTCTGTTTCTTCGGCTTCTCTTCTCCATCGAACTCCACTCCTCTGGACCGCAGGTCATCAGACATCGCCACTGTCACTTTATGATCATCTTCGATTCCTGGTTCCATCTTGAGCTTTTTGCTGAAACTGGACAGTTGCAATCCCAACACTTCATCTAACACCAGCATGTGTAGCGAATTATCTTCAAGTCCTCTCATAGCGTTTGAGATATCCGACCTCACTGCAGGCAATTCTGACCGAAGTGGTCTCAGATTCCTCGCCTCTACTTCGCAATTTGGGGCAGGTATGATTACATCATATTTCCCATCTGACTCCAGAATGTCTTTGATTACTGGCCACTACGCAGTTTCCATCGTTGCTGGCTCTCTGAGTCTGCTCAGGAGACCTCTGCTGTGCAGGTGACCTTTAATGCCAGTAAACACAATTGTTATTGGTTTCATTTCGACCTGTCGTTGAATTCAGGTCGGTTCCAGCCAATATTACCACATCGAGCCAAAACAAGGGTTTAGGGGTATTCACTAAGTCCGAGCTCGCAATCACTAGTATCTTTGTCTAACTCATGTGTGCTTTGTCGTACGCGGCGAAAGCGGTCTCGTCTATTCGGAATATAAGTTCACCATATCTTTCAGCATCACCATCTTGGGCGACTTGTTTCGAATAGGCTCTTTCTTTCACATGAGTTGGAGGCGCTCGCACTTGTTTAAACATCTTTACTTGTTTCCCCGTAGCTGCTCTACTCGTCAAGAATCTCCCTGGTCTCTCCTCTCTAGTTTGCTTGCTGTGATTCATCCTTACATCATGCAATGGTCTGGCATTCATAGGACCCATGGTGTTGTTTGAGGACAGTCCTTATCCAAAATTTAAAATGTTAATTCAAACATTTTCGCACATTTTGTGCATCATCAGGCTTAATTTTTTCTTTGCAATATTAACAAAACAATCAAAGTTCTGAAAAAATGAGAAGCATGTCTAAAACCTTTTTGACCAAACAAATTTAAACAACCTTATCATTGGGGTACCTAATAGCTGCTTCTGCGGAGATTTAATGAGCAAATCAATCCTCCTGAACTATCTAGCAAAACCCATCTCGCAGAGCAGTGCTACGGGACCCAGTTGATGTTGAAAACAAGTCTCAACAGACCACTGCTGCGGGAAAGCCTTGACAAGTTGGACGAATGTGAAGGGAGAATCGGCGAAGTGTTGATTGATTCGGCCAGTGATGAAAATGAAACAAATTCTCCGATCAAGGCGACGCAATAAGAAAGCAACGACGAGATGATATACTTGTCCAAAATTTGAAAAGGAACAATGCGATCGAAGATGGTGATTGACAAGATCAATGATATGAAGATGAAGTTGGGCAGCAAGGTGACGTTAAGAAAAATTGGAGAGAAAAAAGTGGATTCTGAACCTCCAACGATAGCTGTCAATTCATCAAAACAAAAACCAGTCGAATATGTCATGGATATTGGGCAAGGCGATGAAAGTCAGTGTTAGAAGTCAGTAATTGAAGTGTTAGAAGGCTATAGCAGTGTATTATGATGCCATTTGTAGCACGTAGTGAATCAGTATAACGTGGATAACTTTCTTTTCATGCATTTTGTTAATTCACTTCGATTGCACTGTCCCATTGACCGATGCTGTCCGGGGAGCGTGTAACATTCGACAAGAATGACGCCTAAAATGCAAATTTTCATCTAGAGCAGTTTAGGTGCGCATTTCTAAATTTTGAAATGCTGCCTGTATCAGTGGGTTTTTGATACCGACCGCATGTGACCTTTTCCACGTTGACATTAAAATTCGATCTACTTCTTGTTGTTTTTGCGAGTCATGCAATACCATACTGTTTCTGCGATGTCTGCGTATTTGGATTCCGATATGTTACCTCACCCCAAATGGTTCCAATTCGAACAATCTTTGCATTCTATCCCTGTAATTGATATGTCACCTTTTTCTGACATCCAGGTCAGACTACCTTCTTATCTTCATTTAGCACAGTCAATATTGGTACTTCTGTTTTTAATGCAGGTTCGTGTTCTTAGAGCTACAAGTCGGCCTGTATTGCATTACAGCAAGGGATGCGCCCATTGCAAAAACGTTTTTTTGTACATACCACAAACCATTACATTTAAAGTATACCTTACTCACTGCCAAACTTAATAGTTTTCTCATTGTTTTGCAAGATACTTCAGGAGGATCGATTGGCTCATATACTCCTCATAACTATTTCAACAGCTTCCGTGAGCGGGACATTAGTGTATAAACTCTCTACATCAAGGTTCACTATTGTTTTTGTTGAGTAGATAAAAATCATCAATCCATCGGAGATGGATCAACCTTTTCCTCCAGCTCCTAGCTTCAATTATCTGAAAACAATTTTGATGTGGTTTAATTCAATTCAGGAAATACCAGGAAAAAACAAGTTATAATTGAGATTTAATTGGCTTCCAAATCTTTTCGCAAAACCCTTCCGGATACTTGAATCCAGTCGAGAAGCTGTCTTGTTTTTTTACCAGGAAGGATAGCAAAATCCTCCCAATACCCCTCCGAATTCTCAGTAACTACACAGTTACGATTGTAGCTGCACACTCGTTACAATTGGGAATGCTTTTCCGCTGATATCTTCGATCGTAAATTTCAAACTGCTGTCCACTTTTCTCAGCGAAATTTTTCGTTCTTATTCCGATTAGCGGAAATTGTTCTTATCATTTTCCCGCCTTTTCTGTAGTCGCGAAAATCAAAATGATCACGATTCTTTACAAACACTTTTCTAAAATTCTCCGTGTCAGTCAAAACCGATCTCTGCCAATTCGTTTATTTTGTCCAATAAAAACGCTAATTCTTTGAAACCACCAATTCTCCCACTAAACTGCTCCAGATGAAAATTTGTTTTGCCATGCATTTTAGGCGTCATTTTTGTCGAATGTCACACACTCGACAGCAGTAACAAAATGCATGAAAAGAAAGTTATCCACGTTATACTGATTCACTACGTGGTACAAATGTCATCATACTACACTGCTATAGCCTTCTAACACTTTAATTACTGACGTCTAACACTGACTTCCATTGCCTTGCCCAATATCCATGACATCTTCGACTCGTTTTCCTTTTGCTGAACTGACAGCTATCGTTGGAGGTTCAGAATCCACTTTTGTTTTTCCAGTTTTTCTTAACGTCACCTTGCTGCCCAACTTCATCGTCATATCATTGATCTTTTCAATCACCATCTTCGATCGCATCGTTCCTTTTCGAGTTCTGGACAAATATATTATCTCCTCGTTGCTTTCCTGTTGCGTCGCCTTGATCGGAGAATTTGTTTCATTTTCATCACCGGCCGAATCAATCAACACATCGCTGACTCTCCCTTCACATTCGTCCAACTTGTCAAGGATTTCCCGCATCAGTGGTCTGTTGAGAACTGTTTTCAACATCGACTGGGTCCCGTAGCACTGCACTACTGTCCAGACTTCCTCCATGAAAGCATCTCTGTCCATACAACAGCCTGTTCTGTTTTCATGATCCCTGTGATGAACTTCTCACTCTTCTTCTTGCTGGGTTCCCAGGAAAGGTACTCGGGCTGCGCCTTCTTTTCTTCTCCTGCGCGGAGGTTCCGTTAAGAGTTTCTTTCTAGAGGTTTCAGTCTTGCCAAAAGAGCTTCTCCCCGGCAAGTTATGTTTATATTCATAAATGCCGAAGGCTCCAGCGTGGAAGCTTGTTCTTCCGCCTGTTCAGTAGTCCCTGCCAACGTTTCTGTTCCTTCATCCTCGTCGTCCAAGAAATTGAAGTTCAAGCTAGACGCACCACCCACTGAGGCTTTGCCATCGTCCCTTCCCGCTTAGTCGGGGTCTGCTTCATTGGTTCTTCCGGTTGACGGTCTTCTTTCTACTCGTCGTCTCGCTCTTCATTTTCCCTGACCCTGATGGTCTTTGCTCCTCATTCGTTGTCTCGAATTGAAGCTTCGGCACAACTAGCTTTCTTACTGACCGGTCTTTTTTTTCAATGTCTTATCACATTTTCCTCACAGCCGAAGGGCGCTGGAGCAGTCCTTGTCAGCAGTTTCCCAGTTTTTGCCAACTCTGGTCTCACAATCGTTACTATCAGTGCTGCTTCTTGCAAATCAGCCTTGCCTCTCATGGCAGTTGGCACCATCCTCGATTTTTTTCAGGTTTCGGAGTGGCTGCCTTGCTCATCCTTCTCCTCGTCGACTCATCCACATATAAAAACTGCGTGTGGTGCAGCACGGCACCGTTTCTGCCTTTAACTGCTCGGAGCAACATCCTCCGAATTAAGGGAAAGTCGGGTATTTCTTCTGGTAGCTTTTGGTAATCGTCCCAGTCTTCAATTCCTTTCTCACTTTTTTTGGTAGGAAGCGATTATACGAGGAATTCTAGTTATTTCGTTGTTTGTTTTGTCGTAGGCTCTCAAATTCCACAGCTTTGGGAACAGCTTGATATGTCCTCTGTCCACTTCGCCCATTCAATCACGGAAATGGTCATGGAAATTTACTGCTGTCATATCTGGCTCTCCTATTTTCGCAAACAGTAAATCCCCGCGCATCGATTCGCGTAGCATATTCTGCTCGCACCAATTGGGTGTGCTCCCGTCCACTACTAAATTGAGGTTCAGGTGCAACACCGACCTCCTATAGGCTTTCACTTTCACGTCAGGGACGCGAACGTTACTGCTGGACCGTATATCCTCGTCACAAACTCGCTGACTCCCCTGATCAGTGCTAGGGGGTTTTTCCTCATAGCTAGACCTAAATTGGTAAGTAGTGGCATGCCCTCCGCACAACGTCGCACGTCTTCTTCTTTTCCATCGTCTTGTCTTCTTCGGTTCCGAGGCGACTCTGTTGTAGCAGGTTTTGGATCAGAGTATGTATTAGATCCCGCACTTTAGTCCAAGATTCCGTAGACCTTTTCATGTCGAACATTCTCATATTCTCCTCCATCTGCTCGGGGTAGCGGGTTAAGGTTATCAATTCTCCTAATTTTCTATGCGTGATCGCAATCAAGGTCAGGAGTCCACCTAGTCGGAGATTTTCTATTCCTTCAGTGAGCAGGACTGCTGGTCCTTTTTTGAAATTTTCTGCTTCAAACGTTACGAACAGTCCCAGGATCACTACGATAGATAATCTCGCAACGGCCTGGAGGAATTCCCGAATTAGATAGCGAGAAAGTCCCGGGTAAATTTTCGCCGGTAAGGACGCGGTCATCCTGCTCCGAACCCTTCCAACATGCTATCTGTCCTCCTAAAATGTTCTTCACCTCTCTTGTTCTGCGTCCAAAATGCCTCAAGTGTTATCTAGCACACCCTCTCATAGCGTTTGAGATATCCGACCTCACTGCAGACAATTCTGACCGAAGTGGTCTTAGATTCCTCGCCTCTACCATCTGAGAGTAGCGCTATCGATGCATACACGAACTTAAGTCCATCCGAGAGGTAGGCATATACCGGGGATAACACGAACACTGTTTTGGCGTTATTTTTTGGAATCTGCCTTCAATAAACACGTTCATGGTCTCGCCATGGACTCCAGAATGCTTTGATCGCTGACCACACCGCAGGTTCCATCGTTGCTGGCTCTCTGAGTCTGCTCAGGAGACCTCTGCTGTGCAGGTGACCATTAATGCCAGTAAACACAATTGTTATTGGTTTCATTTTGGCCTGTCGTTGAATTCAGGTCTTTTCCAGCCAATATTACCACGAGCCAAAACAAGGGTTTAGGGGTTTTCACTAAGTCCGAGCTCGCAATCACTAGTATCTTCGCCTTCCTCATGTGTGCTTTGTCGTACGCGGCGGATACGGTCTCGTCTTTTCGGAATATCAGTTCACCATATCTTTCAGCATCACCTTCTTGGGCGACTTGTTTGGGATAGGCTCTTTCTTTCACATGAGTTGGAGGCGCTCGAGCTTGTTTAAACATCTTTACTTGTTTCCCCGCAGCTGCTCTACTCGTCAAGAATATCCCTGGTCTCTCCTCTCTAGTTTGCTTGCTATGATTCATCCTTACATCATGCAATGGCATTCATAGACCCATGGTGTTGTTTGAGGACAGTCCCCCAAGGTCAACAAACCGTAAAGCTGTTGTAGAACTAAAGTTGATCCCGGCTGCTATCAACCAGTCCACTCCCACGATCGAGTACAGTCAATTAACTGACAGTCTAGCGTCATTCAGCATTCCCATTGCATCAGCTGCAAATCTTACAGTTTGAAGTTTCAGTGTCATTAAGTCTTGCTTGTAAATATACCAAGGGGACAGTATCGATCTTGACCACATCAGGGAACTTCTATCTGGACGTCGCTCTTCCGTGCTCGTAGTCGTCTTCGTTTCAGATCTGGAGGTGCCTGAGGTCGTATCTGTTGTTTGATTGGTTGCTCCCAATGGTACTCCTCCCTGGTGCTTCAAAGCCCGGGATGAATGGTCCTCCTCCCTGGTGCTTCACCCATTGATCCAATACGCTTGACCTCTTTTTTTGCTCACTCGAGCTCTGCATTACTTTTGGAACGGCTGGGACTGATCCCAAGCCTGTTTCCAGATTTGGAGGCACAAAAATTTAAATAGCCGGAATGTTGCTTCTTCCGTTCTCAGTGCTCGAGTGTCGAATTGTTCAACCTCTAACTCATCTAATGGCTCCTGGAAGACAAGGTTCATCCAGGCTTGTCCTTTTATACTGTCGAAGTGTTTTCAGTCAGTGGTGAATCTGGTCTGATCCGGAGCCCTCAGCTCATGCTCCAAGTCCACTAAGATCATTCGTCCAGCATTGCTACTTGCCAGATGACGCACTATGTTGTTTCAGCTCATGATTCTTTCATTCCTGGATGACTGCGATTTCGTGCTCATCGGTATGGAGCAAACGGTCAGTACCGCGCACTGAAACTTTGCCACACTGCAGTAAGCAAGCACACTAACATTGCTTCTCATTGAGCTTCTTCTGTGTCCGAGTTCCCTCTGTTTGTGCATATTAGATTCATTACGTCCACCGTTTTGTTTTGCCCGTGATCATCAATTCCACCATCCGATACAGCTGGGCTACTGAATGCCATCACGGCAGCGATCCACGAGGTTCTCAAGTTTTGCAAAATTCTCACTAAACTATCGCCCAAAATCAAATGCGACTTTCCAAGGGGTGGTTGCTGCACTTTCGTAGCTGGATTTTAAGTTGATCGATTGAAACATGCTCGCATTTCCGTATCTGGGACTCTCGTGAAGCTGTTCTTGATTTGATTGTTCTTCTCTATGTCAAATACACGCGACACTTTCTTCATTGGCATCTCCTTATCTTTCTGTTGGCGGTTTTTACTGACTTCGACACTGTAGCAGCTCCTGTCTTCTTCACTACTTCCGAGGAGAGTTCTACTCTGCCAGTATCATCGATTTTTCCGTAGGGTGAAACCAACCCGGAACCTGGCACACTCCTGTTGGTCACGAGTCGGCCAGCGGCTTCCATCAGCTGCTGCATGGTTATTTCCACGACTGGATCACCCAGGGTGTCGCTTGGATCCGGGATTTTCACTCTACCGGTTCCTGTTGGGACCTGCACTTCCGTTGTTTGACTTAATTCGCGAGGCGTCAGAAACTCCATCGGGGACTGCCTGCAGATAACGGTCGTTCCGTGGTCGTTAATCCCAATCGTTCCAATCACTCCTTATAATACTGCCTCAAGCGTTCTAATCCTTGTTGCAGTCCTCAAACAGCCTTTTCCACATACCTCTATCTTCCTAAGCTCTGAGCAAGGTTTTTCTCACACGGTCCAGCTCGCCTTTCGATTCGTTCAGATCTTCCATCATTTGATTCGTCTACACTTCTTCCTCCACTCAGGGTCTCTTAACAGGCATCGCAGATTTCAATTGTGAGCTAGACAAGGCAGCCTCGCTACTCACTTCTTGGTGGAAAACTTGATGTCTGCTCCTCAAGCCAGTCCTAGGACTGGTCGGAAGGGGCATCTCTCCAGGCTGGCATGTCCTTGTGGTACCCACCCCGGGTTTGTGCGCCCAGTCGCTTCCCGAGACAGTTTCATTTCACCATTGCATAAAACGCAGATTTGGGCGATCCAGTACTCCTTGTTCGCCCCAAGCCGCCATCAGCAAGACTTCTGTGGGGCTGGCTTCACGGTTGTCATGCCATAGGATGTTCGTCAGAGCAGCCGTTAACATAGCCAACTATGGATCATCCTGGGCATTCTCTCTTTCCATTAGCCTACGATAGAGCTCGTCTATTACTGGCCCTACGTATGCCTCGGTCAAATCCATTAGTTCGTCCAAATTATTCGTTCTAATTATTGAATTTGATAAGTTGATTTTGCAATAAGTTCAACTCAAAAATTAAATCAGTCAATCAGCATCTTAAAAAAGGTCACTACTATCACATCTGTCAGCCTTGCTCTAAATTTGTGTAAAAACGTATTTACAAACAGTCGGATAAGAATGTTTTGATCTTAAGATTTATTAAAAATCAGTTCAGTCAAAATCTTGGAATCTGATCTAAGAGTGGAAAGTTCATACTTTGGAACCATTCCTGAATTTATTGTTTGAGTATTCGTGGTCATTAAACCTTCCAAACCCAAGATCCTTATAAGATAACAACATAACACATAACACATCCTACACTCGACCTATCCTCAATCTACACTCAGATCAGAACTTTTATGTAGGTACACTTATACGTTGGTACCCGAAAAGATTATATGTATCAGCGCGTACAGCACGCGAGGATGCATTCGTCCTCGTTTTGGGTCGTACACCGGAAGCAAGAGTTCTTTTACTACCCTCTCCACTTGGAAGTTTCTTAGTCTCGACAGAGAGAGAACCAAATCTTCAGGGTCCACATGCTGCTTCTCCATCGCCCTCGTCAGCAAGACCAAGAAGCATATGAGCGGGACATAGGAAGCAAAGAACAGGAATAGGAGGTATAGCCCTACGTATGCTTGTTGGTCAGGAGCGAAGTTTTTACAGAGTATGAAAAAAAGAAAACATCGCCACATGTCTTTGTAAGAGATGTGATCAGACGTCAGCGAGAGCTAAATAATTTATGTAGACTCAATACACAACAAGCTCAGGCTAGGCAGAGGAAGAGGTTTGACAAGAAGACAGCGGGTGCAAAAGCTTACTCGGTAGAAGACTACGTGTGGGTTTTTCAGTACGTGATACCACCGAAAGGAACGAAGGAACTCCTGAAGAAGTAGAGAGGGCCATTCGTGATAACGGAAGTGCATCAGGAGGGAAGTTTTTACAGACTGAGTACGGGTCGATCCCCGTACTTTGAAAATATTAAACCCCATAACCCATCCATAGAAGACTGGTGTGTACTTGAAGATATGGAGGCGGGCGATTACCTGATGATGGACCCTGAGATCCGAAGAAAACCAGTGTCACAATTCAGGACGTAGACCACGAGAGCAGGAAATACATAAAAAAAGACAAAGATGATCCTTCCTGGGCAGCCCAGGAAGGATCATCTTTGTCTTTTTTTGTGTATTTCCTGCTCTCGCGGTCTACGTCCTGAATTGTGACACTGGTTTTCTTTGGATCTCAGGGTCCATCATCAGGTAATCGCCCGCCTCCATATCTTCAAGTACACTCCAGTCTTCTATGGATGGGTTATGTGGTTTAATATTTTCAAAGTACGGGGATCGACCTGTACTCAGTCTGTAAAAACTTCCCTCCTGATGCACTTCCGTTATCACGAATGGCCCCCTCTACTTCTTCAGGAGTTCCTTCGTTCCTTTCGGTGGTATCATGTACTGAAAAACCCACACGTAGTCTTCTACCGAGTAAGCTTTTGCACCCGCTGCCTTCTTGTCAAACCTCTTCCTCTGCCTAGCCTGAGCTTGTTGTGTATTGAGTCTACATAAATTATTTAGCTCTCGCTGACGTCTGATCACATCTCTTACAAAGACATGTGGCGATGTTTTCTATTTTTCATACTCTGGATAAAGAAAGTCAAGGGCAAAGCCTTTTCATGTCCAATCAACATCATATGCGGGCTAATTCTTGTAGTGCAGTTTTGCCTTCTGTTATCAGCTTCCATATCTTGTGGCAGATATATATCCCAATCAGTCATGTATCGGGAACAAAACACCATCAACATCGACACCAGGATCCGATTTTGTCTTTCTACTAAGCCGTTCTTTTTGGATTGCTACGTCGTAGAATGAGCCTGAGCTACTTGAGAATGTCTCATGAGCTCCTTGCTAAGCTCCCCTGCAAAAGCAGTTCCATTCTCGATTGGAATGTCATCGGGCATCCATGTCTTGCTATCCATGTATTGACCAGATGATCGCATGTCTCTTTGGCTGAGGCAGTTATGCAGGGCACGGCCTCTGCATACTTTGTGAAGTGGTCGATCATCACTAGGACCTGGTTGTAGCAACTGTCTGTCATACATATCTTCTGGTGATCGATCTGCACCACTTCATTGAACTCGGATGACTCGATCGACTGCAATGTGACTCGCAATTTTCTAGGCTCTTTCACATGTTGGCATCACAGACATGCTGTCACCCACTTATCGCATGCCTTTTTCATCCTAGGCCATTCAAAGCGCTTCAAGGTCCTCTGGTATACCTTATCGATTCCATCGGTGGCCCATCTAATCATGTGACATAAACAAAAGTTCTGATTGATAGAATTGTGGCGACACTGTCGCGCTGTAATTGTACCGGACATTGTCCTCTTCCCTCTTTTTGCAAGCAACAATCCCATCCTTGTTCAGATATAACCCTCCCTCTTTCTGCCTTTAGTACTGTCTCAAGATTCGATAACTATCTCCTTCCAGATCTCCTTTGTCAGGTGCCCCATTCCCTATCCACCTTTTCAAGTTACTTGTCATGTGGTCATTTCTTTGCGCTCGTAGTAGGTCCGAGAGTCTGTATCTCGCCTTCAAGTATGTCTTCATGACCCTTAATTGACTAATCAGCTCATCTGACTGATGTACGCAATCTTCCATCATAACGCACTAAATCTTTGCCAATGGCTCTGTCCCTTGTTTGAACGGTTAAAGGGCAGTTCTGAACGCTTTCCTTCTGCGGTAAATGGCTTATCGAACGTTTTGACACCGCTATCATCTCCAGCTCTTCTGCCGCGTTATCAAAGACTTTTTCACTCGGGAAGAGGTAGCGATCGCTATCAGGGTCTTTTTACACTTCCCTGTATAAGTCTCTTGCTCGAGTCTCCACCAGCAAAGTGTGGATCGCCAACTGTGACAACTCTAATCCCATGCTTTTGTGTGAGGATGTGTCAATCTCTAATTTCCTCGAGGTTTCAACGACAGATGAATATGTCGTGGAATATTTCTTTACGGCAGATTCTGACATGCACAATCTACTCATCCATCTAACTCCACGGGCAAAACTTTGTCCTTCTGGTCTTGTCCATCTATCTCTGTATCCACTTTCTTTAACATCGGACTCTCCGGACAAATTTTATCAGTTCTTGATCGGGCTCCCCGGAGGTGAAATTTTTCTTCTGAGTAACGATCTCCTGTCTTTCTTTCTTGTATGATGTTTTCATTAAAATGCTTTGAGGAATCGAGGATACTAGTTGCTGAGTTACTGTTCTGCAAAGTCTTTCGTTTTCTTTGTGCTGACTTCGAAATGGTTTTATTCGTACTTTCTCACTGGCTGTCAGCGATGCCAATAATCCACTCGGCATCCGCCTTACTTCTGGTGTGACCTGCACCGTTTTATTTAGCAATGAGAGGCTGTTTACGTTCATACGAGAGAATTCTTGTTGAACCAGGTTTTAACGTAGCAACAGATCCAAAGGCACCGGGTCCTTTTTGGATAAAATTTTTACTTCTGCCGCTTTCTCCACTGGTATTTTGGGGTGTCCCGGAATCGGATGTCCTGATTTATCCAACCATCTTGTCAAGGGAAGTGCTTTATTAGTCTCTTTGTCTAAAAAAGAGAACACGTCCTTGATTTCCGCCTGATTTTCTATCTTTCGTTCCAATGTTTCATAATATTCAGTTTTTTTGCTGAGGTTGTCAGCATTCAGGTGCTTGTCTTGCATCCTGTGCTCAATTATCGTATGGTAGCCATCCAACCTGACTACCCAACGAACAATATAATTCCGGACCATCTAGTACGTCTTCAACCAGGATAGGGCTCGGTTGTCCACACGCAACTTAAAGGGAGCACTCCCCAAGTAGGCGCGGAACTTCTCCACGAACGTGACTACCGCAAAAATTTCTGCTTTTGGTGCACCGTACTTCATCTCTGTGTCGCTCAAAACCTTACTGCCGTATGCATTTGGTCGGTGAACTGTTCTCCCATTCCATTCTTACACCACTATAGCATCAGTGTCGAGAATGTACAAGCCTTTTTCTGTGGGCATGCCTAGTACTGGCGCTTCGCACAGTTCCCGCTTTATATTCTCGAAGGCTTCCTGAGCTTTTTCATTCCATTCGAACTTCTTCCCTTTGCTGCGCATCAGTTGCTCCATCGAGTAGACTTTGTCTGCGTTTCCTTTTATGAACTCTCGATAATAATTCGCAAAACCTAGGAAGCTCATAAGCTGCGTGTCTGCTCTGGGGTCCTTCCAGATCCGGCCTCACGCCTTTATTGGGTCACTATGAATCTAACATTTCCAGGGTTTGCATTTCAAGTCAGCTCTCTTCTTGCAAACAAAGACCTCATCGAGACTGTCAATGTGGTCTGCCAAGGCAGGTGTCGCAATCACTACGCCATCCACGTAGCACATCACGAAATTCCCATACTTTTTCGTTATGATGGTCAAAGCCTGAGCCGTCAGTCTTTGAAAGGTTGCCATCGCATTGCGCAAGCCGAAAGGCATCCTCTTCCACTGGTACAAGCCTAACTCACATGCAAATCCGGTCTTTTCTCTGTCCTTTCTCCGCAGAGGAACCTTCCAGAAGGCAGAACTCAGGTCCAATATGGTGAAATGGAATTGGACTTTGCCGGCCGCTACCGCTAACATGGGGAACAAAAAAATACATATTGGTATGCGTTGACCGATTTTCAAAATTCCCATCGGCACAAATAACATCCAGTACATCGGCTAAATCAATATAAGTTTTCTTAGTAAATATATAGCTTTACATGGGATACCTAGAACTGTTAGAACGGAACAAGGGTCAGGCTCCATCTCTAAAGAAGTTAAAGAATTTTGTCAAGAGCATAACGTCAACGTTATATTCAGCCCTGTGGGCGACCATAGAGCTACCGGTTTGGTTGAGCGACTAATTAGAACCATTCAAGAAAGACTCTTGGTCATGGCACAAGAATACCAAAAACCTTCGCTAGAATGCGCACTATTGAAGATAATATAATTTCTAAGAACAGTAACGCATCAATCGTTAAATTGCTCCTCTTTTGAAGCACATTTCGGTAGACCCCCAAACACAATCTGGCATAATTTAGTCAAAACACCATCCTCAAACAACCTAGATTGGACAAAACCTTGTTATGCATAGATAAAGGCCAAAAAATCATGTGTCGGGATAGAAGACATGACTGGGACACTCCTGATGATATCGAAGATGGAGACCTGGACGAAAACTCCTCTTCGTCAGATGATATCTCTAACGCAGTGAGTTACGTCCCCATCAGCGCTGCTTCTCCTGTAAAGGTGCTCCCCCGCGCTGAGAAAAGAGATACTCTAGTCGTCAAAAATCCCGTGTTGAACAACCCGCCGGGTAAGACCACTATCTATAGAAAAGTACAGGATAGATTGAAGAATGAACCACTCTATAGAGAACTTAAGGAGCAATTAGTAAGTGAGTCAGATCATACAATTACACTAAAAAATGAAAAAGTATTACGTTAATCTGACTTAGCCATTAAAAGACAATCTACCCCGAAGAAGGTTAGCCCAAAAAAGAAAAATCAACTGGTGAAATTCTACGCAACCAAACGACCGAGGAAGATTATAAAATCTCAGAGAAATGTCGGATTCAGGAGCTCAAATGTCGGATTTAGAATTCAGAAAAAAAGTAACCTCCAAGCGAAATTTGAGGAACTAGATATTGCGAGGCGGATTGCTGCTATGAACAGCTCAAGAGAGACGCTCCTGAGAGAGGAGGAAGAACAGCGAAAATGCTTGTGGTTACCCATTTGCCTCGAAAGTGTCCAAGAGACAAGCCCGCCGGGCAAACCCATCTGCTCAAGAAAAAGTACAACGGAAAGTAGAATGACGAATCCTTCAGTAGAAACACTATCCGACGAACATGCCAGCGACCTAATTCTAGTAAAAGACATAAAGATACAAACCCTAACCGATCCTAAAAACCGACCAGAACATTCATTACAAGAACGAATGGGCATTAAAGAAGAAATCCCGAAACAGATCGAATACAATGTAGAAAAGGCGGAGACTCCGTTGATTGATCTAGACTCAGGAGACAATAATACAGTTCCACATTCAACCCCACCGCTTATCTACCTAAACAGTCACGAAGAAGAAGATACAAGTAAGCAGGAGATACCCAACTACCAGAAAAACCCCGAAGTAAAACTAACTCAATTGAACGTAGAACCGGACACAACGGTGAAGATAGACAGCCAAATAAAGGAGCCGACCTCTATCAAGATCTTACCCAAACTGACGGGTACGGCCAAAAGGAAGGCCTCGTCGCCGATGAAATCACCACCGCCCAAAAAACTGACCGACACACATTCTCGTCACAACACTAGACCTATGCGATCTAAACAACCCCCGACGATGCTGGGAGAGAGAGTGTTCACTAGTTTAGTAGAAAACACCGACGATAGGCCGGGCGAACACGCACTATCTCAAGTCCACCCCCCCCCCCCCCATATTGCTCATAAATCGAAGCGATTTCAACTGAACTGGAAAGCCATCAAATTGACGTCCCCGTCAACCTCTTCCCCATGGCATCCAACTGTAGTAAATTTAACTGAAGGAGGATCTGAACAGACGAGGTATACAAAGCCTTACCTATCTTTTCCCCAATTGGTTCGCCCAGTAAGCTTCAATTCAGACCTGAGGTCTGCATGTCAGAATTTTACCCATCGGGCCTACCCTCCGAATCAGTAGAGGCAACCACGACACCAATTGTGTATGATCCAGATTGGCTTAATAACCCTTCTATCATTTCGGCGATAGAATTATTAGGCCGACCTATGACGCTGGACGAACTTAGGAGGTGGACATTTGTGTGGCATCGATAATCTCCGAAATGATTATCGATGTCCCGCCATTTCATCCCCGACATCGATAATCATTTCGGAGATTATCGATGCCACACAACGAAACTCAAACTCTTGAAAAACTTTTCCTTCAGTAATCTATTCCGTTAAATTCTTTTATTACCTTTGGCCTTAAATTGAGTACCCATGTAGAGTAGTCTCGTTGACGAAAAAAGACCCTCGGCCGAACTGGTGTACGCCCGAAACATATGCTGGTGATTTATTTTAGCGTACTAATTCTTAGTCGCTTTATTTATTACCTTTGAGTTATGCAGTTCATAACAGCCTAAAATGCAGAATTAACTTTTTACCCATCGGGTGCTAACTTGGGGTTCTTCCCGCCAGTTGTCCTGCCATTTCATCCCCGACCTGAAACATATTGCGCTGCTGAAAATTATAAGTTTAGTTAATTTTTCGCGGGGAATGTGAATGTGATATCTTATCGATGCCAGTTTAACCTTTGAGTTTAAACTTAGCTACGACCAAGTTAATTTAATACCTGCCAAAAGCGCAACGGTTTTTGGTAGATCTGGACACCGATCATTAATGTTTATTGATACGTATCCAATTCTGTTAACTGAAACTAATTCTTAATTTAACCTTTTTACTCTGTCTATTAGCTTAGCATAACGTTACCCTTTAGACTTTTAATCTTGCCTAGACAAAAGTCTACTATCCTAATAGTAGGGATCTTAACCTATCGTATCTTAAACTACTCTTAGTTTAAATTATCTGATTAAAACCAAACTGCTGTTTTATTCTAATTTTTTAACACTTGACTCTGTTTTTTTTTTGGTGACGACACTCTTGTCCCGTTCATGATGTTCATTTACAATTTAATTTATGTACACTTTCGTCTATAAACATGTGTTAAGAAAATAGTTTAAAAAATCTACAATTCTTCTTGATTATGTATTTTTTTCAAAACATTTTTGAGTTGAATATCTATTTAATAGCCCAATTTAAAACTTTGATTCCCTATTGGTTTTTCTGATTGTTCCTATCCAAAGTGTTTAGTTCCGGACTGCTAATTTAGTTTCCAGAAGTCCGAAAAGCCCAGGTGCCCTGCATCCAATTATGCGTCTCAAGCCAAGTTTCCATTGGCCTCCCAAGACACTGTTCTTTAATTGTCGGGTACCTGTTTTACTATCCCAAAACTCAAGTTTTTTGAACGTTGGGAAGTTGATTTGCCTTCCCAAGACCAAGTATTAGGCAGTTGATTTGCCTTACCAGGACTCAAGTGTTGGGCAGTTGTTTTGCCTTTCCAGGACACAAGTGTTGGGCAGTTGTTATACCTTCCCAGGACTCAAGTGTTGGGCAATTGTTTTGCCTTCCCAAGACTCCAAATGTTGGGCAGTTATTTAGCCTTCCCAGAACTCAAGTGTTGGGCAGTTGAATTGAATTCACTTGACTTCAAAAACTAGGCAGTTAATTGCCTTCTCAGGACTCAAAGTGTTAGACAGTTATTTGGTCTTCCCAGGACTCAAGTGTTGGACAGTTGATTTGCCTTCCCAAGACTCCGAGTGTTGGGCAATTAATTTGCCTTCAGTGGACTCAAGTGTTGGGCATTTATTTTACCATCCCAGGACTCAAGTGTTGGGCAATGGTTTTGCCTTCCCAAGACTCCAATTGTTGGGCCGTTATTTAGCCTTCCCAGGACTCGAGTGTTGGGCAGTTGAATTGCATTCACTTGACTTCAAAAATGGGGAGTTATTTGCCTTCTCAGGACTCAAAGTGTTAGACAGTTAATTGGTCTTCCCAGGACTCAAGTGTTGGACAGTTGATTTGCCTTCCCAAGACTCCGAGTGTTCGGCAATTATTTTGCCTTCAGTGGACTCAAAGTGTTGTTTCACCTTGCCAGGAGGAAAACGTTGGGTAGTTGATTTACCTTCCCAGTATTCAAGTTTTGGAGGGTTATTTTGTCTTCCCTGGACTCAATTGCAGGCAGTTGTTTTACCTTCTCAGGACTCAAGTGCTGGGCAATTGATGTGCCTTCCTAAGACGCCTAGTGTTGGACAGTTAATCTGCCTTCCCAGGACTCAAGTGTTGGGCAGTTGTTTTATCTTCCCAGGGTTAAAGTGTTGGGAAGTTGATTTGCCTTCCCAAGATTCCAAGTGTTGGGCAGTTATTTGCCTTCCAAAGATTCTGCTCTTTCAGTGTCGGTACCTGTTTTTGTCTCCCAATAGTTTTTTAAGTGCTGGGCATGCATTTGATTTGCCCTTCCAGAACTCGTGTGTTGGACAGAAGTTTTACCTTTCTAGGACTCAAGTGCTGGGAGTTGTTTTTAACTTGCCAAGACTCCAAGTGTTGGGCAGTCAGTTGATTTGCCTTCCCAGGACTCAAGTGTTGGGCTGTTGGTTTGCCTTCCCAGGACTCAAGTGTTGCGCAGTTGATTTGCCTTCCCAAGACTCCAAATCTTGGGCAGTTAATTTGCCTTCCCAGGACTCAAAGTGTTGGGTAGTTGTTTTACCTTCCCAGGACGAAAACGTTGGGTAGATGATTTACCTTCCAAGTATTCAAGTTTTGGAGAGTAATTTTGTCTTCCCAGGACTCAATTGCGGGCAGTTGTTTTACCTTCTCAGGACTTAAGTGCTGAGCAATTGATTTGCCTTCCTAAGACGCCCAGTGTTGGGCAGTTAATTTGCCTCCCCAGGACTCAAGTCTTTGGCAGTTGTTTTATCTTACCAGGACTCAAGTTTTGCGAAATTGATTTGCCTTCCCAAGACTCTAAGTCTTGGGCAGTTAATTTGCCTTCCAAGGATTCAAAATTTGGGCACTTAATTTGCCTTAACAAGGCTCAAGTGTTGGGAAGTTGTTTTGCCTTCCAAGAGTTCAAGCGTTGGGCAGTTGAATTGCATTGACTTGACTTCAAATACAGGGCAGTTATTTGCCTTCCCAGGACTCAAAGTGTTGGGCAGTTAATTGGTCTTCCCAGGATCAAAGTGTTGGGCAGTTGTTTGACCTTCCCAGCACTCAAGTGTTGGACACTTGATTTGCCTTCCCAAGACTCCGAGTGTTGGGCAATTATTTTGCCTTCAGTGGACTCAAGTGTTGGGCAGTTGTTTTACCATTTCAGGACTCAAGTGTTGGGCAGTTGATTTGCCTTCCCCTCTTAGTGTTGGGCAGTTAATTTGCCTTCCCACGACTCAAGTGTTGGCGAGTTCTTTTATCTTCCCAGGACTAAAGTGTTGGGAAGTTGATATGCTTTCCAAAGAATCCAAGTGTTGGGCAGTTAATTTGCCTTCCAAAGATTCTGCTCTTTCAGTTTCGGTACCTGTTTTTGTCTCCCAACAGTTTTTTAAGTGCTGGACATGCAATTGATTTGCCTTTCCAGGACTCATGTGTTGGACAGGTGTTTTAACTTGCTAGGACTCAAGTGTTTGGAGTTGTTTTTAACTTGCAAAGACTCCAAGTGTTGGGAAGTTGATTTGCCTTCCCAGGACTCAAATGTTGGGCTGTTGGTTTGCCTTACCAGGACTCAAGTGTTGGGCAGTTGATTTGCATTCCCAAGACTCCAAGTCTTGGGCATTTACATTGCCTTCCCGGGACTCAAAGTGTTGGGTAGTTGTTTCACCTTCCCAGGACGAAAACGTTGGGTAGTTGATTTACCTTTCCAGTATTCAAGTTTTGAAGAGTTATTTTGTCTACCCAGGACTCAATTGCAGGCAGTTGTTTTACCTTCTCAGGATTCAAGTGCTGGGCAATTGATTTGCCTTCCTAAGACGCCCGTTGTTGTGCAGTTAACCTGCCTTCCCAGGACTCAAGTGTTGTGCAGTTGTTTTATCTTCCCAGTTTAAAGTGTTGGGAAGTTGATTCGCCTTCCCAAGATTCCAAGTGTTGGGCAGTTAATTTGCCTTCCAGAGATTCTGCTCTTTCAGTGTCGGTACCTGTTTTTGTCTCGCAAAAGTTTTTTAAGTGCTGGGCATGCATTTGATTTGCCCTTCCAGAACTCATGTACTGGACAGAAGTTTTAACTTGCTAGGACTCAAGTGTTGGGAGTTGTTTTTAACTTGCCAAGACTCCAAGTGTTGGCAGTTGATTTTCCTTCCCAGGACTCAAGTGTTGGACTGTTGGTTTGCCTTCCCAGGACTCAAAAATTGCGCAGTTGATTTGCATTCCCAAGACTCCAAAACTTGGGCAGTTAATTTGCCTTCCCAGGACTCAAAGTGTTGGGTAGTTGTTTCACCTTCCCAGGACGAAAACTTTGGGTAGTTGATTTACTTTTCCAGTATTCGAGTTTTGGAGAGTTTATTTTGTCTTCCCAGGACTCAATTGCAAGCAGTTGTTTTACCTTCTCAGGACTCAAGTGCTGGGCAATTGATTTGCCTTCCTAAGACGCCTAGTGTTGGGCAGTTAATCTGCCTTCCCAGGACTCAAGTGTTGTGCAGTTGTTTTATCTTCCCAGGTTTAAAGTGTTGGGAAGTTGATTTGCCTTCCCAAGATTCCAAGTGTTGGGCAGTTAATTTGCCTTCCAAAGATTCTGCTCTTTCAGTGTTGGTACCTGTTTTTGCCTCGCAATAGTTTTTTAAGCGCTGGGCATGCATTTGATTTGCCCTTCCAGAACTCATGTATTGGACAGAAGTTTTAACTTGCTAGGACTCAAGTGTTGGGAATTGTTTTTAACTTGCCAAGACTCCAAGTGTTGGGCAGTTGATTTGCCTTCCCAGGACTCAAGTGTTGGACTGTTGGTTTGCCTTCCCAGGACTCAAAAATTGCGCGGTTGATTTGCATTCCCAAGACTCCAAATCTTGGGCAGTTAATTTGCCTTCCCAGGACTCAAAGTGTTGGGTAGTTGTTTCACCTTCCCAGGAAAAAAACGTTGGGTAGTTGATTTACCTTTCCAGTTCAATTTTTGGAGGGTTATTTTGTCTTCCCAGGACTCAATTGCAGGCAGTTATTTACTTCTCAGGACTCAAGTGCTTGGCAATTGATTTGCCTTTCTAAGACGCCTAGTGTTGGGCAGTTAATCTGCCTTCCCAGGACTCAAGTGTTGTGCAGTTGTTTTATCTTCCCAGGTTTAAAGTGTTGGGAAGTTGATTTGCCTTCCCAAGATTCCAAGTGTTGGGCAGTTAATTTGCCTTCCAAGGATTCTGCTCTTTCAGTGTCGGTACCTGTTTTTTTTGTCTCGCAATAGTTTTTTAAGTGCTGGGCATGCATTTGATTTGCCTTTCCAGAACTCATGTATTGGACAGAAGTTTTAACTTGCTAGGACTCAAGTGTTGGGAGTTGTTTTTAACTTGCCAAGACTCCAAGTGTTGGGCAGTTAATTAGTCTTCCCAGGACTCAAGTGTTGGGCAGCTGTTTGAGCTTCCCAGGATTCAAGTGTTGGATAGTTGATTTGTCTTCCTAAGACTCCGAGTGTTGGGCAATTAATTTGCCTTCAGTGGACTCAAGTGTTGGGCAAAAGCTGGGCATGCATTTGATTTGTCCTTCCAGAACTCATGTATTGGACAGAAGCTTTAACTTGCTAGGACTCAAGTGTTGGGAGTTGTTTTTAAATTGCCAAGACTCCAAGTGTTGGGCTGTTGATTCGCCTTCCCAGGACTCAAAAAGTTGGGTAGTTGTTTCACCTTCCCAGGACAAAAACGTTGGGTAGTTGATTTACCTTCCCAGTATTAAAGTTTTGGAGAGTAATTTTGTCTTCCCAGGACTCAATTGCGGGCAGTTGTTTTACCTTCTCAGGACTCAAGTGCTAAGCAATTGTTTTGCCTTCCTAAGACGCCCAGTGTTGGGTAGCTTATTTGCCTCCCCAGGACTCAAGTCTTTGGCAGTTGTTTTTATCTTACCAGGACTCAAGTGTTGCGAAACTGATTTGTCTTCCCAAGACTCTAAGTCTTGGGCAGTTAATTTGCCTTCCCAGGACTCAAAATTTGAGCAGTTAATTTGCCTTAACAAGGCTCAAGTGTTGGGAAGTTGATTTGCTTTCCCAAGAGTTCAAGTGTTGGGCAGTTGAATTGCATTCACTTGACTCCATTTCTTGGGCAGTTAATTTGCCTTCCCAGGACTCAAAGTGTTGGGCAGTTAATTTTTCTTCCCAAGGACTCAAGTGTTGGGCAGTTGATATGCATTCCCAAGACTCCAAGTCTTGGACAGTTAAAATGCGTTCCCAGGACTCAAAGTGTTGGGTAGTTGTTTCACCCTCCTAGGACGAAAACGTTGGGTAGTTGGTTTACCGTCCCAGTATTCAAGTTTTGGAGAGTTATTTTGTCTTCCCAGGACTCAATTGCGGGCAGTTGTTTTAGCATCTCAGGACTCAAGTGCTGGGCAATTGATTTGCCTTCCTAAGACGCCTAGTATTGGTCAGTTAATTTGCCTCCCCAGGGTTCAAGTGTTCGGCAGTTGTTTTATCTTAACAGGACTCAAGTGTTGGGAAATTGATTTGCCTTCCCAAGACTCTAAGATGTATGGCAGTTAAATTGCCTTCCCAGGACCCAAAATTTGGGCAGCTATTCGCCTCCCCAGGACTCAAAGTGTTGGGCACTTAATTAATTTGCCTTCCAAAGATTCTGCTCTTTCAGTGTCGGTATCTGTTTTTGTCTCCCAATACTCGAGCTTTTTAAGTGCTGGGCAATTGATTTGCCTTCCTAAGACGCCTATTGTTGGGCAGTTAGTTTGCCTCCCCAGGGTTCAAGTGTTCGGCAGTTTTTTTATCTTAACAGGACTCAAGTGCTGGGAAATTGATTTGCCTTTCCAAGACTCTAAGTGTTAGGCAGTTAACTTGCCTTCCCAGGACTCAAAATTTGGGCAGTTATTTGTCTCCCCAGGACTCAAAGTGTTGGGCAGTTAATTGATCTTCCCAGGACTAAAGTGTTGGGTAGTTGATTAAACTTCCCAGGATTCAAGTGTTGGACAGTTGATTTGCCTTCCCAAGACTCCGAGTGTTGGGCAATTAATTTGCCTTCAGTGGACTCAAGTGTTGGGCAGTTATTTTACCATCCCAGGACTCAAGTGTTGGGCAGTTGACTTGTCTTCCTCTCCAAGTGTTGGGCAGTTAATCTGACTTCCCAGGACTCAAGTGTTGGGCAGTTGTTTTATCTTAAAGTGTTGGGAAGTTGATTTGCCTTCCCAAGATTCCAGTGTTGGGCAGTTAATTTGCCTTCCAAAGATTCTGCTCTTTCAGTGTCGGTATCTGTTTTGTCTCCCAATACTCGAGCTTTTTAAGCGCTGGGCATGCATTTGATTTGCTTTCCCAGGACTCATGTGTTGGACAGATAGTTTAACTTGACAGGACTCAAGTGTTGGGAGTTGTTTTTAACTTCCCGAGACTCCAAGTGTTGGGCAGTTGATTTGCCTTCCCAGGACTCAAGTGTCGGGCTGTTGGTTTGCCTCCCCAGGACTCAAGTGTTCGGCAGTTGATTTGTATTCCCAAGACTCCAAGTCTTGGGCAGTTAATTTGCCTTCCCAGGATTCAAAGTGTTGGGTAGTTGTGTCATATTCCCAGGACAAAAACGTTGGGTAGTTGATTTACCTTCCCAGTATTCAAAATTTGGAGAGTTAATTTATCTTCCCAGGACTCTATTGCGGGCAGTTGTTTTACCTTCTCAGGACTCAAGTGCTGGGCAATTGATTTGCCTTCCTAAGACGCCTAGTGTTGGGCAGTTAATTTGCCTCCCCAGGACTCGAAATTTGGGCAGTTAATTTGCATTAACAGGGCTAAAGTGTTGGGCGGTTGATTTGCCTTCCCAAGACTTCAAGTGTCGGGCAGTTAATTTGGCTTCCCAGGACTCAAGTGTTCGGCAGTTGTCTTATCTTACCAGGACTCAAGTGTTGGGAAATTGATTTGCGTTCCCAAGACTCCAAGTGTTGGGCAGTAATTTTGCCTTCCCAGGACTCAAAATTTGGGCAGTTAATTTGCCTTAACAGGGCTCAAGTGTTGGGCAGTTGATTTGCCTTCCCAGTTGATTTGCCTTCCCAAGACTTCAAGTGTCGGACAATTAATTGGGCTTCCCAGGACTCAAGTGTTCGGCAGTTGTTTTATCTTACCAGAACTCAAGTGTTGGGAAATTTGTTTGCCTTCCCAAGAGTCCAAGTGTCGGGCAGTAATTTTGCTTTCCCAGGACCCAAAATTTGGCCCTAACAGGGCTCAAGTGTTGGGCAGTTGATTTGCCTTCCCAAGACTTCAAGTGTCGGGCAAATAGTTTGGCTTCCCAGGACTCAAGTGTTGGGCAGTTGTTTTACCTTCACAGGAATCGAGTGTTGGGCAGTTCGTTTGCCTCCCCAAGACTCCAAGAGTAAGGCAGTTGATTTGCCTTCCCAACACTCCAGCAAACCTGTTTTGGACAGTTGTTTTGCCTTTCCAGGGTAAAGTGTTGAGCAGTTGATTTGCCTTTCCAAGACTTCAAGTGTTGAGCTGTTGTTTTACCTTCCATGGACGAAAACGTTGGGTAGTTGGTTTACCTTCCCAGTATTCAAGTTTTGGATAGTTAGTTTGTCTTCTCAGGACTCAATTGTTGGGCAGTTGTTTTATCTTACCAGAACTCAAGTGTTGGGAAATTTATTTGCCTTCCCAAGACTCCAAGTGTTGGGCAGTAATTTTGCCTTCCCAAGACTTCAAGTGTCGGGCAAATAATTTGGCTTCCCAGGACTCAAGTGTTCGGCAGTGGTTTTATTTTACCAACACTCAAGTGTTAGGAAGTTGATTTGCCTTCCCAGGACTCAAGTGTTAAGCAAGTGATTTGCCTTCCCAAGACGCCTAGTGTTGGGCAGTTCATTTGCCTTCCCGGGACTCAAGTGTTCGGCAGTTGTTTTATCTTACCAAGACTCAAGTGTTGGGAAGTTGATCTTCCTCCCCAGGACTCAGCTGTTGGTCTGTTTATTTGCCTTCTCGGGACTCAAGTGTTGGGCCTTTGATTTGCAACCCCAAGACTCCAAGTCTTTGGCAGTTAATTTGCCTTTCCAGGTCTCAAAGTGTTGGGCAGTTGTTTTACCTTCCATGGACGAAAACGTTGGGTAGTTGGTTTACCTTCCCAGTTTTCAAGTTTTGGATAGTTAGTTTGTCTTCTCAGGACTCAATTGTTGGGCAGTTGTTTTATCTTACCAGAACTCAAGTGTTGGGAAATTTATTTGCTTTCCCAAGACTCCAAGTGTTGGGCAGTATTTTTGACTTCCCAAGACTTCAAAAATCGGGCAAATAGTTTGGCTTCCCAGGACTCAAGTGTTCGGCAGTGGTTTTATTTTACCAACACTCAAGTGTTAGGAAGTTGATTTGCCTTCCCAGGACTCAAGTGTTAAGCAAGTGATTTGCCTTCCCAAGACGCCTAGTGTTGGGCAGTTCATTTGCCTTCCCGGGACTCAAGTGTTCGGCAGTTGTTTTATCTTACCAAGACTCAAGTGTTGGGAAGTTGATCTTCCTTCCCAAGACTCAACTGTTGGGCAGTTAATTTGCCTTCCCAGGATTCAAAGTGTTGGGTAGTTGTGTCATATTCCCAGGACAAAAACGTTGGGTAGTTGATTTACCTTCCCAGTATTCAAAATTTGGAGAGTTAATTTATCTTCCCAGGACTCTATTGCGGGCAGTTGTTTTACCTTCTCAGGACTCAAGTGCTGGGCAATTGATTTGCCTTCCTAAGACGCCTAGTGTTGGGCAGTTAATTTGCCTCCCCAGGACTCGAAATTTGGGCAGTTAATTTGCATTAACGGGGCTAAAGTGTTGGGCGGTTGATTTGCCTTCCCAAGACTTCAAGTGTCGGGCAGTTAATTTGGCTTCCCAGGACTCAAGTGTTCGGCAGTTGTCTTATCTTACCAGGACTCAAGTGTTGGGAAATTGATTTGCGTTCCCAAGACTCCAAGTGTTGGGCAGTAATTTTGCCTTCCCAGGACTCAAAATTTGGGCAGTTAATTTGCCTTAACAGGGCTCAAGTGTTGGGCAGTTGATTTGCCTTCCCAGTTGATTTGCCTTCCCAAGACTTCAAGTGTCGGACAATTAATTGGGCTTCCCAGGACTCAAGTGTTCGGCAGTTGTTTTATCTTACCAGAACTCAAGTGTTGGGAAATTTGTTTGCCTTCCCAAGAGTCCAAGTGTTGGGCAGTAATTTTGCTTTCCCAGGACTCAAAATTTGGCCCTAACAGGGCTCAAGTGTTGGGCAGTTGATTTGCCTTCCCAAGACTTCAAGTGTCGGGCAAATAGTTTGGCTTCCCAGGACTCAAGTGTTGGGCAGTTGTTTTACCTTCACAGGAATCGAGTGTTGGGCAGTTCGTTTGCCTCCCCAAGACTCCAAGAGTAAGGCAGTTGATTTGCCTTCCCAACACTCCAGCAAACCTGTTTTGGACAGTTGTTTTGCCTTTCCAGGGTAAAGTGTTGAGCAGTTGATTTGCCTTTCCAAGACTTCAAGTGTTGAGCTGTTGTTTTACCTTCCATGGACGAAAACGTTGGGTAGTTGGTTTACCTTCCCAGTATTCAAGTTTTGGATAGTTAGTTTGTCTTCTCAGGACTCAATTGTTGGGCAGTTGTTTTATCTTACCAGAACTCAAGTGTTGGGAAATTTATTTGCCTTCCCAAGACTCCAAGTGTTGGGCAGTAATTTTGCCTTCCCAAGACTTCAAGTGTCGGGCAAATAATTTGGCTTCCCAGGACTCAAGTGTTCGGCAGTGGTTTTATTTTACCAACACTCAAGTGTTAGGAAGTTGATTTGCCTTCCCAGGACTCAAGTGTTAAGCAAGTGATTTGCCTTCCCAAGACGCCTAGTGTTGGGCAGTTCATTTGCCTTCCCGGGACTCAAGTGTTCGGCAGTTGTTTTATCTTACCAAGACTCAAGTGTTGGGAAGTTGATCTTCCTCCCCAGGACTCAGCTGTTGGTCTGTTTATTTGCCTTTTCGGGACTCAAGTGTTGGGCCTTTGATTTGCAACCCCAAGACTCCAAGTCTTTGGCAGTTAATTTGCCTTTCCAGGTCTCAAAGTGTTGGGCAGTTGTTTTACCTTCCATGGACGAAAACGTTGGGTAGTTGGTTTACCTTCCCAGTATTCAAGTTTTGGATAGTTAGTTTGTCTTCTCAGGACTCAATTGTTGGGCAGTTGTTTTATCTTACCAGAACTCAAGTGTTGGGAAATTTATTTGCTTTCCCAAGACTCCAAGTGTTGGGCAGTATTTTTGAATTCCCAAGACTTCAAAAATCGGGCAAATAGTTTGGCTTCCCAGGACTCAAGTGTTCGGCAGTGGTTTTATTTTACCAACACTCAAGTGTTAGGAAGTTGATTTGCCTTCCCAGGACTCAAGTGTTAAGCAAGTGATTTGCCTTCCCAAGACGCCTAGTGTTGGGCAGTTCATTTGCCTTCCCGGGACTCAAGTGTTCGGCAGTTGTTTTATCTTACCAAGACTCAAGTGTTGGGAAGTTGATCTTCCTTCCCAAGACTCAACTGTTGGGATGTTGATTTGCCTTCTCGGGAAACAAGTGTTGGGCCTTTGATTTGCATCCCCAAGACTCCAAGTCTTGGGCAGTTAATTTGCCTTTCCAGGTCTCAAAGTGTTGGGCAGTTGTTTTACCTTTCATGGACGAAAACTTTTTGTGTAGTTGGTTTACCTTGCCAGTATTCAAGTTTTGGATAGTTAGTTTGTCTTCACAGGACTCAATTGTTGGGCAGTTGTTTAACCTTCCCATGTCTTATGTGCTGGGCGATTGATTTGCCTTCCTATGACGCCTAGTGTTGGGCAGTTAAGTTGCCTTCGCAGCACTCAAATGTTCGGCAGTTGTTTTATCATACCAGGACTCAAGTGTTGGGAAACTGATTTGCTTTCCCAAAACTCCAAGTGTTGGGCAGTTGATTTGCCTTCCAAGACTTCATGTTTCGGGCAGTTAATTTGCCTTCCCAGGGCTCAAGTGTTCGGCAGTTGTTTTATCTTCCCAGGTTTAAAGTGTTGGGAAGTTGATTCGCCTTCCCAAGATTCCAAGTGTTGGGCAGTTAATTTGCCTTCCAAAGATTCTGCTCTTTCAGTGTCGGTACCTGTTTTTGTCTCGCAATAGTTTTTTAAGTGCTGGGCATGCATTTGATTTGCCTTTCAAGGACTCATGTGTTGGACAGATCTTTTAACTTGCTAGGACTTAAATGTTGGGAGTTGTTTTTAACTTGCCAAGACTCCAAGTGTTGGGCAGTTATTTTGCCTTCCCTGGGTTCAAGTGTTGGGCAGTTGTCTTACCTTCACAGGAATCAAGTGTTGGGCAGTTCGTTTGCCTCCCCAAGACTCCAAGAATTAGGCAGTTGATTTGCCTTCCCAACGCTCCAGCAAACCTGTTTTGGAGAGTTGTTTTGCCTTTCCAGGGTAAAGTGTTGAGCAGTTGATTTGCCTTTCCAAGACTTCAAGTGTTGAGCTGTTGATTTGCTTTCTCAAGGCTTAAGTGTTCGGCAGTTGTTTTATCTTACCAAGACTCAAGTGTTGGGAAGTTGATTTGCCTTCCCAGGATTCAAGTTTTGAGCAGTTGTTTTAATTTCCCAGGACTCAAGTGTTGGGCAATTGATTTGCATTCCCAAGAAGCCTAGCGTTGGGCAGTTAATATGCCTTTCCAGGACTCAAGTGTTTGGTAGTTGTTTTATCCTATCAAGACTCAAGTGTTGGGAAGTTGATTTGTCTTCCCAAGACTCAAAGTCTGGGCAGTTAGTTTGACTTCCCAGGACTCAACTGTTGGGCATTTAATTTGCCTTACCAGGACTCATTTGTTGGGCAGTTGTTTAATCTTCCCAGGACTCGAAAATTGGGCCGTTGATTTACCCTCCCAGGACTCAAGTCTTGGGCACTTGATTTGCCATCCCAAGACTCCAAGTGTTGGGCAGTTATTTTGCCTTTCCAGGGTTCAAGTGTTGGGCAGTTGTTTTACCTTCACAGGAATCAAGTGTTGGGCAGTTCGTTTGCCTCCCCAAGACTCCAAGATTAAGGCAGTTGATTTGCCTTCCCAACACTCCAGCAAACCTGTTTTGGACAGTTGTTTTGCCTTTCCAGGGTAAAGTGTTGAGCAGTTGATTTGCCTTTCCAAGACTTCAAGTGTTGAGCTGTTGATTTTCTTTCTCAAGAATCCAAGTGTTGGGCAATCAATTTGCCTTCCAAGACTCAAAACTTGGGCAGTTGTTTTGCCCTCCCCGGACTCAAGTCTTGCGCAGTTGTTTTACCTTCCCAGGTTTCAAGTGTTGGACAGTTGATTTGCCTTCCCAAGACTCAAAGTATTGGGCAGTTGAATTGCCTTCTGACCACTCCAAAAAAAAACAGTTTTGGACAGTTGTTTTGCCTTTCCAGGTTTCAAGTGTTGGACAGTTGACTTGCTTTCCCAAGACTCAAAGTATTGGGCAGTTGAATTGCCTTCTGAACACTTTTAAAAAAAAACTGTTTTGGGCAGTTGTTTTGCCCTCGCAGGATTCAAGTAGATGTAGTGTTTGGGCAGTGGAATTAGTTTCTCAGGACTTAAGGAAATGTAGTGTTGGGCAGTTGTTCTAGCTTCCCAGAACTGTCTCAGGAGCTCGTATAAAATGCGCCCACTCTCCAACATACCCAAATTACCAAAAATTTATCTTAATTTCTCCAAAATGTCCTGCCTTTCCTCAATTAATTGCAATTGAAAAGTCAGATCGCGTTTCCTACACCAGGTTCTGATTGAAAATTGCTAAAAAATTTAGTGTGAATGTTTCAAAAATGTACCAAAAAATGTACCTAAAAACCCAAACAGGTCATAAAATCTCTATTAAATTTTTGTTTAATATGTATGGTGCAAGTTTGACGAAACCGTAGTTCCAAAAAAAATTTGTCTGGTACATGTTTGTCACGCGTTCTTCCTCCCACTATCGTTGATCTGGGGTCTTTACCTAATCTAAGAAAAAAATATCCCTTTCCGATCCCCCCACACGGCATAATCGTGCAAAACACAAACAAAAAATTGAATTCAATACTCACATATTGACATGACTCTAGACTCAAGTAAATAATGTAACTAAGATAACTCTAAGGAAGTTTCAAGTAAGTAGTTTTGAATCAAAAAGTTTTGTTCTCTGAACCATTGGGCAGCTGGACGTGTCTACCTGCCCAAACAGGGTTCTAACTTGCCCAGCGATGACACTCTCGTATGAATTCACAATGTTCTCTGTCGGAAACAGGGCAGCTCTACTCGAGTTGATGGTTTCATTAAAACTGCGAAAAGCAATTTTTTTCCAGCACGACTTTTATCAATTTTCCCGCAATTATGATTCGGATCTTCTGAATAAAATTGACTTCTCATTTCAGTTGTCGCGATAAACTTGAGTATGACATGGTCGATTCAATGTTTTCAAAAAATAAAGTTTCCCCTAAAATCTAGGTCAAATTTCCGAATATGATGGACTGGCACAACTCTAACTGCTCATGCTCTGAAATACTAAAATAATCTTGGAGTAAATAATTACTTTCAGGGCTAGAATATATTGTCAATTTCTTTCAAAAGTCTCTCAGCACCGGGCTTCCAATTCCGCACTTTCTCTTATGCAACGTAGTTATCTCTCTGATTTCGTTGCACGGGATGATTTGGATTCGTCCCGAATGTAACACTGGATCTTTCGTGTACACGATCTTGTTTCGACAAGCACCTTATCGCTTCTTAATGTCACGATAAGAGGCTTCGTTTCTCTTCTATTTTCCTACTAATTTTGATTGTAATTTGATTGTTTTCCGGTTTTTCTGTTTTTCTTTTGTCTATTTCTGGTCAAAATGGCCGATTTTGAAACCTTAAAGTTCTAGAACATTCTGAGCCTCTTTTTTATCATAATTCTGGTACTAACGCCTTTAACGTTCTTTTTGGCGTGCGTTGGAAGTTTCAACTGTGCCAATCCGTGGGAATTGCATGTACTATCCGGACAGTCCCCTCCATTGAACACATAACTCTGGGTTATCTCAGTGGTGATCCAGTGTTCTATAATAAACTTACCTTCGGCATCAGAAAAAAAATCTATCCATGTCACCTCAACTCATCGCGTGTCACAAATGGCATCATACTACATCTCACTGCCGTCTAATATTTTTACAAAAATGCACCGTGAGGAGTGTCCTAAATAAAAAAAAATTCTGACTACTCACGTCATTCCATCATAAAATTTTTTTTTCTTGCTTGTTTAAAAAAATTTGGGACTTGGCATGGGAACCCACTCGTTAAAACTAAGTCAGAGTTACTCAAAAAGTATAATAATCGCTTACTCATGCTGTTGCACTAAATATTAAAACCAAGAAACTCTGTGGCTAGGAAAGGTAATGAGGTACATTATGACGTCGAAACATTTCTGGAGGGCCATCCTCCAATCTTGACAAGTTGTTCTAGGCCGTCTTCGACCGCTTCCGATGACATCACGGTACCATACTATTTTCTTTTCAGGTTTGTACCCGTCACTAACTCCTTCAGGTATTCCTGCTTGCTTATCATGTCATGCCATCGAAAGTCCTCTCGCTGATTTGTTTGCCTTCAGCATATCCACATAGCCACCAGCAGGGCCAACCATGTGGTCTCCTTCGGGCACAATGATGCGGCTATATTTGACCACGTCGATTTGTCCCTCCAATTTCTTCTTCGCTATATTGATCCGGGAGGCTTTACAACCTTAGGATTGGTGGCCTTGTCAATTACTCTGCTCTTGAGCTTCCTATCCATGCACTTGATTTTTCTCAGCAGCTTCTTGACTCTTTTCACACGCTGGTCTCGGCGGTCTCTTCGGTCAGACCGTCAGACTCATTGGGCTCGATAGTTTTCACCAATACTTCACGAGTGATGGGTTGATTCAATCCCACTCTCATCACGAGTTGATTGCCGTATCTCCGGATAGCGTCCCAGACGCTTTCCATGAAAGCTACACGAGTCCAGGCTGCGCTCAAGTTTTGTCTTCCTCTCAAGTTGATATCGCTCCCACTCTTCATCTGGCAACATGCTCAGGAATGCCACTCACATTGACTCATCAATTTTTCGAGGAAATTTGAGGGGCAGCTTAGGCTGTCTATTCTTTGATGCGCCTCCATTAAAGAAATTGTTTCCATAGGATACAGGCTAGCTGGGGGTTCTTTGGTTGATTACAGGGCAGCAGCGTTCCAACTAATGAAGCGTTTTAACATCCCCTCACTCCGTTTCAACATTCTCACTTTCACGTCCTACGCGGCTCCAATTCTCGGTGCAAGAGCAGGACTGGTCACTCCCAACAGCATCCTTCTGATCAGCGGATACTGAGGGCACAAATCCGGCAGTGGGCTCGAACCTACCAACCACGGTTCCTGGTGTTCCTTCACATGAGCATCCATCGTGCCTTTGAAAATTGGTCGTAAAATCCAGAGCTTAGGGTTCAACTGGACGTTCGAATTATCTTCACCGCTAATTCGATGTTTTCGGCTGTTGTTGAAATCCATTAGCATCCAGCCAGGATTCGGTATCCTTCGAAATAGCCTATCATCGCTGACCATCCTGCTCAGTTCCTGTTGTTTCACCCAATTTAGCTCTAAACAATCCACCACAGACACTAGACTCACATCCAGGACCGAGTGCCTATACGCTTTCACTTGCACGTCTGGAAACACGTGCGTTACTGTCGGTCCATAAGTCATTTTAACGAAATCTTTTAACCCAAAGGTCAAAGCCGATGGATCGATCCCCATCATGAAGGCCAAATCGTTTAATATGGGAATGCCTCCACATATTTTCCGTTCTTCTCCTCAGAGACAGGCCTGTCCTCCACAGTTGGGCTTCTGTTCTATTGCAGCAGATATTGAAATTACAAGGTCATCCAATCCTTCATCTTTTTGTATCCTTGCAACTGTTTCGGATATCCCAGCAGTACAAACAGGTCACCTAATCGACCGTACGTCATTACAATCAGCGTGAGAAGACGATTCAGCCTCAGGTCATTCAGTTCTTGGGTAAAGAGGACCACGGGTTCCTTCACGAAGCTTTCATGTCCGAAGAATACACATAGTGCCAGCACAAGGCCAATAGATAACTTTCTAATGTCTCTCACATAGTTCGCTATTAAGTGATTTGAGCCCTGGGATAGCAACTTCTGAGGAATGCATGTGACCAACCCACAGTTCTCCCCGCGGGGATCGCATCGGACCTCTCGCCAGGCATATCGTGTTTTCCTCCTGCATCAGCGGTAACATGGTTCCACCCGCCACCTGTGTCCCGTCTAAAATCGTCTTTAAATACTGGTGACTTTCCCTAATTACCGCTGGTGCGTAATCAAACGTGTCCTGTCCCAGCGTGCATAGTCGTGGAGACAGACACAGCCAGTGGTTAGTGTGGGGCTTCGTCCTCAAGGCCATAGCCCTGTGGTCCTCTTCCGTGGACGTTTCGTTCCTCCTCACCATAGTCCCTCCTTCGTTCATCAAGTAATCCATCTGCTTGAACCATAGGTTGTTTGCCAGCTGTTGCACTAACTCGTGCTCATCACTCATTCCCTTATTTTCAATAGTCGGCCTTGTTTGAAAGTTCCAATCCCAGCCCTTCATCTGGAACGATACGCGTCATGCTGTGGTCCTTGAATCCCTGGATCGCGTAGATATGTCTGACCACACCGTAAGAAGCTCTGATCAGAAGGGATAATACAGGTTGTGATCAACCTGTCGGATCGGCGCCGGTATCACTACGTCAAGTCATTATTCCGCAAGCAAGGCGACCATCGCATACACAAACTGCAGAGGCTCGGGTAGTAAGACGTTGCCAGGAGAATACAAAATGAAAACACCCTTTACCAAATGCCTCGCAAAACAGCGCTGTATTGACTTCTCAGCTTCCATCATGGCGGAGAGAAGTGTCATGATCGCATCTCCAACGTTATCTGAGCTTGGGGACGATCCGTAAACCAGACCATTCAACAATTCTCTACTCATTCGATCCTGCTATTAAGACAACTTGTGGGTCCATGCTAACCACTCTTTGTACACTTATTGCCATTCGCACTGCTTGTCTCAAGTCCAGATTGGAACTTTGAGGAAGATTACGTCCGGTCAAAAGAGTGAGCGGGGCGTATACAGATAGTCAGATCTAGCCACTATCAAGATTTTCGCCAATTTCATTTCCAGAGGATCATACGCCGCGAGATCCTCTAGATCCGCCCGCCTCAAGGTGATGGCAGAACTAAATTGCTCCTTTTCTGCCAAGAGCCAATCCACGCTTCAAATTCGGTATAATAGGGATACTGTAGGATCGTGTCCATTGAGCATATTCTTCGCGTACTCACGACACGCCAGCGTTTTCATGTTCAGATTCATTGCCATCTCCGGCTTGTATCGTCCCCACGGGCTGGGGTCTGGTCTGTTCCACAATAAGATCTGACCCTATCGGTATTAATCATCGCTGCAGGGTCTGCTTGCAAGTTCGCCTGAGCCGCTGGTGACCTTGCAGTCTGACTCGCGGCACTTGTGGTTGCTTAGGGAGCTATCTATTGTTGACCTGGGTATTGAAGTGTATTGCATCTCCCATCAAGACACTGCGATCCAGCATTCGCAATGCACTCTCAATATCCATCAACATGAGCTCAATCGGATCTTTCGACAATCAAACTCCAGACCATCGTGTTCGATCGGGTTACGTTCCCGTTCATGAAGTGGGCTATCGGTAAACCGGCATCTGGATTCAGACGGATGATGTTCATGACCATGAGCCTTTGTCTATACTGTTCTTTCAACTCATTGAGGAGACAAACCAGCAGCGGTTCCCATTTCAATTTGGGGGCTGACTGGGTTTCTCGAAACATCATTTGCCCTATCATGAGGATTAGTGTAGAGGCTCCCCCAAAAGAGATTGCAATGGTCTGGTCCACGACAAGGGTCTCGGTCAGATCCCTTATTAGGCTACCCTCAATGATCAGATCTTGGCTTCCCGTTGGTACCGATTGGTCGACTGTTGCCGGATTCCAGCTCATGCCCTTCAGAAAAGCACTTGGATGTTCTGCAGCGACTTGAAAAAAGGTGTTTCGACTATTGGGACCTTTCTGATGTCGACTACTTGTGACCTCAAACTGAAGATGTTTATGCCATCTGCATTCATCAGAATAGGGTATGGGCCATAGAATTCCATATAATGTCTGTCTACCCTCATCAACTTCGGCCCCACTTGTTGTGAGTAACGCTCTCACGGCTCTTGAGTTTAAATTAGAAATTTTTTCGCAAGTAATCTGCGTAGATATCCAGTTGAACCAGTATAATTTCAGATGGGCTCACTCAAGCTTTTCACCGCCTGATGATCCGCAACCGATATGATTGACATTAACTTGCTTCCTTCTCTTGTCATTC